>NW_024104118.1:1343114-1661088 GCF_003945595.2 Pipra filicauda
GTGTCGGTGTGTGCGGTGTGACACCCCGGTCCCGGTCCCTGTGCCGTCCGTGCGGTGTGTGCGGTGTGACACCCCGGTCCCGGTCCCTGTACCGTCCGTGCGGTGTGTGCGGTGTGTGCGGTGTGACACCCCGGTCCCGATCCCTGTGCCGTCCGTGCGGTGCCGCCGCCCCGCTGTCCCCGCTCACCCGCGGGGTTCTCGCGCCGGCGCTGCCCATTGGCCGCGGGCCGGGCCAATGAGGCGGCGGGGCGGGGCGCGGCGCTGCTCTCGCGAGATCGGCGCGGAGCGGCCCGACGGAACCATGTTGCGGGCGGCGGCGGCGCAGCGGCTGCGGCGGGCGGTGAGTGCGGGGGCAGCGGGGAGTGCGGGACCCCCGGGCCGCGCCCCGGGCACGCGGGCCGGGGCCCTCCCGCCGGGGCCTTCGCGCCGCCCCTGCCGTGCGGGGCCTGCCCAGTGGGGCAAAGGTGGCGCGGGGCGGAGCGGGGCTGAGCTCCGCCCGCCCGGCAGCGGCGGCCGAGGGGTGTCCGGGGGGCGAGTGCTCGGTGCCACTGGGGCCGGACTCCTCCGCTGGACTCCTCTCCCTCTCCCTGGCTGTTAACAATAAAGTTTCCGAGCGGACGCAGGGTGTTTCGGGAGCCCTCTCCGGCGATCAGGAGTTGCGGGCTGTAGTCCCGGTGGAAAGCTGCCGGAGGCATCAGGGCAGTCGTGAGCCCCCGGGAGTACTCCCTCACATCCACCCGCCAGCGGGGCGAGCCGAGCAACGGGGTGCTTTCCTTACCGCTGGAGAAGACCCCTAAAGGTTGTTACTGCAAACCCTAAACAACACTTGAAAAATATTTGTGGCTCAAGGAGAGGCTTTCTGGGGTACTGAGGGGTTGATACAGCGTTTCTCAGTCACAGCTGTGCAGAAATGTGATTGCTTTAACTATCCCAACCTGTGGACGAAGCTAATGCGAAACACTTGTTGCTTTTCCAGTTTGACAGTCATATGGCTCAGCTGGGAGGAGTGGGGCTTTTGGAGGCCGTTTGCTGCCTGGTGTGTCATTGTGGCTGTGTTACCAAGGTCTAGGTGACCTCAAGGTTAACTGGAGTGGATGATTGATGAAATGTCTCTGAATATCTGCTTGAACTCTTAGCATCCACTGAGAGATACTCCCTCCACTAAAACTGAGTGTAAATAACCCGTGTACACAACTTTAAATCTTGCAAGTTTCTTTTTGAGCTCTCCAAGGCTTTTATAGGTATTGCAGTTATGTAGAGCTCTAAAATAGAAGTTATGGATATATTAAATAGTTTCAGGTAATAAGCATCTCTTATAAGAGCAGCACAGGTAGACTAGGTCAGACGTGACAAAATTAATCAGAAAGTTCTAACTGTTGTAAGCATGGACATCTCGGTTGTTAGGCTGCAGGCTTTGTGGAGCAAAGGTCTTGATGGTCTCTGAAGCTCCCGGGTCATATGGTACTGCTATGTAAATAGTACTTTACTCACATGATCACTGCTCGGTTCAGTTCTGTGTAATGGAAACGTGAGGTCAGCTCCTTGGTTTTCAGCCATACACATTTAAACTCATAACTATAAAATAAAGCCAGTAAAGCACCCTGTGCACCTTCAGTATGTGGGTAACAATGTAGTCTGTGAGAGAAGTGAAACAAATTGCAAGTTTGTTTCACTTTTTGAAAAGTGCAAAGTTTTTCCCTGCTGACGCTGTTCAATGGTCCGTGGAGCCTGGAGAGAAACAGGATGCGAGAGACCTGTGAGGTATGAACAGCAAGGAGAGGTTGGAGTTTTGCATAACTTAAAGATGGGAGGACTGAGGAGAAATGAGACTGCAAGTGCACGAAAATTGGTGCAGGGATGGGAATAAGCCACTTAGGGAGTTCGCTGTCAGTGTTGTCTGTGTTTCAAAATAGCGTTGTTGATTTTTACTAATGGTTTGCAAGGGATATATCTGGAGAAGTTTATTCTGTGTTACATCTTCCTACTGCTGCTTCAATTCCTTTGTAATTTTATGTCTTTATTGTGATTGCAAAATCCTTTTTACAAAGTGGTTTTTTTTTCTTTCTTTTTTTACTTTTTTCCCTTGTTCTTTGCTGCAGTTATAGCTCCTTTTCAGTTCAGGTGCCTTTACTGTTGTTTCTGTAGTTAGTGTTTCCTGAAGTTGTCTCTTAGACCTCTTCTGTAGGCAGATCTGTAGAGAGATTCTAGAAGTACATCCTTTATTGCTGGAGTTCCCTCCTCTCCCTGAACATACCAAAACTTTTTTTTTTTGTTTAAAGTTTTGCAGCTAAAAGACTGTCTCTTACTAGAATTAAGTATTTCTTTCCTTATTAAGCCATTATCTTTAGTAATACCCCAATTCCTAGTTCTTGGAGTCCCCTCCCGGGAACTATGCCCAGTGTTAATGGTTCTCTATGAGATACAGAATTTCTGCTAAGCAGTTTTAAAACTTTATTTCCTGGCCAGTTTGCTTTTACAGCTAAGAAAATCAGCTCTAGAGATACCTTTGTGGGTCCGGCTGTTAGATGCTTTTGCCTTGTGAATGTCTATTCTGGTTTAGTTCCTGAAGCTTCCAGAGGTTCCTCTAAAGAGGTTGGGAGACAAACTGCAGTTTCCCAGGTGAAGTGTCTGGCAGCCTGCTTTGTATCCATGCGTATTTGGAGCATGGGGCCGTGTAGAATTCACCTGCTGCAGCTCCTGCATTTTCTGGATGGCTTTTTGGCTGACCCATCTTGCGTCCCTGTGCTGGCCACACGTGTTACCCACAGGGCTGATTTCCTAATTCTTGTGTTATGAGTGTCCTTGGAGCAGGCTGCAGGCACCTGGCCATGGCTGTTGCTACAAGGCCATCAGTGCTGCCACCAGTCTCACCCAGCAGCAAGCAAAGATCTGCAGCACTTCTCTCAGGGCTTTTCCAGCTGTTCATACATTGTTTTTAGCATGTGAGCGGCAAATCTGTATTTAAGAAGTGCTGGGCATGTGCTGTCCAGGCAACCTGTCCATAGCAGTGCTGAAAGAGCAGCCCAGTTCAGTTTGCAGGGGTGTTGTGTGAAGAGCCTTGTGAAGGTGTTGTGGGGTGGTGGGTGGGGACCTGGGGTGTCCGAGGTGTGGCTTTACCTGGGCAGGTG
This sequence comes from Pipra filicauda, assembly GCF_003945595.2. Taxonomy (NCBI): domain Eukaryota; kingdom Metazoa; phylum Chordata; class Aves; order Passeriformes; family Pipridae; genus Pipra; species Pipra filicauda. The sequence continues at coordinate 1,346,243 of NW_024104118.1, forward strand.
TACTGGGCACGTCCAGATTGCTCAGGTTTTACTGGGACAGTAGCAGTTATTTTGTTGTTATTTTGTCTGAAGCCTAGAAACCCAGATATTATGCTGACATTTTTCATGTTCTGCTTGGAAAATATTACTGAGTTTCTCAGGTGGGGAGCAAAAAGATGCTTTGGAGAAACTTGATAGATTCAGTGAATCCTTTGGTACTTTGCAAGTGGCTTAATTGACCTGTACTGCACATCTAGGTTAATCTCAACAACTTTTAGACATCTGGAAGTCAGAGGCCAGGTTTGCTCTACAGTAAACACTGGGGTGGAGGGGGAAGTTGGGAACTCTGGACGGTTTTCATTCACAAATGTTTATTTTGGTATAAACTGAATCACTGTCCGGAGTTTCCACCAGAGAGGACGTGCAGATGTTTCAGCTGTGGAGGAAGTGTAGGTGCCTGGCTGTGATTTGTATCTAAACCTAGGCAAAATAGACTTCCCAGTTCTACCTGTTGCTGCCACATCATTCTCTGTTGTGCTGCAGGAGCTACTCAGTGGCCCAAGTTTGTAGGATGTTTATCTGTAGCTGATTTCTTTGGATAGCCTGATTTTTCCAGAGCTTGGTTTTCACCAGGAACTTTCTGTGGCACAAGCACTGAGTGCTGTTCCCTCTCAAGGCATTATTTTCAGTGGTTTAATTGGTCTGTGTGTCTTATTTCTTGTGCTTTCTTCCCTTGCTGCCAGCTGGTCAGGTTTATTCTCCACTTTCCTGGTTTATCTGGGCTTCAAAGTAGACATCCTGCCCAAATGCAGAAATTATGTCAGTGAAATAACGGGCTGTTCTCACACATGTGCAACTGGACAAGTAACTTCATCAAAATAACTACCTGTCCTCTTCATTGACTCATGGCAGGTTCTTAGTTTTCAGGACCATATGTGACTGCATGAATTACCCTCTGGTTTCACTGCAGATTCTTTATTATAACCAACAAAAGTCAGTTTGGTTTTTTTAATTGAAAAAATTATTTAATGTGTGTTAGCGTATTAAAATTCAGACTCAGAAAGGAATCTTATTTGTCATCTAGGATTTTTACCCAAGATCTATAATGTGACTTTTGGTTTATTTTAAATCTGGTCTTATCTTTATGTTCAGAAAGTCATGCATAAAGTGACCTTCTGGTATTAATGTTGTGTATATTCCCACAAATATAAAATGTAGGATTATTGGTTTAGAAATAATACCTAATTAGTGCTAATATAATACCTAATATCCAGTCTGCTCAAGCAACATCCATTGCTCTTATTCTTTTTGGCTAAAACCCAATTATTTCTCAGTTTATTCTAGAATAGTTTGACAGAATGATAGAGCTCCTCTGGTGGTGCAGCACTTATTTAGAGAAAAGATGATAATATAGTCAGAAATAAGTGTGTTTAAAATGTATGTGGCTCCCTTTGGAAATTTGAAAACTTCAGGATCTTCCAGGAGGATGGTCCACTTTACCCTGTGACATGAGTATAAATCATTGGAGAAGTGGGCTTTTTGCCACAAAAGCATGGATTTATTCCTCAAATGGTGACTAACATTTCATAACTTTTATTGCAAATGATGTATGAAACATAATCAAAAATACAGTGTCTGATCTATATTGGCAATAAATATTTTGTTACTGGCAATTGGTTTCAAACGAGCTCAGAGTATTTAATCACAGCAAGAAACCTTGAGCATCAAAGATGAAATGCAGAGCACTTTTACAAGAATCCTCATTGTCTTAATGTAAAGGGCAAATCACAATCAGGATTCTGGAAAAACTTCTCTTTGTATTTATATTTTTGCACTGTGATGAGGTTCAGGGAAGCGCCCGGGATTTGCTCTCTCTGTGTGAAGTTGAGCATGGTGCAGACTTTGTGGGGCTGAAGTCCAGATCCAAATTTTAGCCTCTCAGATTTTCTGGAGCTTTTTTTTATTATAAGCTGTAGATAAGTGCATGTTTGGCACGAGAGGAGATGGAATTGGAATGTGTATGTTTAAAAAAGCAGTGTTTGGCTGTGCAGTCTTCAGTGTTGTGTTGGTGTTTGTGCCTCGGTCATATTAATGAATATATTTGGTTTTCCATGTGTTCCATATTACATTGATTGTAACTTGAGTCTTCAGTTAGGCCTTATGGAGGGTAAACAAAGTCTTGAAGAATAATATTCCTGTTCCCATCCCAAATGTTTTTCCTACCCTAGTTATTAGTCTTGGAGGAATAACGCTTTTCTCGTGTTCACCTGAATATTAGAGAGGAAAGTCTGAGTTTAGAATATTCCAGTTGGGTTTCATGGCAATTCTTTGCCTCATTTTTTATCTTTTTTTTTTTTCTTTCATTTTTGCTTTAGAAGTTAAAGTTTGTATGTGGATGGTGAATTGCTCAAAATTATTATTTAAGGACCGTGAAATTGTGGTGGTAGACTACGTGCTCAAGTGTCAAATGTTTTAAAGGAAAAAGGGGAAAAAACAGAACCTGATGTTTGTAAAGATTTCTATTAGTGTGTTTTCAGGCTGTGAGCCCTTACTGCTTGATTATCACGCAACCACTGCGTGCAATTTTGCCTCTACATGTAACTAAATATAAAAGTGGGTTCTGTAGCTAGATTTTGGTTAAAAGCTGTAATAAAACACCACCAGAGAACCACCCTAAAAAAACCAAGTATTTATTTGCAACCCTTGATTTCCTTGTGTCTTAGTCTTGGTGGTCTAATCTTTGTTCTTTAGGGTACTTGGTTAAGTTGCTCAACTGAACTTGAATGTAATGTGTTAAAATGTTTTTCTTTATCTTGTTCAGTATTTTCATGTGGATGTTTTAGTTTAAACACAGCATGTTATAGGTTAGCTGAAACCAAGCAAGTTTATGCATTTTTATTTTTTTTTAACACCTTGTATATTCTCCTTACTTAATAAAAATTCTCCAGAATTAGCCTGTTTGGTTTGCCAGCAGTGCCTCACGGTTTGTAAAGCTGATGAATTTCTGTCAAGCAGAACTGCTCCAAGAACAGTTTTTTATTTCAAAGCTGAGTACCAAACTCCTGTCTCTCTCCCTTCCTTTCAAGGCCTCGGTGCTGCAGAGGTTTCAGAGCACACTGGTCGTAGCCGAGCACAACAATGAGTCTCTCACGCCCATTACGCTCAACTCCATCGCCGCAGCAAAGAAACTGGGAGGGGAAGTGTCTTGTTTAGTAGCTGGTACCAGCTGTGACAAGGTAGGAAATGCTGTTTTCATACTAATGAAGTAAAGAATACAGTGAAACAATACTTGGTCAGCCTGAAAAATAACCTGTAGTGCAGAGGAACTGAGCCAGGAATTGCTAATCTGCCGGAAACGTCCTGCACTTGAACTGCTTCTCTTCTGAGGAGAAAATACGGGTTTAGATTTCATTTCACAGGGGACAGTGTCAGTAACGGCGCTCACGAGCTTGAGCGAGCACATTTTTGTAGGACTGAAGGACAGTTAACTTCTAAAACAAGATTTCTCTGTGAAGTTCGAAAGACAAATATTGCAGTGCTAAGAATTTGGAAAGAAGGTTGCACTTGCTCAAATGGGAACCAGCAGAAGTAAAACAGCACAGTGACAAATTGGGCTTTTGAGCAACTTGCTTTTACTAGTCAACTACTAGTTGCATAGAAAGAGTGTGTCTGCAACCTAAAATTCTGAAATTAATGCTTCTTGACTTTGTCACATATCTCACGTACCAAAAAAGTTCCTTGTATGTCGGCTGTGTATTGTTAGTGTGATTTTTTTCTGTGCAAAATTTAGAGACAATGGGGTTAGTACGTTAGTGGCACTTTTATTCCAGCAGGATTTACTCTTGTGTGAGCAGTGGAGGTACAGAAAACTATGCCTGATATTTTACATACTGTTTACGAACTGTTATTTTGAAAGCAACAGGTAGTATCTCATGAAGGAGGCACACTTAGGGCAGCTAATTCACTAAGAGGTGGAGAAACCTCAGTGGCTACTCAGGTGTCCGAGGTGGAGACAAAGCAAATATTTGTCTAAATCAAGAAAATTAAAAAAAAAACATTGCCCGAAAAATCTGTCTTTAATTTTCCTTGTTCTCTGGCACTTGCACAGTAGAAAAATGATTGTGAATGTTTTGTTTGGTTGGGTTTTTTTAATGCTAAGTATATGGTGTCTGTTTGGCAAGGTATGTCATGCTGGGAAAAAGTATTTTACAAAAAATGAAGGTCTGTTTTTTTTTTTTAAGAGCCAGTGACTCAAAGGGATGTTCTGCAGCAGCTATGAGGGAGTTCTTCTCTATTTATTTCCTTTTGTTAATTTTTGAGGGTAAACTGATACTCATCAAACTCAGTAAAACTACCCTGGTTCTGGGACAATGCATGTGGTCTCCAGACCTTGCTGTCAGTCCTCTTCTCTCTGATCTGTAATAACCCTTTTATCATTTAAACTTCACTTGTGCTAATTTAAAGGAAAAAAAATGCATAAATATAAATTGAAAATACACATCATGTCAGGGGGCAAAAAGTCAGATGCAAATACGGGATTGCTCCTAAAATTTGGACAAAGATCATAACATTGCTGTACATTTGTATTTGCTTGTGTGGTAGATTTTAAAAGAAAGTAGGATTGGTTTCTTGCTGCTTACATTGGAATACTGAGCAATAATCCTCACTCGTGACTGTTATCGGCTGCAGTAATAACTGAGGAGATCAGTGTGTGATCCTGAAGGCAGGAGACGAGCTTTCCTCTGGTTGATTTGCTTTGTAGTTTTCTTATTCACAAGTCCATTTGCATTATCCCATAAGGCACTATGCTGTGAGTTAGAAGAGCTATATTTTATTCCATCAGGTTCGTTCTGATTTTGAAATTCATGTACTTCAGGTTCTGGTTTTAACTAATCTGTAGGCTCTGAGCTCTTTGCCGCGGGGACTCTCCTGTTATTTGTTTGTGGTGCCTATTATAACACAAACTAATAATAATTCACTTGTGATCATAGGTAGCACAAGAAGTCAGCAAAGTGCAGGGTGTTGCAAAAGTTCTCGTGGCTCAGCACGATGTGTACAAGGGATTTCTGGCAGGTGAGAGTTGTTCTGACCTATTAACAAAAGAAATTGTATTTATATTTGTGCTTGAAAAGAAGATAGTTGTAAATTCTGAGCAATATATTTTTATTCTCAGAGGAGCTGACTCCCTTGATTGTGGAAACTCATAAAAAATTTAAGTACACCCACATTTGTGCTGGAGCATCTGCCTTTGGGAAGGTAAGTAGATCAAAGTACATCCAAAAGTTCTTGTAGAAAAGAGACAGACACTGCTGTAGGTAAGAGTGTGAATCAAAGGCGTGAGAGAAGTCAGCCATGGACACTTCTGAGTCTGCAAACAGTGTTACAGCAGTTCATTTAAGAGGTCATTAGTTAGAAACACTGAGTGATGTTTGATTTTTATTATGGGCTGATGTGGACAAAAGAACAGCGTAGAAGAAATATTCCGTGGTAACAATATAGGACTGTGTACAAGAGGCAAAATAGGTTGTGATCTGAGAGCATGAAAATTGTAAAGAAAAGCACAGCAAATCAAGATGAAAAATGTATTATTTGCATATTAAAATGAAAGTGTACAGACCTACTGGAAGCAAATTTTTTTTGGAGGGAGAATTGCATCTGCGATCTAAGTCATGTACATTGAAATGTCTGTAAGCGTATATAAATAACACAGATCTAAGTCTCAGCCAAGATGTTTTTTAATGAAAATATGATTTTTCAAAACTTGTTTTCTCAAGGAATATGTTTCTAAGTGCTAACAATCTGGGCACCATCGTGGTGCAGCAAATTAGGGAGAAAGGGTACTTGAGAAATCCTGCCGCTGTAGGATGAATAATGACATCAGCCTCCCATCTGACTACTTTCACTTCCAATCAATATCAATCTGTATACTTCTATTTTTGCTAAGAGAAATCTTTTATGTACCTTTTTTGCTAAGAGAAATCTTTTATGTGCCTTAAGTCTTAGGGTTTTGAATTTTTTTTTTATATTTGAGCTGTAGTGTCGTAGTAGAAGTTAATAGCTTTTGCTTTAAGGCTTACACTGCCATTTTTGAGTGCTTCGTGTGAGTAAAGATTTCAGAACTGGGCCCCTTTGTGTTGTACCAGATTAGGAGGCAGACAAAGAGCAAGCAATCATCTTGTTATCATTGATTTGTTCATCATTTTTGCTGCTCTTTTTTTTCCTCTTTCCCACTCATAAAGGTGCTAAGTAATGTTAGGTAAATTTTAAAGCAAAAGAATATGTATTTTAATATCAAAAATAAATTTTTGGCTTTTGGGAGAAGAATGTAGGGTTTTTTTCTTACTGCCTCTGGCAACTACCTTCCAAAAATACCTTTTTTTTTTTTTTCTTGAAGTGCTAAGAGCTCAGCAATCCATAATTGTCAATTTTCTGAGTAAATGGCATCTATATTCAGTTTTAAACTATTTGAAGCAAATAAGCCTCCTAATTTAAGATATTGAATTAAGGGTTTACTTACAGTAAGTCTCATAAAACGTCTAATGTTATTACAGTAATGGGATTTTATTTGGCTGCTAAAGCTACATGAGAAGCCCCACGAAAATCTTAGTTCTATGTGTCTTTTTTACTTAAAGACAGCATTATATGAAGTTAAAGCCGGGTCAGCAGGTGTTCTTTTACTGACCATGTATATTTTAGTTAGCATTTGCTCTGCTAATTTTTCATCTCTAACTTCTAGAATCTCATTCCCAGAGTGGCTGGTAAACTTGGTGTTGCCCCTGTTTCTGACATTATTGAAATTAAGTCCCCAGACACTTTTGTGAGAACTATCTATGCAGGTGGGTAATCACAAAAGGTGTGTGGTATTTATGCAATAACAGACCCAATTCTACTAACTTTCCTACATGAGCTTGTTGTTAGAAGCCTGGAAAATGATAGGAATTTTCACTCTACCATCCGAATTGCTGTGGTTCATAAAAAATGAAGCCTGGGGATGGACATGATGCTCCCTGGGTGAGAAAGCAAGTAAGCCCAACAGCTTTGGGACTAGCATGTCAAACCCAGGTCTATCACCTTCATGAATAGAATTTGGTCATATCCTTTGTACATGTTTCTTTGTTAATGCCCTGCTGATCAGATTTTGCAGAGCGTAAGACATGAAGTTAATTGTCCAGCTGTATTTAATAGGACCAGCATTAGTTCTGATTTAAGATACCCCAGGGTTATTTTTTCCAATTATGAAGACATTGAACAAATTATTTATAATATTTAATTGGATTAATTTGCAATTCTTTTTTCACTCTTGTTTCTCTAATGCTTGGCTGACACTGTGTTTCATTTTAGATATGAGCTCATTAGCTTGTGTTTCTTAATTTTACGGTCCAAGACTGTACCACATGTACCAGCATGGTATTACATTTTGAGTTACGTTACCAGAATGTGGGTTTGTGTTGCACTTTTAAGTTGCTTCCCAGTAATTCACAGTTTCAAGATGACTTCGTTTATGAATAGTTTGTTTAGAAAAATGTTGCAGCATTTTTTTTTCTTTTAGTGTTCCCTGCAGCCTGCAGTGTGAAGTATTGTATTATATTATAAGAGAAACACAGTCCCACAGATACTTGGGGGAGGCCTCATTGTCTTCAGTTCTGATGAGTTCATGCAACAGGATAAAAGATCTACTTTGAATTATAGACATCCTTTAAGAATGGCATTTTCAAAGTTGTTTTTTTTGTCCTTTCTGAAATTTAAAAGCTCATCCATAAGAGATGATTTGAATGCTTTGTATCCTTTAAAAATAGAACATTTGTCATTATACTTCTGAAACATGGAGCTAAAAAGTAAATTAAACTATTTGTAATCTGTATTTATTAAGTGCCAGATTTTGGTCACCTAAAACTGCAATTTTGGGTAGTACCTTTGTGGATATTGTTCTAGTACAACAGCTAATGTGTTTTTGATATTAGGTTGTGTTGTTTTGTGGTTTTTTTTAAGCACAATATGTCTGATAATCATCTTTAAATTTTCAATGTGCCTTTTTTGTTAGGAAATATTCTTTGCACTGTGCAGTGTGATGAAGCAGTTAAAGTGTTCACTGTACGAGGAACTTCGTTTGAGGCTGCACCAGCAAGTGGTGGCAGTGCCAGTGTAGAAAAGTGTGAGTATTTGTTCTGGGATTCTGTTGTTTTATGTAATAGTTAGTTTTGCCCACTGCATGGTGATGTTTTGTAGAAGCATCTGTCAAAACAAACTGATTGTTGTAATGTTAGCTTTATACTTTTAGTACAGGTACTTGTGCTGTTTAGTGATGTCTGCTATGGATTATCTGCTCAGTTCCTCCCTTTTCTTTGACTTGAAAAGGAGATTGTCTCTGCTGAAATCTCTGCTTGTTGTGCTCGCTGCTTAAACTTCTGCCACTGTAATCTTGAAACTTCAAGTAAGGACAAGTTACAGCTGTTTGAATAACCAGATTGGTTTTCAAAACAAGACTGAGCAAAAATAAAAGTGGCTGGCTCTCCACAGTTTTGGTTTAATCGTATTGCAATCGAGATGGGTCATTACATCACCAAGCTAAATTAGAAGCAGTTTAAATTGATTTGAGAACACCCAGTTGTTGATCAGTTTTAACTATCTCAGTTTAAATTACTATTTAATGAAGCCAGTGTAGCTTTCATAGTAGAGAGATCCAGTCACAGAATGACAAAGTAGTTGAGGTTGGAAGGGATCTCTAGACATCATCTAGTCCAGCCCCTGCGAGAAGTTGCCTGGGACTGTGTCTAGTCAGGCTTTGAGTATCTCCACATGTGGAGACTTCACAGCCACTCTGGGCAACCTGTTTGATCACTTCTGCTGTTTTTCACTGTGGGCCTTTTTCCTTGTGATGTAGTGCCTGCCTCTGAACCTTCCTGTATTTCCTAATGTCTGTTAATGTTAGAAATCTTACTTCAGATCAGTATATTGCACTGTCAGTGCATCACCTAAGTGACTTCTTTGCCTGTCTGAGTAAAAAGCACAGGTCTTGTGCTGGGTTCCTATCAATGTGTAGCATTTATACAACAGAACTTCATTTCAGTGCAGCTTGTAGTGAACGAGATTTGTACCCAGAGCCACAGAGCAACTACTGACAGTGGTTAAAGCTCGCGGCAGAGTCGGTTGGAGAACGAACTGTGCTTTAAGTTTAAGCTCAGATTTAAAAGGTGGAAAATACCTGCTTTATCATTTTTCTTGTGGGTGTTTTTGTTTATCTGATGAATGCAGTGACCCCTCCACCCCCTGTTGGTCTCTCTGAATGGATTGAGCAGAAGTTGACAAAAAGCGATCGGCCGGAGCTCACCAGTGCAAAAGTGGTGGTGTCAGGGGGTGAGTTAGATAATATGAAAACTGTCTTGTGATGCATTTAAGTACCTCTTCCTAAATAGTATCTGTAGCAGAACGTTGTAATGTGATACATTAAAAAAAAAAATTATGATGTAATTCTGAAATATGCCATAGGGGCCGCTGGGAAGGCACTCAACATGTATGTTTTGTGGGGAGGTAGAACATGAGTTTAACATATGCTGGTTGGCTTTGTAAGAACATTGTCGTATTTGGTGAGTCCCTTTCAAATTTTAGCAATATGAAGTGTTATTAGATTGAAATCTATCATGTTTAAAATTACTGCTAATTATTACAGGCAGTCCAACCATTATTATGCAGTGGCTTTAATGATTTTAAACCCCATTATATTTGTATTCTGCTCTTCGGGTATCGAGTGATGGACTGTGATTTTTACTGTAGGCCTATGGCTAAAATGATTCCTTAGTTATCCCACTACAGAATTTTGTACCTAAAGCCAGCAGAGGGAGCACAAATTAGTTGAAAAAAATGCTGTTTCCCTGATTTTGGAGAATGATGTGGAGGGTGCTGTGTGCCGGAAGGAAACAAGACAGTGGTGTTGGTTTATGCATATAAAATATTAATCACAAAGACAAAAGCTAAATCTCCAAGTATTACATACTGGTTAGTAATGCATCCAAAAATACCCTGTGCAAGCGTGTCTTCGAGTCTTTGCAAACTCAAATATTCCTATGGAAAGTGGGCAGTAAAATAAATATAGGCAATAAACATAACAAAAAATAAACATAGCAAAAAAATAAACATAGGCAATAAGAAAATCTTAAAGCATATTGTGTTCTTCTTTCTTGATCTTTTTTTTGTTCTTAACTTTTAAGGGAGGGGGATGAAGAGTGGTGAAAATTTCAAGTTGTTATATGACCTTGCGGATCAACTGCATGCTGCAGGTAAGCTTGTTTTTCTCTGTTTCTGTTTAACCCTGTTCATTATATTTTAAAATGTCACATTAAAAACAATGTTCACCTTGAGTCTTTTATTTTTATGTATTAAATAAACTCTTAGAATCCTCTTACTTTAGTGACAGATGAAGTTTTGTCAACTGTATTTACATGCCTGTGTAGGCAGCAAAATGCTAAACTGTAATGTTCCCTGTCCTTCTTGAGTCTCCAGAACAGAAGCTTGCAGACAGAAAGTGAAGTTGTCTTAGCTCACTTTGAAGAGCTGATACTTTGTTCATACATCCTTTTATACCACTCCTTTACAGAATCCTGTTCACATTTGTTAGAGTTCGAGTGGCTCTGTCCTTTTGCTGTGCTCTTGTGTGAATAGGAGCAAACCAACCATATACAGTGTTGAGCTAAGTATTTTTATGTAAAGGCTGGGGGAGAAGGAGGAACTGTTTGCTTTAACGTTTCAATTTCATTAATTTTAGCTTTCACAAGTGTATAAATTTATAGTTTTACATGACTAGCTTTGTTTTTAAATTGGTGTCTTCGTTAGCTAAATGTCCATATGGCATTTTCAAGTTTACTTTGATATTTTTCTTTACCATGCCTGACTTCTGAGGTTCACAGCAATTCAAGATGCCACATATGTTCTATTCAAACTTGAAGGAACATTTTGGGAAGGCATTTATGGGAAAATCCTCTCGACAAAGCAACAAGAAAAAATAATGGAAATGTGCCAGACTGAAATCCTTGGGTTTAAATATATGGCCCTTTGGTGCTGGGAGTAAGGATTTCCTGTTGCTTATGAAATGCATTAGCACTCAGTATTTGGAAGTTTTTAGCTAGTGGTATAGAGAGGGATTACCATAAGAGCTTTTAAGAGGGAAGTTTCTAAATACGTGCCCTTAGAGTGTGGGACTCTTCAGTAAAACCCATGTGCTTTTATGGTGATAGAAATTTGGCTCACTAATATTTAAAAAAAAAAAACCATTGGAAATATTTTCTTTCAACTAGTTGGAGCTTCCCGTGCAGCTGTTGACGCTGGCTTTGTTCCTAATGACTTGCAAGTCGGACAGACGGGCAAAATAGTAGCACCAGTAAGTATGGAAATGTCTCTCATAACAGAGCTGTGATGTTTTCTAGTGTGCCTTTTCCTTCAGAGCACGCACTGAGAGGTGAGCTGAGCCTTAGTACTGAGCCTGACAGGAAAATCTGAGTGTGCCCAGCGTGATACTTGCCCACACATTCCCAGAGCGACAGAAGCAAGCTGTGATGGAGATCTCTCCCAGGGGTCAATCAGATGTGTTCTGCCATGGCTCTGCCAAGGATTTTGCACTATGGACTTTTTCACAGTTGCCTGTGCTGAACATTTTCTAGCTTTCTAGCAGCCAGCATTGATATACTAAAAGATGTCGTTGCCAACAGAAACTTGAAATTATATTGATCCAGGGCTTGATCTCTGGCAATTGTGCGTTCTAGGTTTTTACAGGTGATGGTTTTTTAAAAACTTCTAGTAACTGGATGATGGCAGTACAGTCTAAGCAAAATTTTTGTAAGATATGAAAGTGCAAGAAGTTTAAGAGATAAATAATCTGCAGGTTGGCAACCATACTCTAATGAGTGTCTTAATATTGGGTCATAACCTGCTGCACATCTTTTTCTGCTGTTTTTGCATCGTGCTGTCACCGGGAACTGATTTCTGTGTCTTTTTGTATCTGTGCAGGGCTTTCTGTCCTGTAGGGGTCTGACACTACTTTCATTGTTGTTTATGGCCTGAGGAGATGAGAGGAAAGCAGTGGACAGATAAAGCACTTGAGTGTTTGTAAATAAGAAGGTACAGCTGTAGCTCATTGAGTGTGGGGCAGGGTGTGCAGTAGTACGGTCTGAGGTGTGATGATCATGGCCATGAGCAGGGAATTGTGACCAAGGACACGGGCAGGTGTGGCCATCTGTCAGGGGTATTCTGAGCTACAGAGTGCAGTAAAGGTTTAGCCTCTCAGTAAGCACTTTGTGTATGGCAACAGAAGGCACTGAGGAACAACTTTTTACTTGAGACCAGAAAGGAAGAATGAGCTGGAACTTACTAGAGAAACTTTTCATATGTCAACTGCTGCATTAACTGATTTGTAATAATTTAAATAATACTAAAAAGCTGTCCAAAGCCTTGCTAAGATCTGAAAAGTTTTGCCTTTCTATCATTATGAGCTGCAAATTCAAGAAATTCAAACCCTGTCCATTATTTTGCTCGTGATTCATCTGTCAAGATAGAGCAATACTTGGGTATCAAAGACAGGAACCTGTGATTCCTGGAGTCTGTTGTCAGTTCTGCCTACTGTGTTTTCTTGAACAAGATGCTTTGTGCTCCTGATTCCCTCTGTCTTGAATTGTGGATAAGGATGTTTGCTGCTTTTCTCAAAGTCCTCGTCAGAGGCCATCTGAGGATAGCCCTGTGGGGCTGAGTGGAGCTATTTCTAGGCATGCTAATGTAAATAACCTGTAAATCTATATGATAACCAACTTCTACAAAAAACAGCTTCTGAGAAGTAGGCCTATTGATAAGACAAGGTCTACCTGTTTGCAGAGTGTGTCCTTCTACAATATTGATAGCAATATTAAACTCTGTGCAAGGAAATTGTGAGGCTCTGCAGATTATAAATGCAACCCTAACTCTTTCTGCTTACCAGGGTGTAAGCCAAGTGTCATTTAACTGTGTCTGAGGCTGACCATCCTTAGTTCTCCACTACCCAAATATCCATTAATGAGGTGGAGAATACTAATTTGAAGACAGCTCAGCTCTGGTTTATGTGTCTCAAGGCTCAACAATGAACATTCTTTCCAGAGTCAAGGGCATATAAACAATTATGTTGAAACAAAAAAGGCTAGTTTTTGATGAAGATACAATGTCATTTTTTGCCACAGATGGCCCATAGCGACATGTGAAAGTCATGAGAACATACAGCCACAGCACAGGGTCACAGCAGTGTTGCCATTGTCATCTTCTGGAGGCTGTTGGAACAGCCATTAGTCAGGACTGACAAATGAATGTGTCAATAAATGATCCGAACTGGCACAATTGTGTGGTGCTGCATCTGTTTGTCAGCAGGGCTGATGCATTTTTCTCTCATCTCCCTTCTTAACAAATAGTTATTAAACAGTGAGTTCTGCAGAGTGCTGAAAATTATGTGTCCCTTCTTTGAAATCGTTCAGATCTTTCATCGGGATCTTAAAATACGTGCGAGGACAACATACGGTGGGTTAAAAGTATAGAAAATATTATATGTTAACTGTAAGGAAAGTGCAAGTTGAATTGAGACTAAGCCCACAAAGTTGCTGACTAGAACTAATTTTTCAGTGTGCTGGATAGGTATCTTAAATATGAGGCAATTGAAAGCTGCAAATTCTTAATTTAACATTCCTAATTCTACTTCACTGTGTTTTTGGTACTTTAGTGAGAAAATTATTCTGCGCAGTGGAAGATAGAGTTGACTTGGAGGAGTAGAACTGAGCTCTTTTGATCAGATCAGGATGACACTGGCTATTTTAACAGTTCTCAAGGTGCTGCTTTTCTCCTGTATATGCTTGGTACCAGTAGTTCAGGGAGAGCTTGTGATGTTCTGCCTGGAGAATTGCAGAGCAGGTTTGTCCTTTGGTCAGTTATATTTGCTGAGACCCAAGGTTTGTGTGCAGTTTTGGGCTCCAGTTGACACGGTGCCCTTGTGGGTGTGTGGGTTTTAAGCAGGGGAAGAGTCTCAGATATGGAAAACTGTTGTAGTTGGAGACCCAGCTGCTCTCCCGTGCAGCTGCTCCTTCCTGATGGGAAAGTAGCTCAGTGCCTGCTCTTACCCTTCTATTAATAGTCTCTTGCCCGGTCTCAGTGGAGGATTGGAATGCATTGTTTTTAAAGGACTCTGGAATTGGGTCATTTTTGAGCCTGCACAGGGAAAAGGGTTAGTTACAAGCTCAGGAAGAGGGGAGGTGCTTCTGCTGCTTTTTCTGTGTGACTGCTGTGGAGTATTTCTGTGCTCATCACTGGGTAAGAAGAGAATAGTCTAAAAGGTCTGCTTAATTCTTCCACTTGTCTTTGACTGTAGATCTGGGGGAAGGAAGGGTAATTTTCAACATTGGTCCTTCAGTAGTTCTGTGACTGGCTTCAGTTTTTAAGATGCAGCCCAGCCAGTGCATCACAGGACACGAGAACCTCCCAGCCACAGCAGCTTTCCCCAAATCCCCATGTATTAATACAACACACAGAACAGTTAATACTCACAGAACAGTTGGAGTTCATTTTGCTTAAGTGATGGAAGAATGCAGTTAATTAAGGAGTACAGATTTCACCTTCTTTCTGTTTGAGACTTGATTCTACCTCTCTCTTCCAGAATAGCCTTGGATCACTCAGCTTCAAGGTTTTGTTCATGTTGGTAGTTATGCAGATTATTGGGGTTTCTCTGGTAATTTTTCTCTTGTACAATTTTATTCCAGTGAAAGTATTCAGTGTATTATTTTTGCTTCTGTTTGTAGCTTTTTTTACCTATTGATTTCAAGTGATTGCAGCTCCTATTTGAACATTCTGTCTTATGAAAGAGAAGGCTGATTTGTATTATATGATGAGATGGAAGGAAGGAAGTTTTTAGGCATAAGTGGATATATTAAAATATAAAATGTTGCCTTCCTAATGAAAAAAGCTGTTTAGTATATTCAGTGTCTTTAATCAGTGACAACCATTTTAGCATATTTCTTAAAATTAGAAGCCAGTTGTTTTCCACTATTTCTTATATGCAGGTGTTCTGCAGAGAAATGAAATTCAGTTCTTAGATTTTAAGCGCTGTGTGTAGTTTCTGTTTAAGAAAAAAGCCCTTGTAAGGATGCTCAAATTATCTGATTTTGGATGAAAATATCCTTCCCATGAGTGTCTACTATTAAATATTAGTTAAGTATGTCCAGTTAGAAAATACTGAATTCCCTACACAAATCAAGCCTCCCACCACCACCCCAGAGCAACTGCTATTTTTAGATAAGAAATTTAAGATAGTCAGGGGTGTTAGTTTTCACAGTAAAAATCTTTCTAGTTCTCTGTCTCACGTTCACAAAAAAAGAAACAAGAACAAAAAGGAGGACGAGAAGAAAGAAAGTAAAAAATGTTTTTTTAGTTATTTAAAACTTTTGTAAATGGAACATGAATGCTTCACTTATTAGTTCAGTATTAGCTTTCCCAATTATGGTGTAATTAGTGACTTTTCTAACATGCAAAGTAGTAGGTAATCTTTCTCAGGAACTTGTGTAATTTGTCTGATATTTAAGCAAAAAAAGTTCTGATCCAGGTGGGAAATCCTGCACTCTCTGCAATTCCAAGAAGTGCCTGTCTTTGGACACCCGAAATGTTCCCGTGGTTTCCCAGGTTTTCCCCTGTGTCCTATTCTAATTAATTATATTCTCCCTTCAGCTTTTGAAGGGAGATGGGGCTGTGCTGGGATCATCTCGCTCTCAACTTCTTGCCTCTAAAAACCAGCCAAAACCTCAATGGCACCGAGAGTTGCTTTTTTTGGCAAGTGTGTGTGAATTTAGCTGTTTATTTAGTTATCCTCTGACCTTGTGGAGGATCTGCTGCTGCTTGATAGACGTCTTTCTGGTTTAATCTCTTCAGAGTTTAGATGTTCACTCTTTTAAAATTTATTTTCCTCTGAAGTCTCTGTTCTTTCAAGGTCTAGTTCTGTCACTGTCTTAGTTTTCCTTGTAGGTTTTCCTAGCTGGCAGAATGCCTTTTTTTTTTTTTAAGGTGCTCAGTTGCTGCTGTCTTGTTACTTTGAACACTGGGCACAGGACTCTTAACAGATGACAAGAACGAGATGGAAAACTCAGGAAGGCACAAGTTAGGAAATATGTGATGTAGCAATAATTGACACTGGATTAAATGATTGTGCTAGAAATGTGATATGATTGCACTGAAGGCAGGTGTGTGTGCTGAGAAACCTCGGGTGGGGAAGGCAGATGGGAATTCAGTGTAGTTCTGATATGATTGCCAGGAGTAAACTGCTTGGCTTCCCTGCTCGAGCTTCACTTTCCTACTGGAGGGTCTCTCTGGCTCTACTAGATTGCAGGAACTTCAGAAGGGAGGCAGATTTACAACTGTCAGGAATTGACAGGAATAATGAGGGAAAAAGAGGCATGTTAGAGGTGCAGCAGCTTCAGGTGAGATGCTGAGGAGTGAGATGTTGGCTCAGTTAAAAGGCACCAAAGCTGTGGAAGAGCAGTGGAATTATTGTTGCTCCACCTCTTCTGCAAGAGGATGGGATACTTTCTGAGCTTCTCTGTGCCTCAGTATTTTACCAGGCATCCCTTTCACTCCAGTGAGTGGCATTTTTGCACTAAGTAGTCATCACCTTGCTTTGAGAGTGGCACAGTATCACATCATTTACATAATTCCTGTATTTTGTATTTCTTCGTATTTGGTGGCAAAGCAAACACTCCACCCAGCCTGGGTTTGTTTTTTCTAAAATTCCTGGGTGACTCCTGGTTTCTTTGCATAGTAAATGGGTACTAACTGCTCTTGAGTGTTACTTCCCATCACTTTCTTAGGGATCCTTTGCTTGCTCAGGTTTGCTTATCTGTTTTTTTCCTTTCACTCTTTTGTCAGGAAGTGTAGGGAAAGTGAAACAAAGCATATTTTATTCCAGTATTTTTGTTCTTATTTTGTTCTCTGCCTCTTATCTAAAATTACTGACAATGAACTAATTAAATTCTCTTACCTTCATGAGGAGTGTCACTCCTCTCATCTTGATTGTACTCACTTTAAAAATGTTCTACTCCTTGCTTATCAGTGAGAAGATCCTAATTACATCCTCATTTGTTACAAATACAAGGGAATATTGAGATACCAGAGTTTCTCTCTTCAAAACCACGGTACATAATTTCATAATTTCTCCTACCCTACGCTGTAGGAATGTGTTATTTGGACATTAGGTTTGCACTGTATAAATGGCTGAGGCTGTTAGGCAGCCTGCAGATGGGAATAGCACTGGGAAAACTGACCATGCCTGGGAAATTGTTTTTGGAATATCTCCTCTGATAATTCACTATTGTGGAAAAGTAGCTTTATAGTGGCAAACTTTAGAGAGCTGTTTGTATGCAGCTGGGACTGAATTTACAGACTGTGTTTCTCTGACTTGCTAAAAAGCTGAGGATTGACAACCCCTTTCATCCTGCATTATCCAGCGTAGCTTTTAACTCCAAGAAAACTATGTTCACAAATTGATGCTCTGCTCCTCTGGGGTTGGTGCAGAAACATTAAATTGTACTAAAATATTCATATGTGAGTGCATTTAGCTGAAAGCAATTGATGTGCTTTTCCCTGGAGAGAGGAAAAAAAAAATTGCTGTATGGCCCTGCACTCCAGCAGACACCCTAACCACGCTTAAGAGTAATTACACAGCTTGGCTGATCAAAGGTTCTTAAAGTGAAAAAGAAACTCTAGTTGGGCTGCAGTTTAGTGATGTGTGCTTCTTGAATGGAACAACTGCATCCAAGCAGTACATACTGGAGGATTGTTTGATATACAGTGTAATACAGATGAACCAGTGTCAAGGCAGAAAATATTTTATTGGGTTAATAGCTTGTAATTGGAAGGAATCTCTTGTACAAAGCAATTTTCGTCACAAAGATTTCTTTCTAATTTCATTGTCCTTTCACTCTTGCAAAGAAAATAAAATATCTGAGCTGCCTTTAAAAAGAGTATGTGTGCCAGAGGGGTTTATTAAACTGGCCTGTTTAAAAGCATGCCACTGGTAGGATGATAAATTGATGTGTGCTGAAGGTTTTCAGCATAATTCAGAAATTGGCATAAAAATCAATAGGAGCTGACGACATGCTTGCAAAGTAGCTGCCTCAGCTTGGGGTGCACCTGTGGCTGCTCTGAGCTCTGTCACTGCAGCCTCCAAAGGCACTGGGAGTTGCAGTAAAAACTGTTCTTGTACTTCTCTTGAGTCCCTTAACTGCCCCAAGACAGCCTAAGGCATATTTAAATATTCTCAATAAGCATAAATGAAGTAATAGCATATGCCACGAATTATTCTATAAATAATTGGAAGAGTCTGTGTGCACAGGAAAATAACTGCATTGGTAGATTGGTAATTATAATCATCCCCATATAGCTCTCTTGTGCATTTATCCCAACTGGCTGCATGGATTCTGGAGCCAGGAGTGCAGATTGCTGCACATGAAGTCTCATGGACTTGCAGTAGCTGCCAATATGTAAATTGGGTATGTTTGAAGCAGATACAGAGTTTAGGGAATGGCTGAGGAGGATTTTTTCATTTTAATGATTAGCGTGCAATGACTCTGTAAGACACACGGTTTTTCAACAAAAATGACAATGGTAAGGCTAGATGAATACTTTAACTAGCAACAGAGAAGCTGGATTCTTGACTTGGAATCTTGTCTTTGAATAGGATAAATCTGGGAGTTGGAGTGGTGTTTCTTTTTAGGGTGGTTGGGATGCAAATCTCTGCTTACAAACTCGGAGGTCTCTGTCAGGGTTCTGGCTGCCACTGTGGGATATCGTGTGGCCAAATTAAAGCACTTCTGGCCTTTGTGCCAGTTTGCTGGATAATCACCTTGGGCTGCTGCTGTAGTCACTGTGAGAAGCCTCATGGGTGCTGGTGCCCCCATCTCCACATCTTCCCACTGCTGGCCAAGCCCTTCCTGCAGCAGCACATCTGGAGTGTTGGTGCCTCCTTCCCCTCTGCTCCTGGGCTGTTTGGTCCATTCAGCTTCCTGTGCTGTGTTACTCCACTGTGCTCTTCCCTGCTGGCAGCTCTCTTCTCTGGTGTCCCTTCCCCTGTGCTGATGTCTGCCAGCCACTTCATAAAAAAGTTGTGGCATGACTGTGACACATGTACACCAATTATTTCCTGTGTGAAATGAAGTTACTGCAAGGCAAGGCAATTGTCTAACCTGATGCCATGCCCTTTATACCACCAAAACTTTCTCTTTCCTTGACTTCAGTTGCTTTTGGAAGTTCATGTGTATCAGGCAGTGCAGTGAGCCCCTTGGTGTGGAACCTCTGTGCTGTTTTGTTTCCCATTCTCCTGTGGCACAGTGCTGGCAGCAGCCCTTCAGTGAAAACCTGCCTGTGCACAGCACCAGGGAGCTGAGAAACACCACTCCATGTCCTAGACTTAGATGTAAGTGCCTGTAACTGTGGGCTGTGGATCAGCTGCCTGACAGCAGTAATTAGAGCAGCTTCCAGGGTTCCAAAAAAGCTGGAACTTGAAGTTGGTGTAAAGCCATGTTTGGCCCCTGAGAGGTGCGCTCCAGACTCTGATTCGTGCTGTTTGTGCCTCATCTCCTGCACAGATGAGCTCTCAAGGACTGAGGGCTCCTTCCAGACCTCGTGTGCTCTCTGTGATGGCAGACGTGTCACACTGTGCAGTTGGAAGGGACACTGCTCTGTGGGACCCATCTGCTTCCTCCATCCCTCCCTCACTCTCTCCATGTTGCTTGGGGCCACAGTCCCGACTCAGGCTGTGAGCACTAACAAAGGAGGAATGAGAGGACTCGGCAGAAGGCTTGACAGAAGTTAGTGATTTCAGGGAAAACATCAAAGCAAGGGTATTACTCTGAAAATAACTTAGAAATTTGAATTTCTCAGTCCTTTATGACATCCCTGGATGACTTTCTGAATTTGCTCCTCAGAGAACACTGAACAGACCTGAATCTTTATCATTCAGACCTTGTGGGTCCTTTGTGTCCCTCCTGCTGAACTGTAGATTAGAACTAGTATTTAAGCAGTCAAGTCTCTTTACAGCACAAAACTGTTGATAAGAACTGTCCCTGTGTTATCTGCCTGAGAACATTGCTGAGGTGATCTCTCATCAGTGTTAGAGCCAACAGAAGGGACCAGTTGTCTGAACCAGGGAGCCAGAGGCACATAACCTAGAAGGGCATGGCTTAGATGCATAATAAATGATTTTTAGACAAGCCTGGTGATTTACAAATGTCCTTTTAATGAAACATCCTTGTCTTTCCTAGATGCTTTAATAGAATATATTCATAGGCATCTGGCTCCTGGTTAGCTGGATTCTTTCCAAAGGCTGAACTTCACAATGTTAAGCAGACTGATAAGAGTATCTGGTAGTCTGGATGACTGGTACTTAATGAATTGCTCTGAAAAAAATCAAATTACAGTAATGTGTCTTTAAAAAGAACTTGTATTAAAGACAGTATGATGTTAGAATAATTTCTTCTGTAACATCTGTTCTTTTATTTGGTATAATTAAAATATTGCATTCTTACCATGAGTTCTTATATGGACATATTATGTTACCTTGCAGCTGTGGTTAAAATGGATTGACCTCCAATATTAATCCACTCGGTAAAAACCTACAGAGGCTGAGGAGTTTGAGTGTGTTCAACAGCTGTGTGGTTTTGTGGAAATGCATGGACTAAATTCTGTGTTTCAATTTCAAAGGAAGCCTTTTTAATAGGAAATACTTTGTTCCTGCTCTGTTTTCCCTCCCTTTCGGTTTTTACAGGAGAGAGTGTTTGTGTTAAAGCATAGAAGAAGTCATAGCTTTTATTTATCTATTCCTATTTGAAAAACCAATAATAACAGGTGAAGTCTGTAGCTGTAGAAACATCAGCAAGCAATCATCTTTCTTTCTTTAATTGCTGTAATGACTCTCAGGCCTGCATGGTCTGTGCTGGAACACCTTGGTTTGCAGCCCCCTCTGTGGGTCTGTGCTGTCCCCCAGCTGTGCTTGGCTCTGCCATGTTAAAGCCACCTCACTGCAATGCACACCTTCAGCTGCACAGCAGTAAGATGATTTTTTTTTTTTTGACCCCCTTACCCTCCCTGGCCCCCAGAATAATTTCTTGAATTGGACTTGCATGTTCTTAAATATGGACTAACCTTGGTATTTTTAAAGGAGAAATTGTTATTATTGGAGGTTGTGTCTTTTCTAATCATGTGTGAAGTACCACCTTTTAGTTGGTCCAGACAGATGAGCCATTAATTAATTTCATGTGTGAGTTTTCTGTTATTGAATGAGTTGGTGAAAAGTACTTTCTTCGGTTTTCTTCTGTACCATTAGTTAGCTGAACTGCACAGCTGTGACTGCTGCCTGCACTGGTGGTGGTGGGAAAACTGTCAGGGAACTCCAATACTCTTGGTTTTGGATAGATTACAGAATGGATGGTTTTCAGCATGAGGGGAAGTAATACCTTTGTGCTGTGACTAACCCAGTCAGTACAGGTCTATGTGCCTGTACATTTTAATCTGTTTTGAATGTAAGACTCTGGATGTGAACTGGGAGCCCTGAGGTGTGAAGCTGTTGGTGTACCTGGGAACACTTCTGTGCTCGTCCTGTGTGGGAGTGGGGAGTGCCTGGGGGAAGAAAAGTTTCAGGGCACGTGGTCGTGGAAGGTTGGGGTAAAGAACAGAACCTACAAGTGTATAATGCACCAGCCCACTTTGGCATCTGAAATGTTTTATCCTGCCCTTTTCACCTTTTAAAGGTGTAAACACCTGAATTGTATGTTCTGTCTTAGTGAAAGGCTCTGAGAGGCTCCAGACAAAAGCCTTGGTTTGCTCTTCAGGCCCTGCATTATCCATTTGGAGGTTACCTTAACACTTGCTTTGGGAATCTCCAGGGTAACACTGCCCTGTCCCCTGCTGAGCAGTGCTGGATGGTTTTCAGGCAGACTTCTTAAATTTGTTTTTTCTCTCGTGTGTCTTTGCCAGATGCTCCTTTGGGATTCTCCTTTTGTAGTTACGTTGCATCCCCAGGTCAGGAAGGGAACCAGTTGTCAGCTGCCTTCAGTATTGAAATTAATGTAAAAACTGCTGCACGTGACAGATTCTGAGTAGGGTGTGTGAGGGGTTACTGAAACTGTGTTGTGGGTACCAAAAATGCCTCTCTTGTTTCCTTCTAGGAACTTTATATTGCCGTGGGAATATCTGGAGCAATCCAACACTTGGCTGGAATGAAAGACAGCAAGGTAAATAAAGGTGGATGTGCTAGAAGAGATTTTTGAGGAAGGAAATGAGTTGACTTCCTTGCTTTTGCATCAAGATGGTTTTCCAACTTTTTTTAATGTTAAAATTGCCCATTTCTCTGCTGCTTTAAAACACACTTGGACAGAAAAAAATATACTGTGGCAAAACATCTCACACAGTAGGAAAACATTTGGACTACAACCCAAAGTGATAAGTTGAAGCAGCTAATTGACTTTGTTTAAAAAAACCCCAACCCAAACCACGTATGCCTGAATTCTATACAATAGTTCCATTTGCCTTTATTCCAGAGTATGACATATTAATTCATGCATAACAATGTGCAATTTGAATTATGAACTTAGTATTCCATAAAGTAAAAGATGTCTCTGACATTCCTGCATTTAGCCATTCAAATGGAAACCTATTATAAAATGGCAGTAAAACTTTAAAAGGTTTAACTCATTACTTGCCAAAGCAAATAATCCAAAATTGGACTTGCCAGTTTGGTCTACAGTGCAGTGTTTGGAAAGAGGAGCAGAGTTACCTGCTGATTTATACTATCCAATGTCAGACATCAAAAACTGGAGGTTGTCCTGCCTCCCCACAGGAATTTTAAAAAGAGGATATAATTTGTTTTTCTATTTCCAGTGAATGAAATTAGCCAAGCCAGAACTTTGATTAGCTTATAAAGCTGAGGAAAAGGGTTGCAAAACTTTGCAGGTGGTTTCTTGTGTTCAACCAGTGACAGACCAGTGAGTTTGTGACTGATAACTGTCCTCACAAACCAGCCTGTGTGGTAGGATGATCTCTGCTTTCCTAAAATTTTTTTTGCCATGTATTACTGAAATATTTTGGAGGGAAAGTCAAGTAAGCTGCATTTGGGGCCTCAGCCTTGTAGGAGCAGAGACTCAGGTGGACCCACCAAAGGTGGAACTGTGATGGTGACTGCTGGGCAGGGAGGAGGGTGCTCTGAGGGTGTGGGTGACAGTGTCTGTGCTCTCAGCAGGGCAGGGTGGCTGTGCTGTGTCCTGCTCTCAGAGCAGGAACGGGACGAGCGGGGTCCGAGGGCAGCGCTGCCACGGCACCTCAGGCCACAGCACCACCAGGGGCTTTGTCTCCAGCTGCTCAGTCTCCAGCTGTGCTCCTGCTGAGCGAGGGCATGGGCAGGTGGGATGAGGAGCAGCTGAGAACTGAGTATTTAAAGCTGCTTCAGACTTGTTCTGCCCCTGTTTGTGTTTCTGTCCTGTCTTATCTCAGTTCAGACTGCCAGCAACACTGGGAACTTCTTTCTTGAAGTGCCAGAATTTCCTTTGATATATATTGAGCAGTAATATTGTCCTCAACTGTAACAGCAAAACCAGGTTTTTTTGGCTTTTCCAATGCCATGTTTGATATTTTGAGATGTTTTCTTATAGGAAATAAGAACAGATTAAATTTGCTGATATGAGATGCATACTTAACACTTTCATTTCTCCCATATCTCATAAACAAATGTGTTTTAAAATTCAGATTTAGTTACTTGTGTTTGGAATGCATTCTGCCTTCCTTTTAGCTGAAGGATATAGATGGAGTAGTTATGGAAAAGATCCAGTTTTCACAAACAAAGCATTATGCAGCCTGGGAGCTCTGGAGTGTCCCCCATCCTCCCTCAGCACTCTGAATTATCTGGCATTGTGAACTTGTACACTTCAGGATACATTTTCCAAAGCAGTCAGATGCTTTCTACCAAGTGAAATGTATAATTTATTTGTTCTTTACAGCAAGGTAGGAAATGCAGCTTTTGAGGAGACCTGGAGAATCGTTGGTGCTTTCTTTCCTTATTTCCAATTCCCTCAGGAGACAGTTACTGTATCTGTTCTTTCTGAGAGATTTAACTCACAAACTTCTGTTGTGAGCAAGGTGATGCACTTGCTGCTTATGAGTTAGTAATGAGGTAGGGAACCAAATCTTACTAAAAAGTTGCTTCAGCTAAAGGAGGCAGAGGAAGGCCCAGGATGCCCAACTAAAGCTTCAGGTAGGTTTGCAAGCAATGGGTGTTGTGCCAGGAGCAGAGCTGGCAGCTCCTGTGGTGGCACTGACTGCTGGCCTCGGCCAGCCCTCAGCACTGGCCCCTGTAGGTGGTTCTGCAAGACATGGCAGGGCCTCAGTAGGGTCAGAGAAGAGTCTTGACTGACAGAATCCTCGGGGATCACAGCCTGGATTTGCTTCCTGCACTGCAGCTTGTCAGGGGAGGTTTGCATTTGCAAACGGTCACTGAAATAAAAACAATCAGCTGTGGGACAAACCCTGAAGGGCAGCGTTGCTGCAGGACCTGCAGGGCCTCGGCCACGAGCTGGGCAGGGGCAGCGCTGCTGTGGGCACTGCCTGCTGCCAGGTAGGATGGGGTCCCTTACAGGGTACAGCCACCTGTGAAGAAACAACAGTTCTGTGGGCCTGGAATCAAGGATTTGTAAACTTTCCTGCCAGTACACCTATCTACTGAGGCAGTGATTTTGCTGGACAAGTACTTTCAGTGGAGGAGTAAAACAGTGACAGGTGAAGTGCTGCTCTCTGGGCGTGGCCCGTGAGCTCCTCAGCTGCCTGTTGGGTTGGACCTGTCCCGGGTGGGGGGGTTGGTGCCTCGAGTCAGTGTTTAGGTGGGCAGGCAGGACCAGAGTGCTGTGGTTTGGGCCCTGCTTGGTGTAAGGCTCCTTCTATGAGCTGCTGGGTTTTGTTTAAGATTCTTTTCCCTTCCTTTATGAAGTGTTCCCCATCCTGTTGTAGATTTTGATGTGGACATGCTTATTTTGCTGAAAGCTGTCACAGACAGTTACAGGATGATTTATTTGTATGGCACAGTTTAAATCAAGACACTTTCTGGATCACTGTGCTGGGATTTGTCACATGCCATTTTCTATGGTCTGACAAACTAAATGCTATGTCCTATAGTAAGTACAGAAGCCTTTGTGCTTGTTGCAACTGCTGCCCTTTGAGTTAGTTCTGCAATGGAATGGTTTAGAATGCACAGATAATCCTTTGTAGTAATTTTTTTTCTAGGCTTTTCAACAGGGAAGGAGAGCCAAGATGAGCAGGGAAGGGAGCGTTGTTTTTTTGGGGTGTGGTGGTGGGGTCTTTGTTTTTGAGATGGAAAGGAAAAATGTTAAATGCTCTGATCCATATCTTCTGCTTCTGGGGGCTAGGAAAGACTAAAGCCCGTGTTTCCTGGATAAGACATGGCACTGTAATCCAGCCCCAGATATTAATCAATATATACATTCACATGGTGCTTTACCTTTGCTTGCAGACCATTGTTGCTATTAACAAGGATCCAGAAGCTCCAATTTTCCAAGTGGCAGATTATGGACTGGTGGCAGACTTATTTCAGGTGAGGCTAAACTTGATGTGCAGGATGACTTTGGGAGAGCGGACAGTAGCTTGCATAATATAATCTAATGAGTGTTAACGATGTCTGTGTGTGTTTGCTTTGGTTGTTGTTAAAGAATTTGTTTTCTAAATTTGTTATTTGCACACTCAAAATTCAATCCCTGCAAGTGGAAGCGTGTTGGGGGGCAGGGGTGTCACTGCCAGCCTGCCTTGATTCCGGTTTCCTGAATATGAACCACTTTGGAAATAACTGCACAGAGGCGCTTGCCTCTGTTTTTAAGCTTCAGAAAGTTTGAAAGCAGAGAGTTGGCAGGAGAGTGCTTATTGCTGCCTGGGTTTGCTGCCTCACTGCCTGATGCCCAGGAGGAGCTTGCAGTTCCCTCTGGAACAGGGAGCCATGAGCCAGCCCCTGTCCAAGTGCCTGCAGCTCACATGTGTGACTCCGTGTGCGTGGCCACACGTGTGACCGGCGGGGCACGGGCAGAGCCTGTGCCAGCACTTAATGCCATTCCTGAAATGCTGCCTGCTGGCTCCACAGTGAGCACGGGCCTCTTTGTGAGCCACAAAGTCACATTCTGAAGAAACACCATGTAGACAATTTCCTTAATAAATTTTGTACGAATGCATTATTTCCACCTAATGGAAATGTAGCTCTCTTAAATAATTAAGAGGCTTTATTCAGCAGGAGAGAAGTGGGGAGTGCTGTGAGCTGGGGTGACCCACAGCCCCTGGAGTGGTGTGGTGGGTGGGGAGTGTAACTCTGGGGTTTGGTACTGCCCAGGGTGAGTTTGGGGGGGTCACAGGGGGAAGATGCACTACCCTGGCACTGGTGTTTGCAGGCGGTGCCAGAGATGACGGAGCTCCTGAAGAAGAAGTGACTGCTGGTGATGGACCCTGTACTGTGGAGTAAGGACAAATAAAGGATTGTACTGGAAAGAGGTGGGGTCACTGGTGTTGGGGTTTTGTGGGGTTTTTTTGGGTTTTTGTTTTTGTTTTTTTTTTTTGATGGTCAGTTGGATGGCACATGGAGTGTGGGGTGTAAGAAAGGAAGACAGGGAAGGCAGGTAAGAGAAGAAAGGAAGGGAAGAATGGAAAAGGAATGGAAGAGGGATACAAGGCAGGAGGCAGCATGGGTTTGTCAGTATTTATTCCCATCTCCACACCCCTCCCAGCCATGCTCAGCCCCTGGGTAGGGTCAGGCCGGGGGGCCAGGCTGGGCCCAGGCTGTCCAGCAGCTCTGTCTGTGGGGCTGTGCTGGCCCTGGACTGGTGGAAGTTCCATGGTGTTCCCAGGCATAGCCTGTTTGCCCCCCCAGGCACTGTGGGTCCATGTCAGCCCGAGTCTGCTGGAAGGTCTTTTGTGCCCAGACAGTCACCGTAGGTCCCAGCTGGCCCAGAGCTGGTGGCAGGGCAGGTGGATCATGCGCCATGGCCGCTGGTGAGCAGAGGTGGCACTGGCCTCGCCCTGGTGGCCATTCAGGAGATGCCACAGGTTGCCTTCGGCGCTGCCACGTCACCCGTGGCAGCCTCGTGACCCAGCGCGGTGAGCGTGTCCCCGCAGGAGTCCCCATTCCCCCCGGCTGTCCCTATGCCTCGGGAACCCTGCCCAGCCGTGGCTCTGGGGGCCCCAGCGCTCCATATTTCTCCTCAATCATCGGGGCGCTCGGTGGGCAGTCGATGAGTGGCTTGAGCTGGAAGACGTCGAGGCTCTCCTGGTTCCTGCGGTTGTAGACGCTGAGCCGGTGGCCCAGGTCGGGGCTGGCCCCCACCGAGCCCGCGGGGCTGGGCAGCTTCAGGTTGACGGGATCCAGCCCCTTCTGCGCCAGACACGCCTCTTCCGACAGGGACGAGAGCAGCTCCTGCACCACGGCGTGGGCCACCCGCTGCCGGGCGGGCGCCGGGGCCGCCTGGGCGGGCTCCTCGCAGGCCGTGCTGCAGTCCGGGGAGGAGCCCAGCGTGTGGCTGCTCTCGCTGCAGGCCTGGGTGCCCGAGCTGACGGTGGAGCGCGAGGCGCTGCCCGACGTGATGCTGGCCGAGGTCCCGGTGCTGCCCAGGCGCAGCGGCACCTCCACCGTGAACAGCTCCGAGGAGATGTTGGGCCGGTGCACGTCGATGGCGGCCGTGGTGACCACGCAGATGGCGGCCTCGGGGACACCGCTGTCTGCAGGGAACAGAGCACACACTCAGACCGGGGGCGGGACATGCCTGTGTAGTGCCTACAGAGGTGTGTATATACCTGCGGTACACTGCAGCTGTGTGCACAAAGGCATGTGGGACACACACACTATAGCACAGAGTCCCCCTATAACACACAGCACTGCCTGTCTGTCTCAAAGGGAACAGTAACACAAAGGCACCCTTTTTCTGTAGAAAATGTAGTTTGTATATAGGGGGAACAGATGTAGAGGGATACACAGCTACAACTAATACTGTATACCTATATATGTGTGTGTATAGGTCACACACAAACATCTCTAGTTTTATCATGTAGATGGATAAAGGGCAGGTATGTATAGATGTGTAATATATATGTATAATATAGACACATCTATAATGCATTCTACCTGCATATGTACACGGTCAGTCAATAAATACTTATAGGCCACAGCCCCTCCCTTTAAATACTCTTAATTAGCTACTGTTAAAACAGAATGCAAACACACCCACACTCCTACTTGTCTTTATATATATGTGTGTATCTATAGGGGCATACACACACACACATATATATACATTATACCTATATGTGAACACCCCCCACTATATGCAGACAGTTTTTAAATTTTGCATGCACACATATGGATACATAAAAGGTGTGTGTGGCTCCTTATCTGTACGCTGGGGGTGTCTTTACAGGGATACACAGCTGTACATAATGCCATTTACCTGCATATCTATGTGAACACACACAGTACATACACTACAAAGGTGTATATATGCAGTGTCTCACACATCCAATTTTATATAATCATCATCTTTATATACAGACATGAGGAATTGTGTCTGTGTGAGCCCCAGATAGTATACATTATACACACAATATGTAGTGCCCCGTTGAAAGACACCTGTCATTAAAAAAAATCTGCACAACCCTCATATTTCTCTGTATCTGTATTTATGGGACTGTATCTGTATGTATGTAACAGATTATACCTATGCATGAACACGTCCTGCTACATTTATGTAGCTGTTCATACACGGGTATGGATAGTCTTTATACCCAGTACCATTCTATAATGGGGATGAACATAGATAGCTCTGTAATATATACACCTCTATAAGTAATGCCATATACCAACCTGCCTTTGTCTCTACATACATCTGCACGTTTTCTACAATGTATGTATGTCTATATAGTCTCCTGTCACACACACATATATATGTAATACGTATATATAGATTTATCTCTAAGAAGACCCATATATAACACAGTGTATATACATATGACAGACTATGTAATACAAGGTCCCCCCTTAAATACATTTAATTACCTATAAATAGAACACACATGCTCTCACACACCTGTACTTACCTTTATGTATAAGTACATGTATTTCTCATTGTGTGTGTATAGCTGGGGAATGTATGTACAGGGATGTAGAGAATACATTGTACCTATACAGGAACACCCCCTCTTTACAGACTTTAAATGTGTGTGTGTGTGTGTGTATATATATATATATATATATATATAAATTTTATATATATATACACACACACACACATACACATGTACATTTTTATAGCCTTCCAAGTATATTATGGGGATGTATACAGAGGGACATGCATCTCTATATACACACATACATGTGTGTGCACACATACGTGTAATAGTTATATACACAGTCTCTTGCCCACCTTATTTTATATACACATAATTTTTATATATAGATTTAACCCTATAGATGTGGGAAGAGCTGTTGCTATGTGTATACATACAACTAAAGTAGTACATTAGACCTATACAAAGATACATACAGATAGTATATATATATAGAGAGAGAGAGAGAGAGTACATAGTTGTCATCCTCCCCCTTTGAAAACATAATTATCACTCTTTATAAATAGAGTATATACACCTATACACAGGTACACTTATCTTTGTGTATAAATATTTACATATTATGGTCTGTATATGTGAATCTGGAATGTATATACAGGAATATACATAAATAATGTGTATCAAATAACATTGCATATTGTAAATAACACATTATATATGACACCTCCAACCTTTATACATCTTTTAAATTGTATACATACACCATCTTACATATAGCCAAGTTTACTATGGGGATGTATATACAGCAATATACCATATATAATACAACATATATCTATAAACAATGTGTGCACACATGTACATATGGATGTTTGATAAATATAATACTCCCCTTAAATACATAAATTTTTTTGTCTTTAACTAGAATACAACCCCCCATATACTTTATGTAGAAATATATATATGTGTGTGTGCATACATACACAGGGAATGCATATATAGAAATCTACATATATAATACATTATACTTAAGCACAGCCACATCCACATTACACAACACCTGTTAGACATATAAAATTATATGTACCCCCCTTTTAATGTCCCTCCATGTATATTATGGGCATATACATCTATAAATATTACCATATACCTGTGTGTGTTTATATATATATATATATATATATATGTACACACACACATACATACATATAAGTAATATACATAGGTATATATACAGTGTCTCTCACAGACCTGTTTTTATATATACATAATCTTTACACATACATTTATCCATATAGCTAGGGGGAACAGTTGGGTATATACTTGCCCCATATATGGTACATAATGCATGTATATATATGATGCTTACATATTTATATGTCTGTATCTCTGTATATAGGTGTGGAATGTATATATAGGGATGCATGAGAACACACACACATATAGTGTTATGTATACAGGTACACAGACGTGGTCCCTCAAACCTTTTCCTCCTTTTCTTAACCATACATACACCTAAACCTATGTAGAGATTCATACATCTTTATATGTATAGTCCTGTATAGACTGGGGATGTATATAGAGGGAGATACACAAATAAAGACAATACTTTATACCTCCTACGTGTATGCATGTACATTTTTTAAATAGGTATGTATCATTTACATGTGTATGGATACAGAGGTCTTCTCTCACACACACACAGATCCTATACACAACTTCCTATAGACACATCCATATTTATAGAGGGAACATCTCTAAGTTTCCCCTTCACAATATATCTACGTATGTACACCCATTTTATGTATTATATGTCTCTATATACACTCAAGTATTTTCTCTTTTATATAAACTATATATGTACGTAAAGAGGCTCTCACATACCTACCCATATATATCTCTTTACATATATTTATACATATATAAAATACCTATGTAGGTCCACACAGATCTTGATCTGCATTTTTATCTGTCTGCATATACACACATAAACTGCTTTATTTATACACACATAGTTCAGATATAAAATATATCCATAATACCATATACATAATACAGATTACAAAGACATGTATATGCAGTCTCACACCTTTCTAAATATCTATATAATTGTGTTCTAGAATAAGATATATGCACACACATACACCTACAGATATGCTATAGGTAAAATATACATATTAAAAATACATGTATATAGTCACACACCTTTTATATATATATATATATAAAATCTAAAATATGTATATACAGTTTCTGTCATACATATCTATATGTATTTATTCCCATATATATAGGACAGACATATATACACACATCCCCCACTTTATGTATCTTTATATAGACTAATACATGTATCCACACATAGCCATGTACATATATAAGTACATATATCCATGTATGTATGTGCATATAGATACATGATACATTACAGCTGCATATGCACACACATTCATGTATGTACAGACACAATCATGCACAAACACCTTTAGAGATCTTTAAATATATAGAAACATATGCAGCCATACTCATATACACATAGCTTAGTCTGTAAATAGCTATAGGAAGGTCTCTTTAGCAAGCATCTGTATCTCCCCATGTATATCAGCGTGGGGATGTATCTACACATATACACAATATACAGATATCACAGAGGCACCTTCAGGATCATCTCAGTCCCCCCTGGAAGGGCAGGGACACCTTCCACTACACCAGGCTGCTCCAAGCCCCATCCACCCTGGCCTTGGGCACTTCCAGAAATGGGGCAGCCCGTGCCAGGGCCTCCCCACCCTGCCAGCTCTCCCAGCCTGGCTCCAGAGCAGAGGGGCTCCAGCCCTTGGAGCAGCTCCGTGGCCTCCTCTGGACTCGCTCCAGCAGCTCCACGTCCTTGTGCTGTGGGGCCCCAGAGCTGGAGGCAGCTCTGCAGGGGGGTCTCACCTGAGCAGAGCAGGGGCATGGCCAGGTCACATCAAGCTGCTCACCCCTGACACCGCCAGGTCCTTGTCCTTGTGCTCAGGCTGCTCTCGATCCCTTCAGCCCCCAGCCTGTGCCTGTGCTTGGGATTGCCTGGCCCTGATGAATTCCAGGAGGTTTGGCTCCTGGATGCCATCCCTGTTTACAGCCACACGCTTCTATTTATGTTTCAGTTACATACACAACTACATCTGTCTCCATGGGTGTGGATGTGTACATGGGAATAGAAATATATAATACATTATACGTAGATACACATTTTTATTTCTGTAATTATATACACACATATTCAGACCATCTCTCCTCTCAAACCTCTCACTCCTTTACATAGATCTTTATGTATTTTATATATCTAATATAGAGAGTTTAATAAAATATCTGTGTATGTACACAGACACAGCCTCTCACACATCTTTATCTGTGTAAAGATATATATATGTGTATCTTGATCTATATAGAAAAGGCACACCTACATATATATGTATATAAATCTGCTCACATATACACGTGTATGTTTGTATGTGTTGTGTGTGTTTGGAGACATGTACCTGATACATCTCACACACACACACACATATATATATTTACATACATCTTTATATATGTATGTGTATCCAGGTTTGTGTGCCTATATGGGATATATATATAATACATTATAGATTTATATGCATACACATATACACACATTTTATATATAACACATATATACAAAGACACATCCTTATATAGATATCTCTATATAGATATATCTATAGATATCTATATATGCCTATATTTCACTGTATGCATAATATATATATGGATGAACATATGAGATAAACACATAATAACACATTATAATCATATATATACACACACTCATATGTGTGTGTATATATATATATATAAATACACACTTGTATATATGTACATGTATCTTTTTTTTTTCCCCTATAACCCCATGTATATATGGGGATGTGTATATGGAGATATACATTTTTAACACACTATACTTAAAGACAAACATTTTCTAATATATGTACAACATTTTAGGTACATAAGGGGAGCGTGCACCCCTGTGCCTGCGGGACTCCTGCCAGGGGACATCCATTTGAAGGCTGCCCTGGGGTCACTGGCTGCTGAGGTTTCTTACCATTCAGTTTAACCTTTCTGAAAGGTTCCCAGCATGGTGCTGGGCTAAGCTGCCTCCCCACTGCTTTTCTCTTCATTTATTTTGTCCATGCTTTTCATTCTTGGGTCCATTTGAACTGCTCTGGGGGTTGGACAGCCTGGCTTAGGGGGAATTAACCTCTCCCAGATCTCCAAACTATTCTGAGTGCCTTCAGCAGGAGCAAACTTGGGGCCCTTCAACCTTCAGAGAACTGCTGACACACACTTCCATGGAGCAAACCAAGAGACTCTATGGTGGGTTTCCTTTCCAGGACAGATCTACATCCCTGCTCAGTCTCTCCTGGCTTACAGCACACAGTGCAATGCAAACACAGAGTTCATGTTTTTGTTTTCAAGCAAAACTTACCAGTGCTGGGCTCGTTGTAGTATCGACTGATGTAATTATTCATGTCATCCTCTGAAAGGATAAAAAGGCAGCTGTTAGAAGACAGTTTGTGTCATTAAATGGTTGAACTGCATCCCATGGAAGGCTCTCCTCTGCCCTGCACACCCAGAGCACCACCTGCTCTGTGTCTTAGGCCACAAGACCTCAATGCACTAAAGCCCCCATCCCGTCTATGCTGTGGCTACAAGCCAACATAGGGTTGGACTATCATTTGTCACAGTTCTTTACGGCACCACACTGGGAATGAGGCATTCTGGGTTCAAAGGAAATGGGCTCCGTGGTCTTTCCAGAGACTGGCACGGGGCTGACCACTTCCCCAGGCCCAGCCCCTCGCTGTTGTAAAGACAAGTGTAACACTGGCCTTTCCCTGGGCAGCAGGGCCCTCCCCTCCTGCACAGGGCACACGGAGAAACCTGGTATTTATCCTGACCCAAGGGCACTGGCACAGACAGACCCACTCCTGCTGTACATTTACACCTCCGAGTTACCTCCTTCCCCATGGTGACACCTCAGAAAGGGAGGCACCATGTACCATTTTAATGTGTAATTCTCTACTTCTAAGATAAAGTCTTTTTTTTTCATTTTGAGTGAATGGAGAGTTATTTTGGTGTATATAACACATATATACAAAATATACAGCATAATGTTAACATTACATTCTAATCTACTAAAAAGAATTGTACAAATCAAGGGTGTAGTACATACACAAGAGCTACAGTTGTACTTCAGTAACAGCAAGTTACAAACGATGACGTGACCACAGAAGCCCTATTGCATGTACAGATTTTAGATGCTGCAGATGAAACTGGGATTTTGTGTTATTTTACAGAAAAGCAGAACATTTTACTGTTGTGGAAAAAGCAAATAACAAACTCCTCTTGTTGCAGTTCTGAGCAGAAGGCAAACAGCATCAGCAGTCCAGGAGAATGTCAAGCTTACAAGGAACCTGACCTGCCCAATTTGCGGTGTATCTGCGCTCTAAAAGCATTCTCTCCTTTTAAGTGCTCTTTTTGATACCATGTTTCAGAAACCCATGCTCATCCCTTTGAGCCAGATTTCCTTCGTCCCCCTGGGTCTCTGTGGCTACAGTCCTGCCTCATCACAGCACATTGCGGTTTGCAGGTGAAAGAAACAGATGTTTTCTGGGGAACACTTTCCTCACACAACAAGACCCAAACCACCAAGCACTCTGTACCTGAAATAGCTGCACTCATAAGAAGGCAATCTAACCTGACACTGAAAGGCAACGTGGTTGTTTTCCTGGTTTCATTGGATCTTAAAAGCTTTTTCGGCCCTTGTTGATCTTTAAATGCCTGCAGTCAGAGGTGTGCTTTGTGCTAATGTCTGAGTTTAAAAAAGAGGCCTCAGAGTAGCTCAAGGCAATGCCGCTGAATTAGGAGTACATTGCGAGGTTTTTCAGCTATCTGCTGCTAAAATACACTTCATTTCAATCATGCATAATTGATACTCTCAGTGCCACCAAACCTTCCAGCCGTACAGACACAGGTTCTAGTTCAGGCATGGAACCTTCACTACATCAGGAAATACCTGTGTGGATGTACTTCTGGTAGGGCACTTTCAGCATATTTAACTTGGAGTCCAAATCTAAGCAGACAAACAAGGAAAACAGCACTGCAGTGTGGCTGGATGAGGGCACACTCTGTGTGCAGGGTCACCCTCCTTGTCACCTGGCAAGAGCCATGAAAGGGTTCCTCTGGCTCCCATTACAGTCTGCCCCAAATGCCAAGATGCTTTGCACCAAAGACAGAAAACAACTTGGAAAAGTTACTCACCTGCTTTTCAAGCCTTAAGACAAGGCTCAAATCAAGTCCTCTTTAGGACTGCACACGTTTACTGGCCACCTGTCTGTCAACTAAACAATGTACCAGGGCACTATTTCCAAAGAGATCAGTTGTGTTCAAACCAAAGAGAATCCGACTGGTCTTTATGTCAGCAACGGGCAATGCCAAGGCCCTGGAAAGGAAATCCAGTAATGCACTGCCTCAGCTCCCTTTGAGTGCTGAGGAGAATCACCCACTGTCCTGACCCTGCATGTGACCACTTGCACACAAGGCTGGGGGAGCTGCCCAGCTACTACTGTTACATTATTATGTGATGGCCTTATTAATGTAATTGCTTATCATTGCTTATCTATTTAGATACAAATAAAATATATATGCGTAAATAGATTGCATGTGTATATAAAATATAAAACATACACATTTTTTAACCTTGAATAGTTTCTTATTAATAAAACCAAATAACAACAGCAGAATAAATATTTCAACAACAGATTAAGTTTCTGAATCATTACATTAAAGCAAACTGACAATTAACAAACTCAGCTGAGCCATATGGGAGTCTCAACTGCTTTGGGCATTGAAGGTTATAAACAATTCCAGTTACCTCCCATTATATTCTACATTGCTGAAAAAAAGGATCTCAAAACAATGCAACAAATATACAACTGAAAGCACCTACTTGTGCATATGAAATGTATACAGAAAGCCAGAGTACAGTAGTGCACATTCCCATGGGACACTGCTGAAGTGTTCCTGGTGATTCCAAGGAGATGAAGACCCTGCTGCTTGGTGTGAGTCTCATGGGGTCAGGAGTGCAGCTGGTGGCACACGGGAAGTTTGTAGGAGCAAGCAGGGGAGACCAGCTTTTACAAGAGGGGCAGATGACTTCTATTATTTAAAT
The DNA here is from genome assembly GCF_003945595.2 of Pipra filicauda. Lineage (NCBI taxonomy): Eukaryota > Metazoa > Chordata > Aves > Passeriformes > Pipridae > Pipra > Pipra filicauda. Next base: position 1,382,577 of record NW_024104118.1, read on the forward strand.
TCTACACAGTGTTTTCTGCTGTTGGTCTATTTTAGTTTCAGCTCCAGAAAGGGAGTTGTCTTAAGATGTAGTTCATTCTTCATAGTTACCCTGTTTGCTTAAAGCTTTTTTTTATTTCTACCACCTCAGAATTTTCAAGATCCAGAAAATTTAATTTTTCTCCTTTCCTAGAAATAAGTCCATCTCCTCCAATACACGGAAATGTTACCTGCATTTCCTTTTCCAAAGACAAACTTTGCATCCTTAGCCATAAGGATGCTCAAATGATATTTATAGTAAATTAAAGGACTGGCAGTAAGTAGAAAGGAAAAGCATTTCCCTCTTAATTCCCCTGAAAACGGCAATCTTAGGAAAATGTCTATGGATGGTGATTGGGATCCTCTTGTTGTACCAAGAGGAATCACAGAAACATTTCTGTTGGAAAAGGCCTTTAAGATGGAGTCCAACAGTAAATCTAACACTGCCAAGCCCTCTGTGCCACATCTGCCCAGAATGAGTGACCCCCAGGAAATCTGTGTGACAGGAAATGTGGTGACAAACCCGGTGAGGAAGATCTAGAAGTTGTGAGCGGAGAAGGCAGAAGGGCAAGAGTGAGGCAGCTCTTCCCTGCTGTGAACAAGGATGGTTCTACAGTCTTCCCTGGAAAGGGGAGTGATGGGAAGCAGTGAGACACACAGCAGCACTGTGGAGGAATTTGGCTGAGAGATTTTGCTGAGCAGGGTCAGGAGGGAGCAGAAACAGGCTGTTCTCTGTGGTCCATGAGCAGTAGTTGTTCAAGCTGTGTGGGGTGACAACTGTAAGGGGTGAGGCAGCGCGTAAGGCGGGACCACAAACGGGTGGTGGGGCTGACTCCAGCATGATCAGGACTTTCACTAGACAGAAGGGAATGTCTGGTTGGGAAGGTGTCTCAGACTCTGACTTACCTCACACAAAACCAGCCTCCCCTGACACTGTAACCAACCCCCTCTGCAAGGCTGTGAAGTGCAGTGAAGTCCCATCTCAGCCTGCTGTCCAAAATCTCTGTTATTGAAAAAACGTGTGGTTCTTGGTCAGGATCTGTCTGACAGCCACTGGATTCTGGATTTTGTCTGATGAAGGTTTCCAAGTTATCTGCTTGTACTTTTCCTGCAGGACTCAAAACACACACTGCAATGGTTCAGGGAGTAATAAACTATTTAGAGTACAGTGCCATATAATCTCATCTGACCCAAGAGACAACATTGCAATCTCTCTCTCTTGGCCCTATAAAAACCTAATAAATTTGGTGAAACACATAAATGACATTCCACCCAAGGCAGATCTCTTCCAGTTCTATAATGCCTCAATAGTGATCTTTAATTGTTTCATCAATGCCTTTAGTGAATGATCTGCAACTCCCCTGCATACAATAAATACCATTTACACATCTTTCAGATTAGAGGCCTTAAAAATGGGGATTTATTTTGAAATATTTCATTATTATTTTATTGCCACTGATTGTACTGCCTTCTGTTTCTCCAAGCTGAATTTTCTGAACTGGAAGGTTATTTTTGCTGCTGTGTAGCCTCCCCCTGAGGTAGTAATGTCTTACCCCAACTTCCCTCCAGAAAGCAATCTTTGCTAGGAGGTTTCTAAAGAAGCAGATCTTTCATCTGTTTGTGCCAAAAGGAACCAGGAGTAGCCAGCTGGCACTTTCCAGGAGACTTCCCTTGCTTCTGGTTTTAAGGCAGGTTGCCACATCAGTGCAGGCTGCAGTACTGAACAACTGTTAATTCACAGCGATATCCAGTCCCTGCAGGGGCTGGATGGATGCCTGAGCACATGGATAATCCATCTTGAGAGGAACTGTAAACCCGGCATGCACAGAAAACAGAGCAACAGATTCAGCCTGGTTCTAAGTAAGAAATCAACCTGAGACGGAAGTCACTGTGCAAAGGGAAATCCTGGGATTTGGAACTGGGTCTGTTATCAGCAGATGCTGCTGGGACAGAAAACCAAAATCCAAAGGAGGGGCTTTGGTCCTTGCTTCAGCAGATCATGCAGCAAGAACACCACGTGCTGACCTGAGCAGGGCTGAGGTGCAGCACAACTGTGCCAGCGTGGCTGTGGGTACAGGGTGGCCTGGGGGACCTCTCACTGCTCTTTTCAACCTTGTTCTCTATGAATATGGATCAGCAGATCCACATCTGAGTTGGCTCATTACAGACAGCCCAAAGCATTCAGAGGAACTTGAGTCTGTCTCTGAAACAGCCACATTTGTTGAGTTTAAAACACAAAGGTTGAGAAAGGACATGGCTACCATCAAAACAATTATCTGCTGGGTAATCATCAGGGAAAGAGAAGAATAAATTAAGCAGAAGGATTCAAGAACAAATTGTTGTAAACTGGCAACAAATAAATGTACTCTGAGAATTAGGAAAAGAGTTCCAATACTTTAGAAAATGAGCTGGTGGAACTGCTCTGATGGTGGAGGAGGGCAGAACACATCCCTGCTGTCACATGGAGCACCATCTGCTTATGAAAGGGGCTGCACGCTTGGACAGTGGAAAACATTCCAGTTCTGTGTTCCTTTACCTGTCAGCAATGTCTTCACACCTCTTCACATTAATGATGAGAGACAACTCCAGCCTCACATGCGTGACTGTGCACTCACCACTTCTGGAAGTGAGGAGTTTCTACTCCACCCATTTGGTGAATATGGAATGCAAGAGCCAAACTTCACTAACTGCACACACATTTATGTAAGTGTTGCTTAAGGTTTACTTCCTTTGATTCCTGCCTGGATGCTCAGTGCACAGAGAACCACAAAGCCTGAAAGAGGCACCTAGAGAGAAGCCAAATTTAAGGGGAGTGCACTTAGGATACAACTATTTCCAGGACTAGGCTTCAAAGTAGATACATTTCAACATTTGAAAATAACCATAAACTATTTTTTATCTATTGTTTTGCACTAGCAGGACTCTCTCAGAGCACTAACAGATGATCACCAAAGAAACTGGCTTAGAGTTTAAAAGCATCCAACCAGCTCAGACTGCCTTGCAAGGAACAACTGACACAATCCTGACAAAAAAAGTGCCCTGCTTTGCCTTCTCAAACAGCTTATGAATAATCTTAGGAGAAGCCCTCTGAAGCTCCAGAATTTTTCACGCTCCCCTCCCAATATCCTACTTTCTTCACTTACAAAACATGGGTATCTACAGGGAGAGCAAGCTTTACTTTTCTCTAAAGCATGATCATAAATTGCAGAAGTCCCCCAAAGCAAAAGACTTAGTGCTAACCCCATAAAAATGGAAATTTGACTCAGAACAGTTAAAATAAGCTTTTGGCGATGTGAAGTCCCAGTTCTTGCTCAAAGGAATAGAAGGGTGGCATATTAATCTTACACTATGGCAGTATTGTAGAATTTCAAAAACTGAAATGATATATGCAGGAAAATGAGGAATTTCCACTAGGGACTCTAATTCATATATTATGGGAGAGATTAAAGAATAATAAATTTTGGAAGGAAGTATTAATGGCTAGATGGGGCACTGTGAACCTGGCATTCCCTGAAGCCTGGAACTTTGTATACCAAACACTAAAAATGATTTGTGCAGGACCAGAAAACATTAGCTGTTATTCTGACCATGACCAGTTACATACTGCATGAGGTAAGAAGTCCTTTATAATTTAGAACTTCCTTTATAATTTAGAGATTAATAGATAGGATAATATTTGCCATTATGTCAAATGGCAACCATGTCTGGGAAGAAGAAAGGAGCACTTAGGATACTTCCCTTGCTCTTAGAGAAAGGCTGACCACAATGAAAATCATTAGTGATGCTGCATTCACATGCAGCAGCTCTCAGCCCAAGCTCTTCACAAACGGAGGCAGGGAAGGTAAAGTGCTCACAGTGCAGCAAACGTCAGAGCTCTGCCCTGGGCCTGCAGCTCCTCAAGCCCTGCCCTTCTCTTGGGTCTGTCATCCTTCCTGGTGTTGATACTGGTACCTTTTGACTTGCAGGCTGAAGCCTGTGTTTCAGCCTTCACCTTTGTCTGCTCTGGAGATCAAGTTTTTGGCAAGAGAAATAAAATGTCAATTCGAAGCAAGTTAAAGGTGAAAAAAATTCCTGCTTCTTAACTAAATTAATTAGGAAATAGCCTATATTCATATATTTTCCACAGAGTTATTCCTGCTATGTCAGGAGGTCTCTTGTGAACTGCTGTGGGGAGACAGAAGCGTGTGAGGCAGCACCCAGCTCACTGTTCACAGAATTAGCACAGAGACATCTTGCAGCTGTATGGCCTCAAGACGTGATCCTTCAAAAGGAGGCATGAAATGTTTGCTGGGGAGTTATGGGAGGGCCCATTGTCCATCTGACCAGAGCTCTTGCTTCTCCTGGTCTTGTACCTGCAATTAGGGCACTTTAAAGTAAGAGATCTGCAGAAGGAAAGGCAAGGTGAAAACAGACACTGAAAGTTCCCAAATCAGCCAGAACAGCTCTCCTGGTGCAGGTCACAGTGGGTGTCTCTGCACAAATTCCCTGAGGTGCTACATGTACCACGTGATATTGGGGTAACCTGACTTACTTTACTGAATGCTGTCATAAATGGTTGCACAAAATCCAGTGTAAATACCAGAGTACAAGCTACAGCTGCCCCTGAGGAGCTTTAACTTATGCACTATCCCATAAAACTTCCAGGTAGGGAAATGTGTAAAAGGTCTCAATGCTTTCTTACTCCATAAGCCTCCGTGGTGAGGTATTCTGCACTGAATGTTTCCATTGTTCCATACAGATGGGGGAAATAAGATTAGCCTGAGATGGAATATCCCATCTTCTCATGCAGTATGTTCTCTAGCCAACTTAAGCTTGCTGCTTTGGCAGCATTCAGTGCTCTCAGAAGACAGTGATTTTTTGAAGGCTGACAAAGTTACGTTTGGCAAAAACACAGGCATTCCATTCCATCCCGAGCCTCAGGTGTTATATGTAGGGCTAATGTTCTGCCAGAGCATAAAAGAACAGCACATCAGAGCCTGTTCTGCCAAACAGCTGAATCGTGGCTTTGAACTGTTGCTTTTCTTTTGACAGTATTAGTGACTTGGTCCCTTATTTCTCCTCTAACTAATCAGTGCAACAGGCAACTGCAGATATGTTTCAAAGCTCACAAGTGCCATGTGGCACACAGGATGATTAACTGCAGCCATCACTCTGGATTCTTTTAAGGAGGAAAAACACAGCTTCGAGAAAATGGATGCAAAGCAATCCCTAATGTGGTCTGACACAGAGGGTAACTTGCAAAACGTAACACTTGACCCAAAAGTCAGGAGTTAAAACATCGGTGGCTGAAGTCCCAGGCAGAGCAAGTGGTGTGGAAAGCCCTGAAGACAGCACAGCCAGTGTAACTGCAGCACGGGAGAATGGGAGGGTGCAGGAATTGTCTGGATGGTCTGTGCTCTGCAAAGCCATGTCTCAGGAGTATTGCACATGCCTCAGCAGGGGGGGAGATGGAAGATCCTACACCAGCTGGATATCCCCTTCCCACAGAGTGCACACAGAGGCACCTTCTGCCAAAGCCATGCCCTTCTTCCATCCCACACACCACTGGCTAATACATGGTCAGAATGGCCATGGTGAAGAAGATACTGGCAGCAAAGTGATGATGGTGAAAGCTGCTGTAGCAACTGCCAGAATATTACTGGGAGTAAAAGTTGGTGTTGGGAGAGCAAGCCCCAGCTGAGGTGGGGAGGGAGAAGAATGAGGCAGGACTGGCTCATGATCCTTCCTCCCCAGAGGTAACTGCCTTCTCAAGCTGTGAGGTGAGGTTTCAAAGTTACACAGAAGCACTGCTAGTGCAGGATTCAGAGCCTTGATAGCTTACTACTTCTTTCTTTGCAAAACAGTCCAGGAAATTACATGCAAAATCCTCTATCTCAGTTGCCTGTTACCTGGATTATGAACTAAAGCACTGAATGCTACTGTTGAGTGTGTGGTTTCTTATGCAGAACCGGGCCCCTTCTCAGCAGCTCAGTGTGATGGCAGAGACCACAGACTGTTGTCCCTTGCTAAAGGAACACAGGGGAATTTTTTCTGTCCAACTCCTGCCTCATTCAACATAAATCCGTTAAAATTGTTAAAACAGAGGCACCCTAATTTAGGTTGCAATAAGACAAGCACCCAATGCATCTACAAAGACTTTGTATGTAATATATGATACAATGCACCAGATAAAGGTCCTCTGGTACTTTTAGATGATTTCTGGGAATCAGAAATTAATTCTGCCTACTCAGTATAAATATAACCCAAACATAACATAGCTGCACCTCACCCAATCTATAAAGTAATGCATGTTTTCTTATTTGCTGAATATCTTTTTTCAGTGAAAAGTATGAGTCTCTCTCATCAAGCAACCTAACTCAATGCAGAAATCAATCTTGAAGATCATGTGTCTACTTTGTTGCAAGTGTGGGCAGAATTTTACAGGGAGACACAAATAATGAGTAACCATGTTAATCTGGACGTTGGAATGAATACCTTGGACAGAAGAATTTTTAGATGATCTCCACAGCACTAAAATTTCAGCAAGCCTCCTTACAATGTGAGCAACACTTCATTTCCAAATGTAACCCTCAAGGAACACATACATAAATTATAATATATCCACTGGGAAAACCTCTGAAATACTACAAAAAAGGGGGAAATGCATTTTAAGGGGCAGTCTGCTCAACTGTCTGCTTTTAAATACAATTTCATATCAGGAATAATTAATGGCTTCACTGTGGTTAGTACTTAGATATTATAAAGAGAAAAAAACAAAACAATTTCTACATGCTTTCATTACTCTGTAGAGAAAGGAAAGGATGATAATTTGAAAATGTCTGGTGTGCTTTTTCTCTTACAGATTTTGATTGAAGTATCTGTGCCTTGAATTTTAAGGAGTTTGACCGATGTAAAGATAACATGCAAACCTCTAATTCCAACATATTCACATACTGCTCATCTACCAAAATAATCAAGCTAAGATGTCCAAGGAAGACTAACATACCACTAAGGTAAACAGTGTTGTCTCCTCTGGAACATTACATTAAATGTTACCGAAAGCAGGACACATTCTGCACTCCATTGTAAGGGCTGCAGGATCACAGGAAAAAGAGCTATGTCTTGTGCAGAAAAAACTTCAGGTCTAATACTTATATAATAAAAACTGATCCAAGCAAATATAACTCTTGGTATTTCCCTGAACCACACATCTACAGACACCAGAGTGCTCCTCACCACAGCCACACGGCACTCAGACATGAGATGCCTACGCTGCACATCCCTCCTTTCCTGGCACCAGAGCTGCCTGTCCAACACTGGCAGTTTTAAGCAGCCTGGTGAGAGCAAAGCCTCCAGGCAAGGCAAGCCCCACAGCTTGGGTCCTCTCCAAACCACAGAAATGCAAGTGGCCAAAGACCAAAACTGTTTTTCAGTGTTCTTCTCAATTTCCCTGCTTTTACCTCTGAGTGATTATCCTTTGGCCAATTCTCATTTGGCTGCTGCTTCTTTAGTGTTTGATGGATCTAATCATGAGGACACTGGGAAGGTACATCATAGTCATTTTCTTCCCAAGGCATTTCTTTGGCTCTGTTTAGAACCTGCTCACAAATACAACAACAGCTCCTGCCACTTTGGAGCAGATGCGGCCCCTTTGTAAGGATGGGAAACTGCAGTCCCCAGTGAAGAAATCAATTCCCCGCCACAGTGGAGGTGTTTAGAGGGCTCAGTAACTCCCTGTAAGGGCTCAGCTGTGCAGCACTCACCTCGGGGAGGTCGCAGCTCCGTGATGTTCTCGGTGGCTTCGTCGTCCGAATCGTCCGTCGCCACCACCTTGTACCTCTTGCTGCTCTGTTTGTTCAGGACATGGGGGACCTGCAGCGCGGCCTCTCTCTCTGCAGCGAGGTCCAGATCCTGCTGAGCAAGGTGGGCCCTCAGCTGCCTGATTTCAAACTAGAGCGAAAAACAACACCACATACTGATGTCATATGAGCATGGCCAGAAGTTTATATTCTACAGTTGGGGACCTATTACTCATTTGATCACTAAACCACTACAGTCTGGTGAAACAGATACAGTGTGGTTGAGCCAGGACACGAGTCCAGGCTGCTGGTGCTCCCCCAGAGCCCATAGGAGTGGGACCACTGCTCACACAATCTAAAGGTAAGGACTGTCTCATGCTGGTCTTCTATTTTGTACGGCTACCTCCTGAAGATAAGACTTTGGCCAATTTTTAACAAATCTAACTGTTAAATCAAATGTAACCTTTATACAAAAAGACCACTCTTAACAGGCATTTAGAGATTTAGGTTCATGACAAATACCCCTAACACACTAGACTTCGTAATGAGGGTTTCAGTGGAGGGGAGGTTCTCTGAGCAGCACCTGGAACGGTCCTCTCTCACTAACTGGGCAAGGAGAGGGACACCACAGTCCTCTTCTGTCTTGAAATCGTCTGTACTCAACAGTGTGCAGGAAACCCTGAGGAAGGTTACCACTTTTCTGGCCACTCCTCTCAAATATGTGAGCCATGGCAGTTAAACACTTTCTGCAACCAGAATGGGATTTGCCTCACGACTGCTGTTATAAAGCAGACACCTGACAAAAAGACGGAAGCTACCAGGTACCATCTGACTGATGGACACAGCACATTTCTCTTGTATTTGACAACCACACGTCTTCCACCAGGCAAAAAGAAAAACAGTTTTTCTGGAGAGGCTGCAGAGACCCTTTAAACCTTTATGTAAGCCCTATAAAATCCCCACTGCCACGCAGCACAGCTATGGGGACGCAAGGCAGTTTCTCTTTTCTAAACTCTTTTTAGGATCGGCAGTACAGCAGTGATCAAATCATGTGTAATTATAGCGAGTCTGAGAGGGAAAAGTAAATGAGGCAAGTAATAGGCTCAGGCATTCAAAATCCAGCATTGCTGGGCCTCCCCTAGTTCAGAGTCTGAGGATCCTTTACTGAGCACGATGCTGTGTCGAGCCTCGCTGCACCTGCCACTGCACATTCACAGCACAGATGGGATCAGCACCTCCACGCCTGAAAACGGGTGTGCAACAGCATGTAGGCTAAATGAACCCGCTTCTGGCTCTCCCCTCTCAGATGCTGACTCAAATCTACTCTGCTGTCAGATTTTGGAACCCATCAGCAGACCCAGCCTGTTCAGACTGGGCACAAACGCCGAACACGCTGCAGAGCACCAGTAGCTCCTCCAAGCTGTGTAAGCAACTGCAGGGGAAACAAGACAGAGTTTCCACAGATTTTGGAAAGAAAAAAGGATTCAAGTTTGCCACACCTGGAGACTATCTGCTTTCCAGAGCATAGAGGAAGAAACTACAACTGGAAGGCCCACTGCAGGACACAAATCTAGAAAGCAAAGGGGCAGTTCAAGCTTTCCAGGTCACATTCAAGCCACCTAATACAGGGATCTAACAAAGCACACAGCTTTTCCTCCGTCTTTAAATCTGCGGACAGAGGCCTGGCAGCTGCAAACAGCTGGCTGCATGGAATGCTCATTGCTCTTAACCAAAGGTCTGCAGTGGCAGTCAGGAGTCAGGTGGAATCAGCAAATGTCAAGACACAGCCCTGCCCCTTGATTTCCTGCTGGTGGGTTTGTGTTAACCTATTAGCTAGGAGGAATTAGCAAACTGGTACTGCTAACTCTGTTCCCAGCCAGCCCAAAGCTCCCTGAGGATTAAGGTGCTTGTGCCATACCCAGAAGTGCCAGTATGGACATAGGGAATTTCAGGTTTCATCCTTGACTTGAAAAAAAAAAAAAAGGAATGACAAAAGAGCTTACATTCCACCTCTGAAGGGAAAAAGATACCCCTTCAGACACTCCTTTGGTTTAATGGAAATAATGCATTTAAACATGAGAAGCAAAAAACACATCTGGAGATTTTTTCTTTATGCTGCCTAGCTCAAACCAAAAGGCAGTAAGAATTAGGGATAATTTCTGTTTTTCTACATTTCATGCTTCATCCTTCAAAAACATTCCTGTGTGTCAGAAAAAGAAATACTGCTACTAAAATGCTTAATTCTGGCCTAGAAGCAGGATACGATTTCCTATTTTCATGGAACACAAAAAAATTGGCAGGTATTTTTTAACACCAATGGATAGAACCAGCCAGGAGTCAGCTAAATAACTATTTCTGCATCACACCCAATTTAAGGAGCTTAAGCATTTACAAAGATTGGCTGAAGATGGTAACAATCAAAAGGCTGGAGGGCATCACTGCGTTATAGAGATGTGAAAGGGAACCATCTCAAGTGATCTTTCCTGCTACTGGGAGCCTACAGCAGGAACGGGGGAGAGAGCACACTCCTCCTGTCCACTCCCATGTCCCAGTGGATAAAGCCAGCATTTCCAAATATCCACAGGTTATTTCCAGTCCTTAAACTCTCCGTGCCGGGTGCCCAGGCAGTTTTTATGAGCGGTTTTATTGTTGATCGCGGCTCTGTTCGACCTCCCGCCGTGAGGGGCCCGCGCGAGGCCGCGGGACGGGCTCTGCTGCCCCCTGCCGGGGGCGGCGGGAACGGCACGGACCGCAGGGCCTGAGGGAGCCATGGCAGCCGGCAGGGACACTGCGGGGACAGAGGGAGCCATGGCAGCCGGCAGGGACACCGCGGGGATGGCAGCCGGCAGGGACACCGCGGGGCCTGAGGGAGCCATGGCAGCCGGCAGGGACACCGCGGGGCCTGAGGGAGCCATGGCAGCCGGCAGGGACACTGCGGGGACAGGGGGAGCCATGGCAGCCGGCAGGGACACCGCGGGGACAGGGGGAGCCATGGCAGCCGGCAGGGACACCGCGGGGACAGGGGGAGCCATGGCAGCCGGCAGGGACACCGCGGGGCCTGAGGGAGCCATGGCAGCCGGCAGGGACACCGCAGGGCCAGGGAGACCGCAGGGCCAGGGAGACCGCAGGGCCAGGGACACCGCAGGGCCAGGGAGACCGCAGGGCCAGGGACACCGCGGGGACAGGGACATCACAGTGACAGGGACATCACAGGGACAGGGACACCGCCCCGGCAGGGACACCACAGTGATAGGACACCACAGTGAAAGGGACATCATCCTGGCAGGGACACCGCAGTGACAGGGACACCGGGATTGGGCACTAATGGCCCCCTGACAGGGACACTGCCCTGACAGGGACACCACACTGACAGGGACATCACCCTGACAGGGACACCACACTGACAGGGACATCACCCTGACAGGGACACAGTGACAGGGACACCAGGACCGGGCACCAATAGCACCCTGACAGAGACATCACAGTGACAGGGACACTGGGACCGGGCACTGATGACACCCTGACACGGACACCGCCCTGACAGGGACATCACCTTGACAAAGACACTGGGACCAGGCACCAGTGCCACCCTGACAGTGATACTGAGACCAGGCACTAATGCCACACTGTCCGTGACACTGGAAACTGGGGACTAATGTCACCCTGTCAGTCACACTGGGACTGGGCACTGATGTCACACTATCAGTGACACTGGGACCCAGTCTGGAAAATGTGGCACTACCGTAACACTGCCACAGACGTTGGAACCTGGGCTGGATACCTTGGCACTAATGTCACACTCTGTCACAGACACTAGGACCTGGGCCTTGGCTCATGTACTGCTGAGGGTGAGAGGTGCATGCAGCACTTGCAACTTTTTAGTTGGTCTGTGATCCCTCCATTCCTGAGCTGCAAACACAACCCACGTGCTTGTCTCTTTTTCAGCTTTTAACACTGAGCTCTTTCAGCTGGTCTCAAATCCAGAACTGAACAGGAGACTGTCAAAAGCAGATAGGAGGATCAAATTCCTGGGCACAATAAAGCAGCCCAATGCTCTGGACTTTGGCATCAAGTGCAAGGTAACAGCACACAGATGTTCCAAGGTAACAGCAGAGACTGATGTTGCCTACAAACCCACGCAGCTGCAGCTGGTTAACACAGGCTCTCCCTTCCACTTTTCCATTACCTCAGATGCTGAGCTTCCAGATCCCATTCATGTTTGCCCTGAAGTCTATGTGGTCATTAAAACAGTGGAAAGCTGGAGTTAAATAGTTGTGTGTGTAACTGTCATTTTTTATATTGACAGAGAAGAGGGTATTCATTGTACCAATGGTGGTGTCTCACTCCCACACTGACCGTTCCTCCTGCAAAGTGCTCCATACAACATGTTGCACAGAGATGCAGAACCCTGACTCTGTTACAAACACACGGCTCTTGCCTGTTCAAAAAAGGACTCTATGGGATAGAAAATCACTATTTACCACAAAGACTGATTGAATAAAATGAAAGACATTCAATAAAGTTAAACAAAGACCAGATTTTTGTTCATAAAAGGCACAGATCTACTTAGGATATCAGTTCTATGTTAATTGTTTCTTGACAGTTATCTCAAGATCTTGCAGAAGCTGGAATACAGTTTTAGCCACTAAAACCAAACCCCTACAAACAAAGGTTAAATCTAAGGGGGTGTTTCTTATGGGTGAAATGCAACGAGAGGCTGAATGAGCAAATTAGGTTGGAGGTGCTTATATCTATTGAACATTAGATTGAACACTGACCTCAGGCAGTTCTAATGCGTAAAAGAGCTAATGAGATTGCTCTGACTGCATGTCAGGCAGTCCAGGGCAGCTTAAATCAATCATAAAAAGGTATAAAATATAACAGTCTTTTTAAGTAAAAAATTCTGGGCCAAGTTAAACACATGAAATTTCTATTTGCAGTAGGAGCTGATGTAGCTCTCTGAGTGTACACCTGGGCCCCTCCAACACCAAGTCCTGCAGGAGAGCTGGACTGAGGAGACCCTGGTTCCTCTTTTCAGGTGGACAGACCATCCCTCCCTCAGCCTGTAAGGCAGGATACATTTTATGCATATCACGAGGGGACAAAAAAAAAGGGGAAAAAGGCATATAAACATATATACATGCTTTGATACCAGCTCTGTGTAAGAACCTTGTAAATCTCACAGAGAGCCAGTGAGCAAAAAATGCTGTTGTGTGGAAGATACTCTGTTGTGATCAAGGAGACTGAGGTAAACCACCTCCTGACTCCTGATAATTACAAACAGAGCACTGACCCACTTGAGGCTGCTACTGACTCTATTTATCAGGACACCTGTGACATTCATCATCTTTAATTACATATACTTCAGTGGGTATTTCTCAGTAAGTTCCAACATACTTTGCAATGGAAAAAATATATTTGAAGACTTCATAGAATCACAGCTGAAATGGACCCGTGAGGGTCATCTAGTCCAACACCCTGCTTAAAGCCAGTCCATTTAGCTCAGGTTGCTAAAAGCCCACCCTCTCAAATTTTGACTATCTCCAAGGCTGTATGGATGTGGCACAGCCTCCCTGGCAATCTGCTCCAGTGCTTGACTGTTCTCACAGGGAAAATGTTTGTTGTTATATTTAATAGGAATTTTGCACATTCCATGCTTGTGTACAGTCACCGTGCACCTCTGAGAACTGCCTGGGTACACCCTGCCAGGAGGGAGCTGAGGACAGCAATAAAGGTGTAATACACGTGGCTAATGTGCAAATACACTTATTACCAAGAAAAAGGGAGAAACAGACTGTCTCATAGGAGAATGAGTAACCAGACTGACAGACATGAAGAGGAAGTTCATCAATGGTACATTTACCGTACCATTTTCAAAATCTGCTCTATGTCATTTTGTAGCACAAATTTGGCAATATTTTGTCAGGAAACAAACCAGAAAGAACGATGGGCACTCCTGTGCACTTCCTCACCCCAATAATGCATTAGTGATTATTTCTAAGCAGGTAAATTGACAGACCTACCCAGAGCTCTAGATAACATCTCAGTTTACATACCTGGTTTTATAAAGTGTGCCACCCATCCTCTCTGATATTTCACAGCATGCATGGAAGACTCAGAAAGGGACTTAGCAGTGAATCATATAGTACTTCCCTTTAATGGTCTAGCAACAGAGTATGATTGACATAGTTTCAGAGAGATCAATGAACATTTTAGCCAGAAGCTTACTTGTGTCTAATGCAGGAGCAATAACTTTGCTCAATTCTATTAGTGCTGTCTGTACAGAATGCCCTGCCCTAAAACTCATCTGCCACTGGGATACAATCCAATGTTTATTTCCATTAGTTTAGCCATTGTTGGTAACAATAAAAATCAGGAGACAGTTGCAAACTAATGATTTACGGGCAGAATGAAACACGGGATGACCTTGGCTGCCTTCCATCCACCAAGAAAATGACTGGTAGTTAGAAATAAATTAAAATTATTGCAAAAGGATAACATAAGTTATTTCTCCGATAGGTAATTTTACCAGCTAAATAGCCCTGTCATTAAACTAGCAGCTGTTGTACAAATTATATTCCAAGATAAAAAAAGAAATTACAGCTTCCATGGTTGTTGCAGCTTTAAGAATGATGAAAAACCCAATTCTATAGGAGTCGACAGAAAAGGAGCTCTTGTGATAAGGCTGAACACAGAGTCTTGGCTGGACTGCGCTCAGCTGAATTACTCTCAGGAAAGTTAAGCAGAAAAGATCAAGTAAGTAAATCTATTATCAGAAATGAAATTCCTTTACAGGTGATTCCAGAGGAAAAAAACAATCTTCCCTGACTGGGATTTGTAGTTAATGAAACTTCAGAACTTTGTTTTGCAATTTATCTTACTCTGATAAAACAAAACCATATACTCCGTGCATAATTTTTGATAGTGACTGCACTGAGACTTCTTTTCCTTTTACCTTTACCCATTTTAGACAATTCTTGTTACTGTGGTTGTTAATGTTTCTCATATTTTGTGATGTCCTGTACAGCTTTTCAGTATTTTTTGCCTTGACTGCCCTCACGCTCCACTCCTGTTTAATGATGTCTTTTTTGGCCAATGGAGAATAAATAAAAAGGCAATCTATTCAAACAGTTGCAGTGGGGTACTACAGAGAACAAAGTGGTGGCCCGTGCAACTATGATTTATAAAATATATTCTGGTTTTCAGATGTATGGCCAGCCAAAAATCCACATCTGGAAAGAGTTTTCACATTTGCAAAAGTACATCTCCAATGTCAGTCAGGAATGGAAATGTACTTATAGTTGTGATACCCTGTCACTGGTCAAAATATACAACTGACAAAAGAAATTCAAAAAGATGAGGGGAGGTTGCATCTTTCCTGCTTTTTCCACGAACAAGCAATCCTTTAAAAAGGCCAGGAAAGATGATCAAATGAAAAAGCAAAAACCTGGCAGAATTTTAGACATTAAATACCATTAGGAGCCATTTCTCCCATCAGATGCTGTACACAATGTTAATGTGAATATTATAATGCTGACAACTTGTTCTTGACTGAATTATGAAGCTAATAATTCACAAATAAAGGATGCAGCACTTGTGTCAATGTCTACTGTTGCTAACTGTAGTGAATCAGTACATTTACCTGATATTATACAGCTGAGGCATTTGCTTGGCAGCAAGTCAGGCCAGAAAGAAGGATTAGCATGCTGTCATTTTTCTACACACCATATTTTTCCATAGCTGATGACACTTGAAAGCTACAAGAGAACCTGCCCTGTTTTGTCAGATTTACTCCTCTCCCAGTGCAGTATTTCTTTGTGTTTGATGCACAGGTTGCTGTAACCATCAGAGCTCAGATTAGGGCTACTCTGCTCAGACATTTGGCAAGCCAGGCTCAGAATGGAGAGCAGCAAGGGCAGCTCCTAAACCTCACCTGGGATAATGAGCCCACCTCTACTCCAAGACTATGAAATAATAACACCACAAATTGTTTAGAGAGTGTTGTCTGGCTGTATAACACAGTTCCTAAAAATTAATGTTTTAAAATTTATGATTGTAAAGAACTTCAGTATGGTCTGACGGACAAATTACTGCACTGGGACTCAAGAAATCACTGATTTGCTTAACATGTTTGGCCAAAGGATAATCTCTCCCCTTTAAAATGGGGTATATACCATTTACCTGGTAATTTCACAATTAGACAGAACCCTGAATCACTAAATATCATTGAGCAAAGGTGTCAAGAAGAGAACTGCAGTTCTGCCACTGAAGACACACAGTTGGAAGTAACTAATTTTTGGCAATTTTGTCAAGCCTAAGGTTTAGAAATTTGTTATGCTTAATGTGAGAGACTCAAAAATGATACACTGTCAACAGGTCTTCCTAATTTTTCACACAGACAGGGCAACTCACCACCACACCAAGAGTTCATTGCAGAATCTTAGGCTGAGATCCAGGAGACCTCAAACTAAATCTAAAAAGACAGTTAGGGACCTGAATACTGACTGATGGTTTGACAAGAACTTTAGGGTTCCTCTGGAAAAGATGGGCACCTTAATCTTTGCTTCAGATTATGCCCCTTTTGGGGCAGTTGGTCTGTTCTGGGACAAGCTGCTTCTCCTGTCTGCACAGGCCCTTCAGCTTTTTGACTGCCTGAGCTGTTCAGACTTACAGGTCTCCCCATTTTGTATTTGAAAGGTACCTACCACAAGCCAGGCGTGGGAGCTGAAGCTAGAAATCTCCAGGATTTATTTGAACATCTATCTCATAGTTACCTGTACAACTGAAACAAGTAGTAAATCCCCTGGGGGCTCACTGTGTTGTGGTTTGATGGTCACCTGAACACTTGCTTATCCCGAGCCTCAACATCCATCCCTGGCTCCTACTTTAACACAAGTTACGCAAGAACTCGTTTGCATGAGACAAACTGCAAAAACTCCTGGCTCGTTGCCCAAACAATGGTTTTACACCTTTTTCGAGATATTTTAAGCTTCACCTTTCCTTACCTCATAACTGAATCACTGAACATTTAGGGGCCTGGGAAGAGTCTTAAATCTTGACTCGCTTCCAGGAACTAGAAGCTTCTCTTGCAACATTTTGAGCTTGCCAAGAGTCTCTGACTAACCTACAGGGAAGCTGCCTTCTGCATTTAAAACAGGGAGATTCATTAGTTTTTAACTGCATATAATTTTCCTAGGAATACAGCCTTAATGCAGCTGCAGTCTCCAACAATGGCAGTGCCTTTTGCATGTTCTCAGTACTATGTCAAGCTAGCTGCACTCACTCAATAAATTACACGCTGGAACCGTTCATTTGCTGTTCCTCATATTTGTTTCCCTCACCTTAAAGAACACAAGCCCAGCAGCAGAGGCAGCCGACTGCTGTTTGACAAACACCACGCTGACAAGATCCTGGCTGCAGCCAATGCCTCCTTAGCACCGAGACCTGTCACCCTACAACAGAAGTCCCAGTGGTACTTCTCAAACCAGCAGTACATGAACTGTTTGATTTGCCTTGACAAGCTATGCGTAAATAAAGACATAACTGAACTTTACCCCTTGTTCTTGGCAGATCTGGGTTAGTCTTTCCAGCTGCTCATCTTGAATAACCTTTGCCTTCTCATATTGCTGAATCATCATCTCCATCTCCACTTTCACTGGAAGGACATACGCTGGAAAACACAAACAACACTTAAAGCAATCCAGCTGTGATTCGGTTTTTTTATCAGAGAGAAAACCTTTACAGGCCAAAGAACATCACCCTTCTCCCTTGCATCCAGAGAACTAGAGTATTTCTAATAGAAACAGCATGAGGGTACTTTTTCCAGGGATGGATTTCTAACACGGGAAATGCAAGGACTAGATCTTGTTTAGTCAGATCTCCCTTTGCCTGGACGAGCTGAAATAGATGCTGCATGCTCTTCCCAGCTTCTGTGGCACTAACATAGATCTTTCCCAGTGTTTACCACAGATTTCCTGAATTGCTGGGTAGGAGGATTTTCTCTTTAGAGTCAAGACCCATCCCCTCTAAACCTGAACAGCATGGCTCCCTCAGGAAAAGAACTATTCCAGAGCCCTAAGCATTTAATTCCTAGACTTTGCGGTAAGAAATAAATCCTTAATGGAAACACCAGACTAAGGGTATTTTTAAAAAACAAAAAAGGCATTTATCTTCTATTGCTTTGCAAGCTACAGACCAGTTTTCAATAGGTCTTCTGAATGCCTCTAGAAATTTTGCTCCTGTCGTAACTATGGCAAACTCAGACTGAACAGAATAACTGTTCAATACATGCTGCAATCCTTGATGTTCTCGGAAGTTACACAAGATCCTGAACTTTTCTTGTATGCTTCAATCAGAGGGCTATGACCTGTCCTCAACTCTGAATACAAAGTTTCCTGGGCATTTAAACCCAAAATAATAACTTGACTTTGATCTTTCACACATGAGCAAAGTGACCCTTCATTTATTCCCTTTCCACCTCCTTTCCCTGACACAAAGCACCAAAGTCCTTGCTTCCAGGCACAGCCACAGACTCTGCTCTCTGCAACCTTGACTTGCTGGGGCTTTATCGTCTTCCCTGGTGCTTCCCCACAGAGGTCTGTGCAAAACACCACCAATACACACTTCATTATCATGCTGTAGAGCACACCAGCACTGCAGAGAGCACCTTCAGCTGGGAACCCCCATGGTAAGAAAATGCTGCTGGAATCTGACCTGAAACTTGTATTACTGCCAAGAACCTGGAAAAGAAAGTCTCAAGATGGAGCTGGCTGTATGGTTATGGGGAGGGTGCAGTAAATATCAGAAAAGCAGATTGGAAGCAATTATTTTGCAGAATCAGGAATGATATCTGGTGGCAAGAGGCATGAAGCAGGTCAGGGCATTTGGTTTACAGGACAGGGGATGGGATGGTGCCTAACAGCAAAACAAAGCCCTGGATTATAAAGGCTCCCAGGGAGCAGGAGATGCAGCCATGATCTTGGGACCTACTCTCCTTCATGGGAATTGTAACTCTCTTCTGTTCAGTGCTAGCAAAATGTAAGAGAAAGGAGAATGACAGAAACAGTGGTGGCAAGCAATCTTTCTGTACTTTTAAAATCTCTTTTCCCAGCCTGCCAGGTAATGCTTGGAGTCACAAACTGAGTCACCACTCACCATCAATGATCCTCTTCACTCTCCATATCCGCAGGGTGATAATTAGGCTGATAGCATCCCACGGGCTGCTGGGGCCATTAGCCACTGTTGAGGCCACCATTGGTGCCAAGGACAAGATTATGACAGCACCATCAAACACCTAGAGAGAAATCACTTTTTTTCAAACCTTTCCTTAAAATCATATCCCTGCCATTCCTCCTTGGAATCTTGAAGGACTCCCTCTTTGCCCAAAAGAAATGCAATTATGGCACGTATTTGAAAGGCATATGAGAGGTGGCCGAGACCCAGCCAGGCTGCATCCTGTTTAGGTAGCACAACAGAATTCCTCAGTGCTTTTTATGAGGTGAGGAGAGATAAACTGTTGTTAGCAGGGCAAGGAGAGAGAAAGGTATTTGGAAATACTGGCCAAGATCCCCAAGGAGAAGTGGTAGCCTAAATGCTATTACAGCCAAAGAGTTTTATCATCATTGGTATTTATTACCTGTTACTTGGCATAATGTCATCCAAAAAAAAAAAAGGATGCAGTCCCTGTCCATAGATCTTACTGTCTAAATGAAGAGATCAAGAAGACAAGTAGAAAAAGATGGAGCAAAGAGACTTGATGGCTCTTGGCCACATCCTGACTACACAACACATGTGCATCTAGACAGAAAGACTGCCTGCTCTCACTTTTATGGGGCAGAGAGGTTTTCAAGGATTCTGACAACTGGGACCATTCAGAATGATTTATATGACATTGGTTACACTGGGATTAGATCAGAAAAAGCAATTGTGCAAAGCATTAGACAGAAATGAGCTAGTAAATACATTTCAGAGCAAACTGGCAATAGAGTTGTGTCTGTCCCACACTGGTCTAGCAGGGTAGAAGAGAATACCATGTTCTCATTCCTACTGAGAACCCTTCCCTGCTGCCAAAGACCACTGATTAATGGTTTGCATAAGGAGGCAGGACATAGATTTTTATAAGAATTATGTATTTGGAATTGTGCATAACAATTCATGTGTATTGAAAAGAAACACTCCTTACTGCTGCCACTTGATGGGCAGTAAACAGTATCACTCTATTCCAAATTATCAAAATGAATTATCAGAAACTGCTGCATTCAGCCTTAATAAGAAGAGTCTCTGAATCAACATTTAAGTTTCACTTCAGTTTTTTAGCAAAACAACTTAAAGGGTTTACAACTTTATTACAAAAATGTGCAAGCCTCTAGACTTGCTTAAGCTCCAAGAACACCCAGATTTTCTTCTGTACATCCTGTACAGTATTATTTTATCAGACAGTATCAAGAAGGAGGTTTTAATTCTCCTGATCTCCAGATTTGTGCTCAAGATTATGTGTTACTTATAACACATGCATTTCCTTATCTGTCTATGCACATTCTACCTAATTTTTAATTTGAGGTACAAATTACAGTGTTTATCATAATTCAATTTAATTAAAAGAAATTTCACAATAAAAATAGGGGGTTTGCCAAACCAGTACTTTCTATCAGAAAACCACATACAATTTTTCAACCAGTTCTAATTTCACTGATCACGGGAACAGGGATACACAACTCACGTGACAATTTTTATTCCTATTGCTCATTATCCCAGGGTAGCAGTATCACCAGATTAGCACAGCTCAAGAACAAAATAAATACACACAAAGAGCAAGAATGCCACAATCCCTCCCTTCATAAAATATTTTCAAATATTGCACTCTCCTGAGTCTCTCACAGAAAAAGGGACTCCATCACACAAACTAGGGATACTTGCATATAAGATGAATGTGTGTATTTATCTGCCTAAAAGATATTGTATTACATCAGGTTAACAACAAAGCCACCCAAAGCAGTTCTTCATAGTCTTACTGGGTCTGCCTGGAAAACAGCACCAAGAGTCAGAGTTCTTACCTCTATTTTGTTTTCAATGTAATCCCATATGCCAAGGACCACAATCCTCAAAACAGTCTAGTAAAACAGATTAGGGGGAAAAAAGATGATGAATGTTATTGTAATTTTAGATAAACATTTAAGCCCTTTATTCATTCAGGGAATCATTTTTTGTCTTATTTAAGCATTATGCATTTCTTATAAATAATAATGAGGCCCTAGAAATAGCTCCACTTCTGTATTATACAAGCAGGCATTGTTTTCCAACCACTATATTGACTCAGTGAAACCTCCATGAACAAGCTCCAAGTTGAAATGTTCATCAGTCTTTCCCATCCTCCTAAAAATCTGCTTTCAGATCTGTGTGATTTCGATTACCAGCCCTCCCCACACTGCCCCCCTGACCCAAGCCTACGTAAGATCAACTGTGGGGCCTCCTCAGTTAGAATGGGGGAAGATTCTCTTTTCTGGCCATCTTTGATACACCAGTGACTACTTATTTTCTAAGAGAAGAGACACTGTCCTCTCCTGATGCCTTAAAATACTAACATGTCATCCATCTGAAGAGCAGATGTCCTTATCTGGAGTACAGGACAGTTGTCTTATTATAAGATCCCAGAAAGTCACAGGGTAAGGGAGAAAAATATCTCTGTGATCCTCCTCTATGAAGCAGAACAGCTATAAGTAGCCTCAATAGCCAGAAAAGAGGAATAAAGAAAGAACACAGAATGAACCAATGGTGAATTCCCATTAAAAAAAATCCAATGGCACCTTTCCTTATTTTTAACCTGGCTTTCAGAAGACACAATAAACGAAAAAATCAGTCAACTCATGATTGAAATGGAACTCACATAAAAGCATAACTGGTAGGGATGTTTTCTGCCAACAGCAACACAGAGGTCAGATTTTGATAGACATGACAGACATGATGAGTCCACCTGCAGATGTGAGCCTTGCAAAGATCACCAAAATGTTACCTTCTCCCTTAAAGAACAGCATAAGGACTGAGGGCTCAGCAGGCCTATGTTTGAGGGGTAACCATGCCAAGAACTGTGCAGAAAAAAGTGACTCCTCTTCATTACAAATACAAATCCCAAGCAACTGAATTTATGCCAAACATACCAGCACTAACTAATTGCAGAACAACACTGAATTTCTCAGTGATGTTCCAATGCATGGTTTTGCCAAACCCCATGAGTCCAATTGCCTCATTTGGCCTGGGATGACTGTGCTGAGTTCTCTCTTGGCACTCCAAACCTGTGTAACAGCACTTAATTCTGTTTTGCAGAGGGAGACATTGCTGTGGGGAATATGGTGCTTCCAGAGCCCAGCCTCCTACCATCAGCGAGCAAGAAAATGAACCAGGCAACACTTAGTCAGAAATGGTGTATGCAAAAGCACTGGCCAAGTCTGGCTGAGAAAGAGGGTCACCAGCCAGAAGAAAAAATGCAGCTCTCTCTTTTCTCTACAAAAAATTATGAGACTCTACGTAGACAGCAAGAACTGCCAATGCTTGCTCCTCCTAAAACCAACATTTTACTTCCAAAGCATTTTACAAACGCAGCATAGGAATAAGGCTGACATCCCTTTCCATGTTAACGTCTGCTCTCGAGGTTTATTTGCTTTGTGGAGGGAGAGATGCACAACAGCAGCTGCTCAAATCCCTTAATGACCCCAAACTGGCCAGCATGATGTGATGGCATGTAGGTTTAAGTGCACGTGCTGCTGACCAGCCAAGGCACTCCTGCGGCCCCAAACTCGAGTCTGAACACTGCCAGACAAAGCATCCCTGCTCCTCTGTCAGCACCTCCCTCACTCCCCACTGAGAAGCTGCACAAAATACTCAAGTCCAAGTTAGCCATGAACCTGTAAGTTCAGCTGTATTAGTTAATCAGGGATACACCACAGCAAGGCAGCCCTGGGGAGACACAGGAGGAAAAGCAGAGCCTTTTATAAAGCTTGGGATGCCACCCTTCCTACAGCCACACTGCTGAGGGCACAGGGAGATCTGGCTCATTCTCTGCCAGGCTTAGGCAGGGTTTATGAAGTGCTAGGTCGGTGAGCAACTAACTACAGGATGGCTGGACACTTAACACCTTCAAAGAAACTGAGGGTGAAAATCTTTCTTCCTTTGGACAGGTGTGCACAAAGGGATTTTCACTGAAATAAGGCTTAAGGAAACAGAAACACCATCTCACAACCCTAAATATGATTTAACATGGGACTGTTGAGGGAACATAAAATCGGATTTGCCTTTCTGCCTTTTTAGTTCCTCACTGCAGTGTTTAAATCAGACTGTGCCACTGTCGCATCACCGGGTCTGAGCAGCTCCAAGGGCTGGCAGCTGGCACAAATATTGTCATTTGCAGTCTGCTGCTGTGAGTCAGCACACGTCAGCAGTGACTGGAAGTCTACTTGGCAGTCATTTAATGAAGGATTGGTTGTTGGTGCTACCTCTGGAAGAGAGGTCTCCTCCTCCCAACACATGCCTTGCTGATTAGCACCTTGGCTCTCACCTAGAGCAGACACACTGCAGGAAGGTGAGTGTAAGGGTGGAACGAGCCCAGCTCCCCATCCCAGAGAGACTCTGCAGAACAAGCTGGGCACAACTTGGGGGGGAGCTGAGAAAACACTTGTTCTGTATGGGAGGTCTCAAAGCCACTCTTAAAAGCCCTCCCATCACCAGTGAAGTGACAAAAGCCACGAGAGGCAGCCTGTCCTTGGTTCCCTGAGAAAGCCCCACGAGTGAGTCCCACAGGTGCCCCAGGGTGGCTGTCCCTGCCCACCCTGCACCAGCACAGCTCCAAACCAGCCCTGGCTGTCCCCACGCTGCCTCTCTGTGCACAAGCTGCTAAATGACTTCGACTGCAACGAAAACATTGGTACTACTTATATACAACATTTTCGTGTTTTTCCAAAAGCAATCAAAAATATGTTTCAAACAAATAAATATAGTGCATTTGCTTGTATACTGTCTCTGTACAGAACTTAAAAAAATGAGAACCTGTAGCAGAATCTGAAAAAAACAGAGACAGAAATTAATAATCCAGGAAACTTCCTACGCACTGTACAAGGACCAAACTGAAAAAAGCATATGAATTAAAAGAGAATTGCAAGTGTAACATCCATCACAGACAAAACAAATGTTACTTACGACTCTACCATTTGTAGGCACAAGAATCTACAAGAAATAGGGAAAAAATGAAGCAGCGCTGCTGTTTCCTACTGATGTGCAGGCATTTTTCAGCACTGTAGCAAATGCACACACATAGTTTTGCATTGCACTACAGGCATTCTGCATTTTTGAACACACAGATTGGAAAAAAAGCCATTAAGTATCAATGTGAGCACTTTTCTGTTAAAGGCCACTGCCAGCTTGTTTTTTTGTCCTTGAAAAAGAAGGCTTTAACATTTTTGGACTGGAAATCTTTTAATTAGAAAGTCCTTAACACACACATTTTTTAGTTGAATCAGAAATGCATTGTTTGGTTTCTGCTAAAAGCTAAATTATTACGTAAAAGTCTGTCCAGTGCACTAATAAAAGGTAAATGATTGAACAGTTCTATTTATTTATTTAAGTTGGAGTAAATCCGGGTAAAATTTTAAACCATTTTTCAGACAGAAATGCAATTTCAGAATTGACAGTGTCTCTTGGTGACACACAGTCATTTGCATGACATTAACTGTCTGCAGTGGAGTTGCCATGGACTGTGTGACACAGGTTTTCTCTCTAATTTTGTAGGGAAACTTGGCCAAGTGCTTTGCTGAGCCAGCCGTGTGAATTCCCACAATCTGCACGAGTTAGCTACATTTCTCAGCTGACTGCATGGTACATTAGGTAATTTTAAGTACTTTTCTGCTTGCACAGTTAATATACAACTTACTGCTCAGTGAGTCACTGTGTCAGATTCACCTGTAGAGTGAAGAAATCAGAAATCACACGGTGGCAGCACAGGAGGAGAAGCTGGTCCAGCAGGGTTTGGCAAAGGAGAGCAACTCTGCATTTTGAGATGGGGTAGTGATTGTACAAGAGAGAGACGGGATGGAGACAGGTGGAAAGGATGTTCCTTCCACTGCCACAAAACTAATCTATCTGCTACAGAGGTTCCAGAAACTCTGCAGATTAAGCTTCTGCTTTTGGATATATCTCATAAGACCAAATATTTATTGAAAGCTTTTCCAGAACACGGTGTACCCAATCTGTAATTTACAACTCCCCCTTATTTGGGTCACTCCACAGAGGCCTTAGCTCACCCAGTCATTAAAAGAATCTTCTTTTGCCATCTTCTGGTGTGCCTGTCCTGAGCCACAGCATTAGCTGTCCCAGCACACGCTGCCCCCAGGCCAGCAGAGCCCAGGGGAACGTGCTGGCACATTTAAACCAACACAGTCCTTGTGTTTGCAGGGCACAGGCACCCTCCTCACACGGCTTCTCTTCCATCAGGGCTCTGAAATGAAATGTGGACCTGCTGACCTCACCTCACCAGCACCCAGCACAAACCATTCCCTGTGCCTGTGCTCTGTAGCTGCTGGGCTCTATCAGCACACGTGGTCACACAGAAGGAATTAAGTGCCAAGGCTTGGTGGCACTAACAGACACAAACCCAGTTTATTCTCTCATTAAACCACCAGGATATCATGTAGTATCCAAATGCACCTTTGCACAAACACTGCAGTTCTATTTGTTCTTTTGTTCTCCCATAATATTCGTTCTTCAAATATGAAGAAAAACAGGGAGTTTTCAACTGACAATTCTGTACAGATGTATTTTCAGGAATAAAAATGGCTTCCCAGAGACTCAACAATACTACCACAGATGGAGGCTGGGCAGAGAACTGGCCTTGCAACACAAGTTCCCTCTGGGCACAGTCACACCAGCACTGATGCTTATCTCTGAAACACAGGTGTAGGAGGTGCTGCAAGGCCACTGTCAAGAGATGAAAGCACAGATGAAGCACTGATAGAGCACACCCTAAGTCAGGTACACCCTTGAAAATGAAATGGGCAGACTAGTGTTTCAGGCAGATGTCTAGCTAGATTCCTGGAACTCTATAGAACCACTTTCCCTGGTAATTATTTGTTTGAGAAGCAAGAAAAGTGGTTAGGAAAGAAATTTCCCAGTATATTAAATATTTTTTTTAACACACTAGCAAAGAAGGAAGCTTAAATTTACCTTTATAAATTATATTAATACATAAAATCCCTATCTTTGTTCCTAGCCCCCACTAATCAACCCATTTAAAAACCAAAACACACACAACCAGCAGTGCGGTGCATTTATGCACCATGAGAAAAGTTGTGGACATGGAATAAAAATAAATATCCAGAAGAGAAGCCACAGATTCTAGAAGAATTATAGAAGTAACAGAACATTATTATCTTTCTGCTCAGCTCTTTCAATCTCACAAAAAATGTAACAAAAGTAACATAACTGTTTTCTCTAACATAAAATAATGAATTTGTTATGGGAAAGACATTATTTACTTAGTTCTGTCATTTGGAATGTTCTTCCTTTTTAACAGAACCCTCACAGCAGAGCTTTCCTTCAGAAGCTTTACTCCTTTCAAGGGTTGGTGTTAACAAGCAGCAAAGTGCTAGGATACTATGAACACTTCCTTTCATCATACAGGATGAGGAAAGCCTTGGAGTTTTTTCCTCCTAAAAGCAAAAAATCTAAAATGCACCTGTGAGCCACAGCTAATGAAACAGATTGTTTATGAGCTCGGATCCCAGACTTTACTCCATTTGAGAGCTCGTTTCTTGGACACGGATGCAGGACAAAAGCCGTGATTCTGTGCTGGCCTAACTTTCAGCACATCAAGGCTTGGTTACTGCCAGGGAAACACTCAAGTGCTGAAAGCAAGCAGAATGCCTGAGTGCTTGGCTGACTGAAGCACACACAGAGCAATGCAAACAACTAATACCAAGGAACTCAATTCTTGCACGCAAACAGTCTCATCGATCCGAGTGGAGAAGCAGAACTGAACAACAGCTACAGAATCACGTATTTGTGGCAATGGGATAAGACTATTAAAACACAAGCAGACTCCAATCCACTTACCAAAACACTGTGACATTCCCCATCTTCCTTTTCTCAGCCAATTATTACCAAGGCTGAATTTGCCCTCTTGATAGGGTGTAACCCCGGCCTTGCCTTGCTGTTGATACTGGGATTTCCCCCCCAGTGTCTTTCTCTTCTCTTCTGTCTTAACATCTGGGTAACATTTCGTGCACAGACAAATCATAGTGATGTATGTAAACAGAGACAAACACACACAATCATCACCACTAGTAAATCCTGTTCAAATACTCGGAAAAAAGCAAACAGAGCTGATGTGCACTTCACTTGAATAAGGATATTTTAATGCTGGAAAGTCACAGACAGTGACAGGGAATATAAAATTAACTGAGTGCCTTTAAGGCTTGTGGCTATAACACAAGCATAGGGAGAGCAGGAAGATGCTGTGAAAGTAGCTACTCAATTTTTTTGGCAGCTGTTCTGGTGGCATTTGCCAGCTGCTGGCATGTTTGTGCCCTTCATTTTAACCAAGCAGAAAGGCAGTGCCTGTTTAACTCCAACACGATTGGAATGCAATTACTTGCAATGCTGTGAGAGCACCTCCTTCAATCAGTTGTATTCTTCCAAAACATTCAGATTTTGTGCTGAAAGTTTTCTGGTTTTTAACAAGTCTTTTACAACTTTGTATTGTTTGTTCTCTGAAGAATTGTGTACCCACATGTACAACTAATGGGAACCAAAGCACAGAATAAACAATAAACATCCAAACTTGGGACATGGTACTTGCTATGGAAACCTTTTCTGAACACCAGAAACCCTGAATCCTTGCTTAGGAAAAAAAAAGCACTGTCTGAAGGACTAATCAATCCCCAGCAGTTGCCTATTATGTCCAGGCAAACTAATTAAACCTGCTCATCTCTGGAAAATCATCCTGGCACGAACAGTCAAATTCTCACTGTAACACATGATCTTCTCAACAAATGATCCCAAAGACAGATGACTTTGTTAGAGGAATCAGAGAGGAAAAAAATCCACTGAAGGGACCAAAGAAGTAAATAAAATTAAGGTGGATTGGGAAAAAAAAGTGACTTGCATTTTTTGCAGTTATTTTGTAACCTCTCAGAAAAAAAAAAAAAAGTTTTTTATTTGGATGACAGAAAATTAAATCTGTTTTCCCTCTCCTGAGACACAATTCAACATGAACAGATGTGGTATTGCTTATTAAATCAAGGCACAAGGCCAACCCCAGCAAACCCAGTAGGAAAGGTACATCTGAGCTACCTTCCAGATTGGTGGTCTCTGAAGCACATCCAGTTGCTCTGTGGAGCCACCTCTGTTGTTTTAACCCAGGACTCTGAGCCACAAACTGAACCCAGCTCCAAAAATCTACCCTCCTCTGTTCACCTCAATGGTTGCCTTGTGGCCTCCTTTTTCTTTGCTCTAAATTCAAACCATAATCAAATAGGTGAAAGAAGATACTTTGGAAGACAGAAACAGATAATAAACTGAGTGATAAGAGGTTTATAATAAATGAGAACAGCAAGTAAACAAAGCAGTTCCAAATACCTAACAGAGAGAGGAGAAAAGCCAACACAGCTCCAAAATGAGGATGGTGAGTCAGGGAACCTGTTTTGGCTCAGTCAAGTATTTCTGTTACTGTTTTCCCGTAAAATACTTCGGAACCAGTTCATCCACTTATAAGGGCACTCTGTCTCAGCAGAACTGAAACAACTAATCCTTCCTTGAGACAGATGAGTACAGGCCTTGAGGATCTGCCTACACTGCCACAAACAGGCAAACAACAGCTGAACTCTGGAAGGGATCCGGGAGCAGGGCACTGCATCAAGGTGTGAGCAGAGTGGCTGGTGGTGTAAGGGAATGAAAACAGAACCTGAGACTACAGAGCAAGGGAACTGAGGATCACAGGAGAAGCTTTTGGTGAAACAAGCTCCAGAAAGCAAAGCAAAGCAGGTGAGTGTGGTTGTGCAGCCCCGCTCTAGCAGCAGTTACAAGCTGGTCCTGCTGGGAAGCTCAGGATTACAGGGAGCTCCAGGGTGCTAATGCTGGGGGAGAGAGTATTTCTTTGCAGGGAATGGACACCATCTAATAAACCAGAGTCTTTGGGAACTAGGATGTGTAACTCACAAAGGAAAGACTGCAGAAAAATTTAACTGTTGAGATTCTTTTCAGACAGTTTACATGGAACCTACAACCCACAATCACCATCAGAGGGTGGGGACAGTAATGGCACCTATTTGGGTAACTGCAGCACCAGAAGGCTCAGATGAAGAGCAGCCAGAGACCCCTGCCTGCTATCAAACAATCCTTTCAGAAAGCACCCACTGACAACACCAGCTAAAAAAAAAACCTTGGGTAGAAATACAAGGATATATGTAAATAAATGTATTTCATTAAGAGCACCATGGAAATAAGCAATGCATGAATTCAACACAAGTGATCCAACAAATCATTTGCAGATATCACAGATTTTTGGGTTCTGATTTTTTTTTTTTTGTAACCTTCATCTAAATTTACCATTTAGTAAAGACTTTCACATCTGTCTGGATGATAATATTTTCTAATATGGAACTAGAAAAAATATTTTAAAATATTTAAGTCCAAGCTGTCTTCCAACTTAAAAAACATAAAACTTGTTTTTGTAACAAGTAACATATTATGACCTGAAAAATAGCCATAAAAGCATTTTGGAGTATTTCAGGAGCAGTCTAAAAGTCTCAATACCAATGACTTCCTTTTGGAATAAAGTTGAAAACTCTAACAGATCATCCCAGTTTGGTCATTTGTTACATCATACAACACATACATCTATACACTATTTGGCCCAGAAATTCACCATTTGTTTCATTCTCTTACTGGGTCTATATGCAGCAACCTGGAACACCTAAACTACCTAGATAAATTGTGAGAGGGGATAATGCCACTCTCAAAACAGAACTTTTTGTAGAAAAATTCCTGTGGTTCTTTATTCTCAAAGAACGTGTCTTAATCCTATGCCTTATACCCAGTGACACTGATAACAAATGGATGAAACTAGTCCTGTCCAGTGCCTCTAGTGATTCTGAGATAACTTTTGCAGCTTTCCAATTATAATTCATAAGACAGTATCTTCCACATTTCCTTACCAATTCCAGGCAAATGACAAACAGTGCTAATCTATATTGCATTTTTTAGTTTGTTGCATAGGAACACAACAGTACATTATTTTTGTTTTTTTTTTCTTAAAACACACCGTGCTACATTTATTTACAGTCAAATTACTGTTAAAACTCTTGCTAATTCCACTGACAACATAAAAATACTTTGAAGTTCTGTATGTGGTGAAAGACTTTGGTTATACATACCTCTGAAAAGAAAACAGAGAGGATGACTAGGCTGATCCAGTGAATTACTCCTGCAAACTGTGAAGCACTTGAAACTGCAATTAACACAATACAATGAAGGGTCATTATAGTAGCAAAGTGCAACTCAGGTTTAATATAATTAGAACTTCCACAACTTACACATGGTAAAGTTTGCTTTCTTAAATTTTGTAATGGAAGTACCAGAAGGAGGATGGGATGCAATGGGACATGGAACTCCAGCCCTGCCAGCTGCTCATCCTAATTCAGGCAGCTCTTCACTGGAGCATTTACAGGTAACTCTGCTGGTAAGCAAGGACACACTCAGGCCTTGGCTGCTCTGTCACCTGTCCATGCTCTCACCCCACGCGCTGCTTTAGCTCGGGATGTGTGACTAAATCCCGTACACCTAAAAATCCAGAGTTAGGATTCAGTAAGGAAACAGAATGCTCCACTATTGCCACATTACTCCTTGTATTCAGTCTTTGACAATTCAGCTCAGATGATCAGTATTTGTCTGGAACAGGTGCTTAAAAACTAGTGCTCAGAATGGGCTCCAAATACATTTCATGCTGACAGGGTCCCGTATCTGAACTGCTGGCAACTCCTACTCCCAAGTCTGGAATAAGGGAATGAAGAGAAAACATCCTCTCCTTACTTCAGGGTATTTGTGAGTCTGCCATCTCCACAGCAGACAGACCAACCCAGCCTGTGTGGTTTGCAGTGCCAAAGAATGCCTGTGTGACAGCCGAGGGTAAGGCAGGCGATGGCTGTGTGCACAGAGGTGCAAGGCTGTGGGTTGTGTCCCAAGAACACACAGGGGACACGCTAAATAAAGCATTTTATTTTTAAATCAAAATCGATTAAAATGGGAAGCAGGGGAGAGGGATGTAGGAGGAAATCAGGATACAAATAAAACTGTGAGTATGGGCTGCCACTGGAACTCTCACTGCTGAGGCTCTTCTGGGGCTCGACGAGAGAATGTTTGCTGTGGTGCAGCACAGGAACTACTTGATGAAACAAATGGGCAAAATATAATATATTTAACTTTCCCAAGGCAGTGGAAACCGTTTGGATGCTGTTTTTCCAGCAGTGTCGATTGACCTACAAGGCTCCAGCTGCCCCCCGGTGGAAAAAAAAAGATACAGCAACCAGAATTTGGGGAGAAAACCCATTTCTGATGCCACACTGAGCACTAACTGTGCTGAACACCCTGCCAGACAGGGGGCAATTAAATTGCCAGTAAAACAGTAAACCTGAAAAAGCCTTCCAAACAAGCAGCTTTTGTACAGGAATTGAATCAGCAGCCCATACACGGAATCTGGATATTTGCCTCTTCCAAAACACTCCCTTTAAAAAATGCTGTGAAAAGCTACAAAACCAGAAGGGGCTTCTACAAGAGGTGCTCATTCCTGCCCTGTGGTGGTTTGGGTACATCACTGGGATTCAGTTTGAGGCAAATCATCTATGCTATTCAGCTTTTACTTTAATCTGGAACACAGTTTCACATTTGCTGAACTTCTATCTTTTTTTTCCCCCTAAAAGCTAAAAGCCAAAAAGTTTTGCTTTGCTTCACATTTTTCTTGTCTGGTGCTATCGGGAAGAAGTGAATGCAAATCCAGGCACTTTATAGTCATGAAGAAGGATAAAGAATAAATCAATATAAAATGCAGAGTACAGCCAAACTCAGTTCACCTCCTCCCCCTTTCCCTCACTTTCGCATCTCAAAACGTATATCCAGAGGTGAGGGATGAAGGATACACCCTGACAAACCCTAAGTGACCATCACACAAGCTTGTACTACCAGCACCTGCTTTCAGTGGCTGTTCCTGAGGGTGGTTTCCTGGCAGACACCCACTGCAGGGAGTGGGGAGCCCTGAAGCCCCTCTTTCTGAGGCACTGCTGCACCAGCCCCTGTGTTTCCTTTGGCAGCTCTGCATGCACTCAGCCAGGGCCCAGATCCAGCAGCCAAACTGACAGGAGTGCAGCTTCTCAGTTTCAGGGCCTTCAGGGAGGCCTGATGCCTGTTACAGATCCACCTGCTGCAGCTCATTGCAGGAGGAGGGCAATAGAAGATCATTTCCTGAGCTGCTTTCCCCTTCTGAGGTGGTAGGGTTGGAAACTGCCACAGTCCTCTTTTTTTTTTAAATGAGGTGCAAGTGAGTTAATATACATCTATTTCTGCACTTGCAGAACATCACGAGCTGTTGAGATGTTATTTTGTTAATGCTTGTGAGCAGCTTTGAAGACAGAACTTAAAAAGCAGATTGTAGGACAGGGACTTATAATAAATAAGTCCTATTATGTGTCCCCTGCTTTCTGAGGTTTCTAATTCTGGTATGAATATGCTTTGTGATAAAATACCCTATAAGGTCTCTGTACTTTTCATGTGTGTGACCCACAGTTTGCAAATGTGGTGTCCATCTCTGCAACTGGCAGCTCTGTGCACTGTGCAACCAAAGATTGCACTGAAACCATGGAGGAAAATGATGCTCTAAAAATGTCACAGCTAAAGAAAACACCAGGGTTTCTTTTGTTGCATTTTTTTTTTTTAATAAAGGGAGGCTTCCTAAGGAATTACAGTCTATAATGTGGATTAGCAGTTGTCATTACAAACAAAACAGGCAGTGATGTGCTGTGACATACCCTAAATAGAACAAGGAATCCTTTAAAACTGTAATTACATTTTTGAAAAACATAATTATGGGCTAATGGCTTTTCAAAACCTTAATGTAAGCGACACATATGGTACAACTGCAATACTTATAATATCAGCCCCACCAAGACAGCCTTTACCTGATTTAAAACAAGATAGAAGGTATTGAAACAAGGCAAAGACAAAAGGCCTGATGGGAAGATTCATTAGTTAAAATGTAAAGTAGCAGCACAAGTGGAATGGGTCCTTCCTCAGGTGCTGAGAAAATCCACACAGGCAGGGGCCACCTCTGAACAAGGAAGTCACCTGGCCCAGCCAAACACCTACAGCTCATGCACACGGTGTAAGCTGCAGAGCTTTTAAGAGTGTCACATGCACCAGACACACAGAGGAGGAATGAGTCCTAAAATAAAGCCTTCTTCAGAAAATGCTTCAGAAAATAAACGGTAAGAAAACAGGTGCTTCCAGAGGAGAGTGTCCAAAACTGTCAAAACTCTATGAGAAATGAACAAAAACAATTTTTAAACTCTCTGGCTCTACAGGGAGTGACAATTCCTACATCAACAGAAAGATGTGATCTCTCAATAAATATTGTTGAAAGCCTCTTCCTCATTCATTTCTTAAGGACTTACACCCATAATTAGCATTCCTGACTTTTTTGAAAGCAGCAGACTTGTCCAAATGCTGGGCTTCCTCATCCAAAATGGGAAGTGACCAGAGACTACGGAAAATAACAACTGGAACGGAGTGGCCATGTCAGAACAGCGAGTGCAGCACGGACAGACAGGTGGAAATGGTGAGCAACAGTGTGGGGTGACAGCTCAGCCATTTATTCATCTCACAGAGTGTATGAAATGGCTGCAATTATCAACAAAGTCCCCTAAAATAATCTTAATACAATTGCAATACCTAAGTCTTTGCTCCACTATAATTGGTTGACAAATCACAACAGTAAAAGGACTTCGACAGAATAAAAATTTGGTTTGTTCAGTTTGAAGTTGCCACGGAAGAAGATACCAGGCCATGACTCTTTTGTGCTACGTGTTCTTGCATTTAAGGGGTTGTCTGAACCCCACCTGCCATTTCAGCACATTTGAGATTGTATGGAGATGGGAGAGGCTGCTCCTCAACACTTAGCAGAGGCAAAAGTGTAGCTGATATTTGTGTTCATGTCAACTTTGTATCATAAAAGAAAAAAGGGGAAAAAAAAAGAAGAAAAAAGGGGTGGAATGGAGGAAAAGAGCAGAAGGGGAAAAAAGAAGATGAATTAGGAAGCAAAACAGAAGCATTTAAATTTCCACTGTGGAACCTGCGCAGAGTGAATTCAGATAAAGCGAAACTCCATTTAAGCTATTATTTGACTCAGTGCATCAGCAAAGTAGAATGAAAATCTGTATCATTTCAGTGCATTACAAGCTAGAAAACTGTAATTTCAATTCCTATCCACCTCAGCAGAAGTAAATTAATAATAGAAGTAGCACCAAAATGCCTGGTATGTTCATCACTTCTGTCTACCCACATGTGATAAGCACCAGAGATTAATGAGGCACAGGGTTTTTTTCTGTGCATATGTAGCATGTCTGTAAAAGACAGACCTTTTCAAGTACTAATGACAGCACATGTGAACCTCTGCATGTACACTCTGCTCGTAGCCTTTGAAAATTTGTCCTATACTGAATTTGTTAGTTGACCTGAATTTGGTCAGCAAAATAAGGAAGAGACTGACTTCACTGTACCAGGGTTCCACAAAAACACATTTCTTACCTAATCTAGTAATAATTTAAATGGTAGGAAAAAAAATCCCCACCATCCTCCCCCCTTCAAAAACCTCCCAGCAAGTTAAGCCTTCATTTTATCAAAATTAAAAAAAAAAAGAAAGAGAAAAAAAAAAAGAAAAAGAAAAAAAAATCCTCCTACTCACACTGGAGAAGCTTTATATCTATTAGGAGTTCCAGAGTCAGAAGAATCACCACCAATACTACACAGGCTACCAGGAAACTGTTGAGACTTGCACTGAGCAAAAATACCTGCCACACAGCTGCTCGTCTCCCACAGCACGGTTTTAGCCAGTTAGATCTAAAGAAATAAAATTAAGGGAAAAACAAGAAAAGAAAAGAAAAGAAGAAGAAGTGAAAAAGGAAAAGAGCTAAAGAGCAGTGAACTCAAAATTACAAGTTCTGCTGTTATGGATACACTCAGCAATAATGCACAAAGACTTTGCAAAATTCACTTTCACTGGTTTCCTGACCAAGAAAAACACATAAAAAACCCCTTTCCCCTGGGGATTTTGTGTGTCCCCCCAGCTCTGCAGTGCACTGGTGTTCAAGTGCCTTCAATGCATGGAGTGATGCAGCCCTAATTATCACACACACATTTCTACTTTCTTCCTGTCTGCCCATTTTCCACGTGCTCTCACTTTGACAGACACGCTGCATTCCCTTCTCTGGGAGCACCAAGGCACAGCAGGGCTCTGCTATTCATAAGTCAGTGATGCTTTTTTTTAAGAATTTCTCTGCTGTTGAATGTTATGGTCGTTCACCTTTATCCCTGCTCTGCTATGAGATGGATCTGACAAGGGCTGCCAAATTTGGTTTGCAACAATCAGTCCACGACCTCGTGGAAAGGAGCAATAGGAATCTGGAAAACACCAAAGAATGATTCCATAGCTACACCTGCAGTAGCAAAGGCACACACCTGGCTAAGTGTCAAACCTCTGACCAAGGCTCTCTCACTTGCCTATTTGTCTAACTCTCACCACTCTGTTCGTGGATCAGGCCAAAAATTACTTTCCTGGAGTTTGGGGTAACACAGTTTTGGGGACAACATGCACCAGGGACTGCTCCCAAACCTAGTTTAGATGACATCACCTTGTTTTAGAGGAACAATAAGGTTTAGGCAGGATGCAGTTAGGAGGAGGCTCTGAGGACCAGAACTCTGGACGGAGGTTGATGGATCTGTAAAGGTCGCACTCATGCAGATACAAAATTACAAGGGGGCTGCTAAAAAATATTTTTTTTTTCTTTTGAAAGTATTGGTAATGACAATACCAGTAGCATGGACTTCAGAAGCATAAAGCACATCCTGATACATTTTCCTCCTAAACCACCCCCACACCCCTCCAGTTTCACTTTGATACATATAATTTCTCATCAGAGTGCTCTCAGTGTTCCTGTCCTGGCTCACCTCAGGAAGTTCTGGTGGGGTATTGCCTGACACTTCAGATTTTCCAAGCACTGTAAATACACTTTAGGTAATGAAAAGCTGACATGATTTATTGACTAGGCTTAAAAAGCTGCAAGCACACAAGTGTGGTGCAGTAACCCCACCGAACTAAAATGACAATACACAGAAACCACTGGTATAGAAGAAGATATGATGGTACTGATCAATTCCAAATAAACAGCTCTAGACTCAATAACTCCTGTTATAATCAAACACTTGGAAAAATATCACAAAATGTTCTCTGACGTACCCACACTCAGAGATGGGGGAGAAAGTGATGCCAAGCAGTGCTCAGAGACTTGACACTTTCAAGCAGCTTCTCAGAATTAAGCACATCAACACTTGCCTCAGATTGCCTGATTACCTGACTGTGAGAGACCTCCTCAACTGACTCTTAAAACTTCAGAGAAGATTTGACAAGTGTTACTATCAGGAACTTGCCCTTAGGTTAAACTTTGTTATGCCTCAAGCCTGAATACAGAATGCACTACGTTTTAAACAGGTAGTTTTAAAACATAAGGCAAAATAAAAAAGGCATTGGGATAGGGCCTTTTTTCCAATTTGATCTTTTAATGGATTTTATTTTACATCACCTCAAAATAGGTCAACTTGTTTTTAATGCAACTACGATTTTGGGCTTGGGTTTTTTTTTTTAGATTTTCTAAAACAACGAGGGGGCGTGGCCCTGTCTAAACAGAACAAACTTTAGTTTGATTCTCCACTTACATTTATCTTCCCTATTCCAACAGTCCCGTTATCCAGCATTTTAATGTTGCAGGGCAGCTTTTCCTATTCTCAGAATGATCAGTAGAGGGCCCAAGTACAATCCTTTAAAAGCTCTATACAGTCAAGATTTTCAAATATACAAACGGTACCAGTAAAAATAAACCAAAAGTTTATTATATAAACAATTACATATAGCCATGATAATCATTACTCAAACTATTAATTACTTACAGAATCCTAAAGCACACAGTTATTCTCTCTGTTCAGTGTTATCATTTAGTATCAATAACATTGATTCTAAAAAGCTCATGAATGAAACTGTGAGCTTACAACTGCAAAAAGCAATCAGCTTAAGAGGTCAATGGCAGCTCACCTGCGTGTTTACACCCATATTTCACTCTAAAAAGGGCCCTGTGTGGTTTTTTTCCTGGGTGCTGCTTAGCTACTTCTAACTCCTGCTACTTCTCTTCCCTGCTCCTTCTACACTCCTGTACAGTCCAGTCCTGATCTTGTCTTGGATTGCTGTTTTTTTTTTTTTATTTTTACTTCTTACCTCTTGTAAAGGATGGACATAAATAACAAAAGGAACTATAATCCAACTAGAAATATATTTTAGATAAACCTCATGACCTGCTAACCACACTGACTCCTAGTACCCAAATCTCCTCATCTCTTCAACCCTGTAACCTGTTTAGTAGAGTAGTACTAATTTCTCCCTTCTGAGGTGGAAGGGCTCATCCATTCAACAGATGAAAAATCCAGTTTTGGAGAAAACCAGATCCCTACTAGAATTAGTGTGGGTTTAAACTTACCTTCCAAATTCTGGCCATTTCACCTGTGACCCTGCAAAGCTGCACTTAAATTTAAAGCTCAGATTAGAAATGTAGCTACACAGACTTTTCAAAAAAAACCACCAAAACCCCCAGAACTTACAGAGCTCTTCATAAATTTATGAGATTACACACTAGCCACAGACAAGGAAAACATCTTTTTCCCTCACTTCAGACAGAAATGAGAAAAAAACCCAATTTCCCCATCCTCAAAAACAAAACAAAACAAAACAAAAAAACCACACCATCAAAAAACCTCAAACCAATAAAATAGTCCTCAATTTTGTCAGGGAACAAGCACACATTCTCCTGGTGTCTGACTGTGTTTGCTTGAATCCACAGACAAGTATGACTTAGGAGAACTTTCCTGTGTGAAAGTTCAAACATGTTCATCAGGTACCTCAGTTACTTCATCTCTAAAACAGGAATATTGACCTTTCTTGCAATTAATGGATGAATTAAATAAATGCACTAGCACAGGAATTTTGTGGTTGATGGTGACACAGGGCTGCGAAGTTTTGTTCTGAGACATTAAAATATATTTAGTGGAATTTTACCAGGGGTAATTCTTTTTAAAGATACTTTCACACATGGCTTTGTGCAAAACCAATCTGTCATCATCACTGCTAGTCTTATTAATAAACAGCTTGGAAAAAAAGAACATAAGGCAAAACTGGGAAAGGTTGAACATATTTATTTGGTAAGGAATCACTACAAACAATTTCTTCAAGCTGTTAACAGCTGTCATTGTTTCTATTTTCTGTTCTTGTAAACAAATACCCCCAAATCTGCATTATACCTGACCCTGTCTTTTTGTTTTTCTTTTGGCTAAACAGCAAGTGTTTGCATCTCACAAGATGGCTAGGATCAGACAACAGAAGGATGGAGGAGATCCAAATCACTATCTGAAGTGTAGAAAGGCCATGGTCAGGAAGTGACAGGAACACAGAAAGGCTAAATAACAACACAAAATCTGGCCGAGAAGCACAGACAGCAGAACCTCACAGCAGGCAAGAGGAGCTGGAGGCCTGGAGCAACTCACTCCAAGGAACAGACAGAGCTCTGCACCCCTTTCCCAGACTTCTCCTACAAGCTTGGTTTAACTACTGAGAACACCCTCATCTTTTTTTTCCCTAAAACTTTTACTATTCCAAACCCCACAACGCTTCTTGTAAGACTGCAGCGAAACTGCTGCTAAAAGGGCAGGAAAGATTGCCCCAGTTTTCTCCCTAAACTCACCCATGGCCAGTTTACACACACTTGTTCTTGTGCCAACATTATTCTTTAGCTTGATTAGTTCTCTTCCCTTGCTGGCATTTTGTCTGTGATGCATTTCCACACAGTAATGGCAGCCACGCATGTAATTCAAATAAAGCCCACGCTTTTTGTAGAACAGACACTCAGTCTCAGTAACTATCCTGGTGGCCTCTTCTGCATGTGAATACAGACTATTGGAGCAGTGCATAATATTTTGGAATAGGTTTAATTAATTACATGAATGCTTCCCAGCTCTATTTGAAGCACTTTATGCTTTCTAGGATCATTTGTGCCTTCTTTATAGGTGTGTTATACACCATTTGCCCACAGATAACCCGTGATTACCTGGCCTATTACTTCTCTCACTTGAAAATTGCTTATTAGGCTTTTTCTTTTTATGCTAAAATCTTTAATGAAGTATCCACATCAGGCTGAAAAACTACCTTTAAGAAAAGTAAGAACAGCTGTACTAAGCCAGAACAAAGGCTTGGCATCCTGTCTCCAACACTGGCCATGAGCAGATGTCTCAAGATGAGTAAGAACATAGCAAACATATAAATACTTCCCCTTAACATTCTCACAGCATCCAACTATTTTCAATTTGGTGACTTCCTGAGATAGATGTGTTTTCTCAGACTGTACTTAGCAACCTTCAATGAATTTCTCTTCCACAAACTTGTCCAACCTCCCCTTAGGGAGATGAGTTATTAGCAGCCACACAGCCTTTAGAAAGTAGCTCCAGGCATCTACTGCCCCCTGTGCAAAGAGCAACCTCTTTTTGCTTCTTTGGAACCGGGCCTTAATCTATTAATGTACCCTAGAGACTGTGCTGGGAGAGGGGAGTGTGGGTGTCTAACCTTATTTTAACCTCTCTGTGTCACAGACTTTGTAATGTCAATCAAATCTCACATCAACCTTCTCTTCTCCAGACTGAAGAGCCCTAGTTTACATAGTCATCTCCAGTGAGATGTTGTATCACATCTTTGATCACTGTTTGCCTTTGATTCTTTTCCGGTTCTTTTATATCTACCATATCCTTTTTGACAGGGACTAGAACTACACTCATGTTCAAGATGTGGGCAAAACCTGGATATCTACAGAGGCACAACAACGGCCTCTCTTTTATTCTCTGCTCCTTTTCCTTAGCAATGCTAAGATCTGATTTGCTTTCATACTCCTGCTCAGTATTTAGCTGATTTTTTTTACAGTCTTGCCTTCCAGAAATATTCATCTTTTCCACATTTCCCCTTTGTCCCATTGCTTATCCACATTTCCATTTTTGCACCAAGCCATATCTTCTCCAACTCAGACAATTAATTCCAGTATCAAGCCAGACAAATTAGATCCATTTCATTCCCAGTCTCCAAGGAAGCACTTTGCTAACAGTGGTCTGTGGGCTACAATTACTACACTTCTACCCACAAAAAGTATGTGGGAAAAGTAAGTTTGTTGGAAAAATACAGCAAGATCTCCAAAGCAAAAAAGTCTGAAAATCACTGAGCTAGAAAATTAATTCTTTGTCTTACTTCTAGCAGTGTTCCCTCTACCAAGTGATAAGATGTTGGAGGGATCCACTCAAAGGATTTAGGTACAAGGATAAACACAGTAATGAGCTATTCTGGAAAACAAAACTTACAAAGATAAACACTTAAAAGGCTTAAAAATTCTAAATCACCGAACGTCCCCATAACATAGCCCAAAATTTCATGTAGTCTCTAGTGAAGGGCTGGGCACCTCACAGGTTCTATGGTGCTGAATGCTCATTTTCTGCTGCAGTGCAGGTCTCAGTTTTGGACCACAGCACTGAGAGTAGCAGTGATATAGTACTGCCCAAAGAACAAATCAGCACTACAGTCTCATTTCACTGTATCCTGATGTTAGGATTTTGCACCATCTTTCTGGATTCAGACTATGACTGGCAGCTAAAAATAAATTACAAGTCGCTTTTGTAAATACAAGGAGCTCGCTCGCTATGTGAAATACTCCTGCCCTCCAAAACCTTTGCAATTTATCTTGAGCTTAAACCTCATTATTCACCACGTATCAAAATCATGCATTCCAGGATCTGCATGAGGTGCACAGAACTTTTGAGAAAAGGGACTACTTCTTATTATGCTGCCAGATAAAGACCAGAAAAGCAGAAAGCAAGAGAAATGTAAGAACTCGATCAAGTTCTTTTAGTTAAAGCAACTTTAAGTAAAATACCTCAACAAGGTCAAATATCTGAAAGATAAATACGAAGACCAAAATAAGTGCATCTACTCGGTGCAATTACAGAAGACAGTGAAGGGACAGACATCTTTTTCTCCCAGGATGAGTGAATTTATTCACCAGCAAAGTCTTGCAACCAATTTAAAAAGAAGAGCTCACGACTCTTCCCTGTGTTAATTCTGCACCTCTGTAAATCTCCGTTCAGTTTTGGTTTCCCTTCCTTTCTCTCTCTCTCCCTGTAGTTTTTTTTTTTTTTTTTCAGATATCCCTACTGTTTAATGCACTTTATAGCTGATACCAAACAAATCTGAGGCTATGAACAGATGATTATTAAATTCCAACTGTTTACAGCTAATGTCAAATGAGTCACATTAACTGCGCGAAATCCCAAACTTTACCTCTTTTTATGTAAAACACAGTATTTTGAAAGCACCATCATGTTTCAAACTTCTTTAATATATAAAAACTCAAGAGCTGCAATTTAAAGCAAATAGAACAAATAATTTAAAGTTGGTGTATATCTCTCCCCCCTCGATTCACAACCCCCAGTAAACACAGATCTTCATCAAGAGAGGCTCACTGTCTATCTGTATAGTCACACAACATTAAAATGCAGCCTGTTGTGCAACTACCTGTGAATTCCTTTAAAAATGATTGTGACAGACATCTCCTAACTGGAACTTCAGGAAAATACAGGAAGGAGAAGGTTTCCCTATCCCTGCACATTTTCTGCAGGTTGTCGATTTTCCAGCTATTCTCCAGCACTTTTATTGGTCATTGATGCAAA
Source organism: Pipra filicauda (assembly GCF_003945595.2). Taxonomy (NCBI): domain Eukaryota; kingdom Metazoa; phylum Chordata; class Aves; order Passeriformes; family Pipridae; genus Pipra; species Pipra filicauda. The sequence goes on from NW_024104118.1 coordinate 1,424,470, forward strand.
AAGCAGAAGAGAGAAAATAGTTTTTGGAAAACAGAATACTTGACTGGAAAAAAAGAAATCAAGAGTGGCACTTAAAGCTCATGTTAACATTTAAAAGTCTGGGTGATTAGCCTCCTTAAAGAAATGTTTGCATACTCTTTTCATGCAAACTGAGTCCAGTGCAGACACAACCTCCCCAGTGAACTCACAGACACAAAGCAAACTGGCAGCTCTGCTGCTGCAAGTTGTGCTTCTGTACCTGAGCATCACCCAATTTGCTACAGATATGTTAGAGGTGTGCACCAGGTGTGCTCCTTGGCATTCAAGGCACATTTTCAGGATGAGTTCAATTCTCATATGTGTGTCTCAGCCATCTCTGCAATGTCTGAGCAGGGCACAGCAGTGATCTCTAAGGATGAGTCTAACCAGGGAACTGCAGGGCAGATGAGTGGGGCCATTAACTGAGGAACATCACACTCATATTGGTTCTTGTTTCTTCCAACAGTAAGAAGATATAGTAGCTTCTTCGCACAGTAAGGAAGAGATTACCTTTATAAAGAGACTGCTACAGTCACATAAAACTCCAAATGTTTTAGTCACATACTGTTGGCATTTTCCAGAAAACCTCCTTTGTCTGAAGAGTAAGACCCATAGCTCTGTTAACACCAGGCACATCAGTCTAGGAAGCAAGGCAGATGCAGGAATTCCTCCTATCCTACTCAGGGAAGCCTCACACACCTTATTCCTCACCAGTGCAAGGCAATGGCAATGCCAGCTCCCCCAAGTGACCTGTAATGAGTATTTGTAATGCAGATTCTGTCCAACTTAACCAACTTCCACCATGTAAATCTTTGTACTTTCCCTATGTGAGAAGTCTACAGAGGGAGAAGAATTGTTGCTCAGCCCACATTAGAAGACAACACATTTTGTGATGTGTTTGAGGGTTTCTGGGAGTGCAGAAAGGTTTTTCTTGCCTGATTACCCTTTCACCACTTACAGGTGTATTTCAGGGCCAGGCTTAATGTACCATCTAATCTGCAGTGCTTTCTTTTTTGCTTAGCACAGGAATCAGTACTGTCATCCAAACTTCTGACAAAACAGCTCAAACTGTCCACAAAATTCCTTCAACAGACAGGAACTGACCGCCCTGAGAATTTGATATAAAAAAGGAAAGATCCATCAAACTACACAAAATAAGATCTTTATTCCAGTATTAAAGCCATAGGAATGTCAGCTTACACATTGTCTGTCTAACAAGTTAAAGACAGACCACAATTTTCTTTTTTTTTAATTTTTCCTTTCGTTTTTTCATTTCTTGTCGGGGAGTAGCTAACCTGATGCCACCTGAGAGTTTCCAAGCACACAAAGAGGGCTGAGCTATCCACCTATTCCTGAGCTATCCACCTATTCCTGATTGCCCATTAATACTGGTTTTATTAAGAGAAACATTCTCTCAGATGAAACAAAAAGCTCCCCTCGTTAGCAAGCAGGTTAAATTTGTGCTTGGACCCTGAACACCTTCTGGCCTTAAAGAAGGAAGATCAGAGGAAAACCTTAGGATGCACCATTAAATCAGAAGACTCCTTTCTTGCCCTCTCATTCTTCTCTAGTCTGACGTCTCTCTTGCTGCTCCATGCATGGAAATGGAACCTTACTGGTGACTGTCCACTGATCTGACCCTCCCCATCTCCTTCTCCTTCAGGTTGAAGCCAGTCACATCTAACAAGGCCATGGGAAAGAAATCACACCCCATTCATAAAACCAGACATATTCCCCACCAAGCCAGAAGGTGGCACGGGGACAGTATTTTAAGTCTGCTGCTGGGCTTCTGGAGCTCAGCTCTGCTCCTAAATTTCTCAGGGCATCAGTTGTCATGAGAGCTTCTGAAAGGAAGAAGCCACCACTCCCACACGGGAGATGCAGTCCCAGGACTCAGCCAAAATGCATTGAGATGTACAAACTAAAGCTCTGAATTTTCTTCAGAGAATGCAATCTACAGCTGGGAGGTCTGGATGGCCCCTGCTTACTTCCATGCAGCCTGACAAAGCCACAAAAGAGGTCTGTGTGAAGGAAGGGATCTCTGCTGAGGAAAAGAATGACAGGCCTATTTCCATGCTTAAGACTGCAAAGCTGCTCAAATGGTTACAATGAGAGATCTGTGCCCTTTGGCACAGTGAAAAGTTGAGTTTCAGATCATAAAAATCTATAAAAATGCATACTTGAACTAAACTGGTATTGACTCAGCACCAAAATAGCCTGAGGGTTACACCTGCATACTCAAATTAATTTTCAAGTGCCTCTTTTGCTATGCAGGGTATTTTATGTTACAGTTGTACCGTGCTTATATAACCTACTCAAAATGTATTTCCCCTTGTCTGGAGTAACAACTTTCTGGAGATGTCTCATAAAGTCCAATTTGGAAAGAAATTAAAAGCAAGAGCCTTCCCCACATATTGCTTCCTGACTTCCACACAGAATACCTGCTGGGCTGAGATCAAGCAGGTCTCTGTTGATTACAGAGCACAGGTTAAAACTCATTGAGTTGTTAATAAATGAAGGCTTATATAAAGCCCTTTAATGTCTTCATCAGCAAGCATTCTCTATGGCTTACTGGGAAGTGCTTTTGTATGGATCCCACTGGCAGTGGAGCAGACGTGTTCAGTGTGACACACAGTGGAACAGCAATCACAGAACCAGCAGGGCTGGGCACCTGTGCTCACCTCACCTCTGTCCCAAGGGATGTTAAACTATAGTGTTATCATTCCTGACAAATACATCTTCCTGACTACAGCACCTCAGTTCCCCTCCTTCCCCCACACACCAGCCATTTACCCCAGCCCTTCACTGCCCTCACTACCCTGCTGCAATACCAGCTTCTTACTTCTTGTCCCAAACACCACGGAGATCAATAACAGGCTGTTCCCTTCCTCACTGAAGTCTCTTAGAAGCTCCCCTCAAAGTCTCTTCTTCATGTTATTTCAATCAGTACTCCATGGCAGGTTTTCTGAGCCTCTAATCATTCTCACTGCCTTCCTCTGGATTCTCTCCAGTTGACCCAAATCTTTCACAAAGGATTTAGTACAGCAGTCCTCCTACAGCCACTTCAAGCCTGAACCAGGCATAAGGATGACTTCTAATGTCCTGTAGGACAACAATGCTACATAATCTGACACTGGGTTATGTTTGAGCAAATGCTATGAACTGGTTAAGATCTTTTATTTCAATAAAACTGGAATCATTGTTCTATGAAAACAGGAGCAGTATGTATATACTATATACCTTATCAAAGGCAACATTCACACATGATCAAACTACACAATTCAAATTACTGGGTGAAAAGTACACTATCTGTCCAGGAATCAGCAGTACTGTGCCATTATCTCTGTCAGGAGATGCACAACTACATACAAGAATCTCAGCAGCCAACTCTCTGTCATCCTGAAAGCCTCCTGAAACTCCTTTGCAAAGAACTTTCACCAGGCCATGCTGCTTTTCTGATGGGCTATAGATCTTTTGTCCAGTTTTTCCTGGGATAAGGCTTCCAAACTGTGGTCAAACAGCAGAATTATAAAGAGCCCCAAACCAGCCCAGATTAGCTGTATTAGAAAAGGTCACTTCCATTCTGTGACAACGGTTTTAAAAAGAGTTTGAGGACAACTAGTTGCACTTCTCCAGCTTAAGGTGTCCTATTTTACAGGTCCTGAAATCACTATAATCTAAAACCATAAACCAAAATTCTGTCCTTTGTACTTACCCCTCTCTTTGGTACTCCTCATCCAAATTTGACAAAAGCTGGGACCCAGCCACAGACAGATCAAGTGCAGCTAAAGGCAGATCTCGATAAGCAAAGTTAACAAGCTGTACAGGAGCAATGCTTTTGGTCTCTTCTTCTACTTGTTGTGAAATTATCTCAACTTCTGAAACACCACCTTCAATTGTAGGCCTGAAAACATAATAAACACACATACACACATAAAACATATAAATATATAAATAAGCAAACAAGTAAAAAGTAAGTTAGAGACAAGAACTTCATGGAATCCCAAAGAGCCAGCAACTTAAAAGGCCTCTGCAAGGTCATCGAGGGAGGTGTTGTCATTGAGGAGACCAAATCTCTCCAAACTTGTCTTTCGTAGATCTCACTGTGATCAACAGAAACCTCACAAAGGAGAACAGCATTTCACCCTGCTGAATCTGCTTCAAAGGCACTAAATATAAATGGATGTGTTATAAACAAACAAACACAGAAAAAATGCATGAACCCAAAAGCAAAATATTCATGCAAAACAGAAAGAAGACGTGAAACTGTGCCAACTAAAAACTCACTGCTTTGTAAGTTACATCAGTGAGCAATAAATAGCTAAACTTATTAATCATTGTATACAAATCAACCGTTAATTAATGGATGCAGTCTGACCCCTCTTCCACTGTGGACTTGAATATTGATTCAAATAGTTCTGATGGATGGCAGCTTTGTTTCATTTAACTAGAAAAGATCATTGTGCTATCACAAAATAGTTCTGAAAGGAGAACAATGATTCAGAAGAATTATGGACTCCTCCATAAAGATTACCTAAACTGTCCTTATGCACAGCTACTTAATCTGATCGTGTATTCTTACACCAGCCCACTAACACTAATGGAATCTCCATGCAGCTAAAACCAGTGTGACACTGTGCATGTCTTTCACATCTATAACAAGATACTCCTGCTCTCGAAACTTAGGGAGTGTATTATCGAGTGCATGTGAGGGATGACTCCACTGCAGGACAGTTTGCATGGCCAGGGTGATCCTCTGCAGCACCAGCCAAAGCTCTTGCTCTGTTTGATCCACAGTAGGTGCAAGCACAAACTCCTCCAGCTTTCTTCCAGGGGGGCCTCTTAACTTCTGAAAAAATCTCAGGCTACTGTCAGAGGTTTTCAACAGCAGGTGAGAAGATACTCCTTTTCCACGGGGATATAGTTAAAAAGTTCTTAGCACCCAACTTCACTCTGATATTTGACTGCAAAAATTGCACTGGTGATTTTGTTTTAAAGAAGCTTATTAAAATCTTCCAGCAATTTAAGCAACCTGATTAACAGTTCCTTTTTTTTTTTCCCCAGAAGTAATGAGTTTAGAAGAGTATTTAACTGTTATATTTTGTATAAGGATATAATCTATGGAGGTGAGTGAGGGAACCAAAATTCTGTGTGAAGGTTTCTATTGGTCAGAACCTCACATTAGACTAACCCTTTCAGATGGAAGACATTATTCCTAAATTAAATGGAGCTAGCTGCTGCCAGCATTACATAAGAAAGTAACTCAAAAAAACCCAGAAAATGCTGTTATATCTCCAGTATTTGGCAGGGAAAGGCTGTAGCTGTGTCATACTATGGCAGTGAGCAGAGGTAAAAGGAAGTACTATTTGAACAACCTAAAGGCCTTTATTTTATTCATGTGTAACTAATAACGGAAAGTAATGAGATTCTTTGATTTCCAAACGAACTGTGTTCTTCTGTAAACAATCTGAAATCAGAAACCCAGAGGTAGGAACTAATTTTAGCAAGAATTTTCTTTGATTTTCACCTTTAGTGCCATCCTGTGGACATTTACCTTTATAAGACCAAGCGGGTTCAGTTTTACATGAAAGAGCACACGATGATCCCATTCCCAGTATTATAAAGAAAAAAGGAGAGGGGTTGGTGCTGCCTTCCCTCTCCCAACAGTACTTAGCTTCTGTATTCTTAGACAGACTAAATCACAGACATAATCTGATTTGACTGAAAACAAAACCAAAAAAACAGACTAGTGCTGGCAGACAGACTTGGGACAGGTTTGGTGGCAGGGAAAAAAAAAAAGACAAACAGACCTGAAAATAATATAACATACCAGTTTTCAGCCACTGCTGTTAGTAATACATCAGACACGCTTACAGCATTCATGTTTTTTCTGCTAATTCACACTCTTTAGACAACTTCAGAACCTTTTTGATGTCACAACATCGTTCTCCTACAGGTAACAACCTGTTCCCTTTCATTCAAAATCAATTATAATTATATCAGATGGTACTTACTGAGGATTGGTCATGTTGGAGGATGCAACCTAACCAGCAGTAGTTCCAATATTTAACTAATTCCAGCTGCTCTGCATCCAAGTTCTAGCCTTGCAAGATTAGGTCTCTGTGAGAAGCAAAACAAAGTTACACAAAACACAGCTGAAAGAAATCCAAAGGGCTACACTGACTTCTGTTGTGAATTTGAAAGTTTGTCTAATAATTTTATTTCCCCCGTGATTGTTTTTTGAAGTATTTTTATTCCAGGTTAATTCTTCCATATTATTGAGGCTGTAAAGTTACAGTGCATTTACTCATACACACAGACACATATACTTCCATAAGAATACAAGTCTTGTTTTAAACCACTGCATTGTTGAGAAAGATAATCAAGGTCAGAGGGAGAAGTGGATTTTCAAAGCAAGCTCATGGCTTCAGGAAAGCAAATTCTACTTGAAGCCAAGTGATTTTTTACAATTTAATATACATTAAAGAGATGAGCATTAGCTTTGTCGATGAAGGTCAGGGATTTGTTCTCCATTTCCCAGTCTGAACTGTGTGCCTGACTCCATTCGCTGCTTTAGAAAGCCTCTTTCAAGAATCAATTCATGTTGTCAAACATTCTAGATGGGCTGTTACCAGGAGAGTATTTTGATCAACAAAACCCAGTAACACCTTTGGAAAAGGTGCCACATTTGCCTGTGGCAAAATCTCTGCTCGTGCTGTGCCTGGACCAATGCACTGCAACCAGAATGTTGAGTCTGTGAGAATGAAACCTACTGATACACAGGTTTGGGAAGCAGGAAAAACAGAGATCATCACAAACCAAACAAAAATTCTTAGAGAAAGATATAATGAGAGACTTCGTAAAGCTACTGTAAAGTTTATATGCTAAATAATTTTTTAAAGCAAGATCAAAACAAACTCGTATTTTAATTAAACAGAAATAAACATCGGCAAATCAGAATGTTACTGACAGTAACACCCATGATCATGAGAAATGCTTGTTATACTAAACTTTATAGGAGAGCCACTTACAGGCTGAGTTGTTGGTCAAGTATTTACAGTGGAGACATACAAATGTAGCTACTGTAAGACCTTTAATAATCACCTGATATCAAACAATAAAATTGAACTTACGTCTTTTGTAGAGCCATTTCCAAGGCCTTATTTCATGTTTTGTAACCTTACAAAAAACGTAAAATATAGCCAATGGATTCTCACATCTTCCAGATAATGTGCCTGGGTGTGCAAAAAGAAAGGGTATACATTGTGATCGCCCTCCTCAAGTAGATAAGTCAGCCAAAAGCAATTTAATTATCCATATGAAGAAACATGGACAACTTCAAAACCAAAGACTGCACGCATTTTAGAAAGACACACACTATTTATTTATAACCTTGTATAACTTCTAAAGATAGAATAAGAAGCAAACTTTTTTCAGATAAAGCTTTGCTAATACAGCAGAAACTTGATTTGACATCCATTCAATACCAATGGGAGCCTCTTCCCTGGCCTTTGTCATCCTGAAATTATTTTATTTACTATATCCCTAAGACAGCAAAATACTAGAACATTTGCCTAAAATTACGCATGTTTAAATCACACAGAGCTTTATGATAGCAACTGTTACACGTACCAGCACAACAAAACTAAAATATTAGAATTAGCCTTGTTCTGCGACGTTCGCTCTGTAACATCTCCTTTGGGTTGATGTTTTCACAACACAAAAAACCCCAAACAATTCTGAATGAAAAATTTTACCCAGACCAATTGTTCTAAGCACTCAGCCTGAGAAAAACCTAAAGGCACGAGGCACTGTGCACCTGTCTTGTGAGACTGAGGAAAACGAGACTCCTGCTGGAAATGCATTTGCAGGTCTGGAGGATAGAAGGTACATGGGGATACAGCTGACATAGGAAATGGGAATAAAACTGATGGAAACTGGCCTCAGAGGACAGGCAGGCAAATGTATATGTGGGAGTTTCTAAACCTAGTAAAAAACTCACCATTTATCCATGAGACAGCACAGTGTTAACATCCCCAATCTCTCTCCCAAACAGGGCTTAGGAAACAAAACAGTGACAAAAAATGTATAGCTAGATTTTTAAAAAGTCTTATTTTTTAGACTAATCTCAAGATTTTGAGGGAACTGAAGTCATAACAGGGGGGCCAGCAACACTGCAGTTCCTTCACACAAGACACGAACATTAAATATTTGCCTCTCCAGAATACAGAGTCTCCTTTTCTCCTGAAAGCTGGAAATACATGCACAGTCATACAGAATTTTGCTTTACAACTGAACCAGGTCTCTGAACCGGACCTGACTGGTGGCAACACCCCTAAGCCAGACCAGCTCCCTCCTCCTGGAGTTGGCAGCTCCACAGGTAAAGTTTGCTCACCAGCAGGACCAGAGGAGCAGCTCTGCTGACAGCGCCGGTGGCTCCGCAGGGAGCAGAGTCCAGCTCGCTGAGCCCAAGGGATCTACCATGACACAAGGTGCTCACAAAGGTGGGACGAGGAACCTGGAGACACACCTGGAAGGAGACACAGGGAGTCAAGTTTCCAAAGGACTCAGTGGAGCCTTCCTGAGAGAAAAAGTGGCCAAAAGTGAGTAATTTCTGGTGCAAATGACTAATGTATTCGCTGTTTTAATGAACTGAAAGGACAAGGAGTTAGCAAGGACAATAAGAGGACAAAAAAGATGTAATAGGTTGTTGTATATCTATATCCTAAATGGATTGCTGTGATTCATGCTTCTTTCCAGACTTTATGCAAGCAACAGAAATGTCTTAACATATACTGATATTTTGCAGAAAGGTATTTTTTACCATCCACCCCACCTCATCTATCTGTTTTTAGCTTCCTTAAAAAACCCCACCTTTTATAGCAACATAAAACACTTGCAACTTCCACAGGAAATTTCTGTGCAACTGAGTGGTGTTTAAAGGCAACAAGGATCAGCAGGGAGATTCTATTCTTCTGCACTTATCTCTCTCCTGCATTCCTATAGGATATAGTGTGGGCAAAGAGGAATGATGTAGCTCTCCTCCCTACCAACTGAGCAGAGATAGGCAGAGGGCAACTTTTGGGTATTCCATCCATAATCTGAGTGAAAATTTTTCCATGCAGCCCCTTCCCCACCTGACACACTTAATTTATTCAGTAGACAAAAAAGCCTTGTCTCTTATAGTCTGGTCTGACAGAATTAGTTAACAGGTCCAGGGTTTTTGGCTTTTTTCCCCTCATTTTATAGAACTGAGACCAGGCAGCACCCAGTACATGCTGAGCTGCCACTCAGTGTGAGTATGGGCACTGCCCAATCTGCTTGTTCTGTAGTGTGTTTTCAAGGTGAGATGGCTGCAGGAGAGCACAGTTTCCAAAGTTTAACAGAAGTAGTTTAAAAAGGAGATATAACAGACAGGAAAGAATTGTCCCATGAGTTTCTACTGCAAGCTTTTAGTGATATAACAACCCAAAACATTCACTGGACTAAATGACTGACGTATTTGTATGTACCAAAAGCACAGTGCAACCTAATGGGAAGCATGTAAGTTTGTACACAAGTAGCCCAGCTTAAAATGTGTGGGATCACAGCACAAATCTCAGCCGAGCTGACTCAGCTCCTCACCCTCTGCAGCAGGCGAAGGAAGCTGTACCCCGTTCACTGAGCTCTTTCTGAGGCAAGATCTTCCCAGGGTTTAAAAGTGCTGGGCTTGCCTTCCAAGCCCTTCAGCTTTCCTGTTCTCTGCACAGGTACTGCACATGCCAGTGCTCCTCAACCTGTGGGTTGATTCTGTTTTCTCCCCCCCTCCTCTGCAGGGGCACCTGCTTCAGCTCCTGGGCTGGGCAGTGGGGTCACTGCACTGAGCAAAGGTTCCCGCTGCTGTCCTTGCCCAGCACACATCCCGCCTCAGTTAATTCGTTAATGTTTACAGCAACCTTCTATTGTCAGTCACCACACCCTGGCTGGAGCTTGCTAATAGGAGATAAAGTCCAGCTGAAACAACACAAAGCACAGGACAGAGTTTGGAAGGCATAGGCTGAGCACAGCACGTGGTGTCCACGCACTCTAAGCTGAAAGAAAAAAAAACCTGGGACCAAAACAAAACTCCAAGAGCAAACTTAAAAAAAATCTATACTCCACTTATGCATGAAAAGCACAGCTTTTAGCATTGATTTAAGCACAGTCTTACAGAATATGTGTCACAGTGTAGTGGGCCCAATTGGGGGTGGGGAGTAGGAAGATGGTTTAATTTAAGCCTTTTGCACCAAAGTCCCTACTAACTCATACCCTGTGTTCAGCTGAGCTGAAGTCAAGACAATGTGATTCAGAGCTGTTTGCTGTCCTTGCTCACGTTCTGAGGGGTATTATCACAAAGCTGTAAGCTCCTGCACAAAATTCAGATGTTATCTGAAACACCTGAGTTCGTGCTCTTATGAGGTAGCTACACAATCAAATTCTGACATGTTCTTCTAACTAAAGATTCTGCCACACAGTCCCCCAACAGCAGCTTAAGACACGTGGACAGGTTTGCATTCAAAGGAAATGCCACAGGCCACACTTGAGGAGACCCCATTGTTGGCTGCAATGTGGGGTTTAGGTGCCCTTGCCCAGCTTCAGCTCCTTCCTCCTGTGGGACCAGGAATCTCATTTGGCATTTCACTCAACAACAACAAAACTATCTTTCTTTTCCTGAACTTTTTTAAAATTAAAAAAAAAAAAAAGCAGGATGGCTTCCCTGATACAGGTCATAGTACAGCTCCAAAAATAGTTATGTCAGCAGAACTGAAAGTGTAGGGCAGGGCATTGTGCATGGAGACAACAGCACAGAGAAACACTTTAGATTAGAAACAGTCAAATCAAAGCTGACTGCAGAGCCCTGGCCATTGGCAACATTCAGCTGGAGCAAATACCCAACATGAAAACACTGAAGAGATTGAGGAAGGGGTGCAAATCTGTGTGTGGGGGGGGTTCCTCTTTCTGTGTCACACTGGAGCTTTTTACTCTGCATCTAGTCCAGACCAGGAAACGGAATTTTGCTTCCTCTGTGTGAACAAGCTGAGTCCTTATTTCAGTCTACAAATCAGAAGCCTTGTACAATCTAAAGCTCAAATGCAAATGGTGGCTATTCAGGTGCCAACTGGGCAATCCTAAGAAGGTCTGGGAACTATTCAGAAAAACAGGAAGAAAGAGAATAATCTGAAATAGGAGTAGAGGAAACACCTAGACTACCCCAAAAGCTTTCAAAGAGAAAAGGGAAGTGTAATTCAGGGGTAACTACGTTTAGCTCTTGTGAATTAGCCCAGCCAAATTTCTTTTTTTTGTGATTAACACTATGGATATCATCCTGAGGATCAGCATGAACCTGATGTGATCACTCATCTCTACTACTGCAAGTCACATTTCTCCAAGAACTGAAATTAGGTTCCCTGGGATCACAACAACTGTTTCTTTCCTGAGAGTTTTAACCAGCTCCATTCATCTGCATTTAGAAAGTTTTACTGGTCAGCTATGCCAAAACTGCTTCCTTCAGGAATCCAGCAACTTGTACTTCTGAAGGGGAAACCCTGAAAATCTGCAGGAGTGCTCCCTACACTTCCTTGCTCTGCTTCAGGTTGAAAAAACTGTTGATTTTTTCCCCAATGGGAAAAATCACAGGTTATTATATTAAAAAAAGTAATTATTTTTATTAAACTGCCCCTCCCTAATGCCTTATTTGACACAAGAGTTTGATAGAGTATTTGTTTATATGGCTCTGTTTAGGTGGATAAGGAGCATCTCCTTCATTTGTTTTAAAAAAACCCCACATCTAGATTTGTCAAAAAATTATGGATGCAGAATGCCACACAGAAAACAAACAGCAAATTAACTTCCTTAAACTTTAACATGCCCATGTGTGTCCAAAAGGAAAGAGGCACCAGAAATGGGGCTTTTTATTTCAAGTTAAAAGGAACATTTTTTGCATCTTTTTTATTTAAAAACAATAAAGTTTTCAAATATATCACATTTAAAAAAAAAAAGGAAAAAACCCTCCATCGCGGGAAAGGTATTTAGATTGGAAAAAAGAGTCAGGCATTCACAAATTAGGAAATGGCAGATTTGAACTTGCTCATGCAGACATAATTCTATTCCCTTGTGGGATCATCCTGTATGTTGAAATTAGGCAGAATGTTGTTTGAGGAAAAATGAGCATGTAATCATGTCACTAAAGACTCTCATTATTCGTAAGTGTAAGTCATACTTCCTGGAGAGAAGTTTAGATGAGCCATAACAGAGAAAAATGATCTCGTGAACAATTATAACAATCTCTTCATAAACCCAACACGAATCCTGAACATTTCAGTACTGCAAACCTTGGACTACAGGACTACAGGACAAATAAGGGTAGCTAGAAAAAAGCCTTTAGAGGAGGACTAATCCAGTACAAAGCTACTAAAGAGGACTAATCCAGTACAAACTCTGAGGAGAGCCTGGCCAAGCCCCCCCTCCAAGGAGCTTGCAGGTCTGCAGTACATGGTGCTTCCAGACTGCAAGAAACAGCAGGAGCTGCTCTGTTTGGGAAGGTTATGAAAAGACTCTGCTCCTACTCCTTCCTTCTGCTTTCAGTTCCCCCCCAAACTGGGGAGGGAGGGCAGGGGCTGGGCAGCAGGTCTACAGACAGGGTTCTGTGACATGCAAACACTCCACACTTTCTACACAAACCAGAGCTGCCCCGACAGCTCCTTTGGGCTCTTGTTCCAGTTCATGCTACACAGTGTGTACTGGCACTGTTGGTTTGCTCTGAGCTCCTCAATAAACAGCAGGCATTCATTCAGCCAGAAGATTATTCATTTGATCTCTTCCTCTGGAGTAACTCCAAGCATGCCATTTCCCTTAGCACCTCACAAACCACCCTCATTCAGCTGTAACAAGCTGACGATCCCAACACTTACCTACACCTTCTGCATGTGGTGAAAGTGGAAGAGAAAGCACACGCCACGGGGCCACAGTCCAGAGAACAAACAAAAGAGAGCAATCATTTAGTTAGAAGGTCCCTTTACACATCTGTCCAGCCTTCAAAGCTTGGGCCTAACTTAATAAAATAAGGGAGAGCCCCGAGGCAGGCTCGGTGTTTGCCCTCAGGATCAGGCACAGGGCTGGCAGCTCACACCGTGTCACTGCCCTGGGAAGGTGCCCTGCCCTGCTCAGGGCTGCAGCTGCTGGGGTGGCACCTTGGCTGGAGCGAGGGCACAGCACACACAGAGAGCAGCACTGGACCAGACCCGCTCCCAGGGAGGTGATCCCTCCTTACAGCACAGCACAAGGATCCCAACAGGGACACGGGGTTGGACGTGGCTCCGGCAGGACTGTGCTGATCCTGCTGCTGGGCTCGCAGCTGGGAAGCTCAGCATTAGCTGGCTGTTGCCATGTGCCACTGCACATGTTGATAGGAACAAGCCTGGCATCAACAGCTCCACTGGACTGAAAACATCTGGTTTTTTCCGGTCTGGGAAACTAAATGACTCTGTCATAAAGGGCTCAGTCAGCATATAGTTAGAAGATCGTTTGGACAAATTTCATAACACAGGCACTCCCCCCACAACACGAGATTTTTTTTGTGTCACAAATTCCGGTTCTCAAAAGAAAAAAAACCAAACCAAAACCAACCAAACAAATCAACTCAAAAAAACTCCCTCAAATCTCCCTTGGACTAAATATTAAAACATTAAATTTGAAACCCAAACAAGGTTGGGTTTGTATTTGCTTGGCTAACAACAATTCTATTTCTGAATTTTAAATGTTTGGGGATGACACTAACCTAGTTGACTCATATTATGCCAAATTATTACCATTGAAAGCAAATCAAGTACCAATTTAGTTTCAAAGAAGTTTGGTTTTCTTGTGTCCATCAAAAGTCAACTCTTAGATTTTGCTTTTAGCTCTCTTCTTACTCCCTGGAACTGCAGTGAAAAGGTACAACCAGAAACCTGCAGCCACATCTTTTTGTTTTAAAACCAAGCAAGATCAGTCCAGCCACCCTTTAGAATAGTCAAAAAAACCCCCCAACTTGCACTTTTGAACATGCTAGAATGAATGTTTTTAGGTCTATATAGATACCCGGCAGGTCATCTCTGATTGGATTTGAATTTATCCCACACACACTTAATTTTTGCACTCTGTTGATGGCTTTTGAGGTAAAAGTCCATCTGAATCCAACAGCAAAATTTATTTGGACAGAGCTGAAATTTCACTCAGGCTTTTAATAATAGCAGCAGAGTAACACAAATACTTGAGACAACCTCCCTTGAGTCACCCTGAGTATGATGGATGCCTCAATTCAGGGGGGTGACACTGTCAGTCTGTCTTACAGGACACTGTCTTAGTCATGGGAAAGTACCAGGGTCACCACCTGTCATGAAAATGGTTAAAACTCACTACATTTTAGTTTTCATCCACAATATCTGCTGCCCATCTTACTTGGAGGTTAACCTTCCAATAAATACAAGCTTGAGTTTCTGCACATACCCTTAGATTACTGTAACTTTCAGATTGCCTTTCAGCCATTAGACTTCAACTTTAAGACTCCTCCTCCTCAAGCTATTAATTCTAATTTTCTTTAGATCCTGGGCCTAATGGATTTTGGATTGAAAGGCTTTTAGAAATTTTTAAAGTATTCTCTAGTTTTCTAGAGGAGCTAATATCAACCAAAATACAAAAGATTCACACTACAATAAGAATGAGGGAAAGTACAGAGAAAAACCTCATAAGAAATTCCTGGCATTTATTTAATCTCTTGAAGCTGAGGATTTCAATGCATCTCACCAATTATAGCTCTGTGAGGCCTGCAAATATTATATTTCTGTAGAAGAAGGAGACTGAGAAGTAAGTTCTTTCTGTCTTTTCTTCTGTCTCTCACATAATCAACAATACAGAATCAAAACAAACCTAAGTAGACTGGTACTAAATCCAGTTCTTAGACAAGACAAAAACAGCATTTGGAAGTAAAGATTTCATTCTAAGAACCAACTATATTACAAATGTATTTTTGAGAAATATCTATGTTCTGTCATTCCTGGAAAGTACTATGGGCAACCTTCCAGACAAAATGCAATAAATTTATATGAATTTATGGCTTTACTCTGTATCTTAAAAGCAAGTATATAATAATTAGTCCATTGATGTGAAATATATTGCTCTTCTCTCAAACAGTGCTATGCTTTGTAATTCAGCTCTTGGAAGCAAATAGCCCAGGTGTTTTGAATGTAAATTTACAAACAACTGCAGTATTTAATCCTGGTGATACACGCAGGGTAAACTCCACTCTGCAAGAGCACACAGATACTAAAATCCTTGAATTCATGTCTGTCTTGTACTTCAGAGGCAAGTTATGTCACACAGGCATGCAGACACAACAGCTGTACTGTGTGTGGCTTGGGAAGGTCCTTAGTGATCACTGGGAGCCTAAAAGGCAAGATTTAACTGCCTTGTACATGCAGTGTACTGAGAGCCATCACTTTAATAGATGGCCAGTGCATTTAACTGTGTCACCCCCCAGCAGGTGATGGAATGCACTTACCACATCTCACAGGCCAGGTTTCTGCCACAAGATGCTGATGGGGAGGGACTCAGGCCAAGCTGTCAGCAGGCCCAGCCCCGACAGGCCGATGGACCATCTGGAGGACGCAGCCCTGTCGACTGGCCAGTGACTTCCACATGTAGGAGCAGGGTGTGCACCTTCCCCCTCCCTTCTGATGGGGGTCTGGAAGGTCTCACAGGGAAGACACACATGGCCAGCCTGTGTTTGGAGTCTGCCTAGACCATCCACTGCAAACTGCACAGCAAAGAGAACAGTTCTTCCCACTGCACCTGGAAACAGGATGGGAAGTGATTGCTCTTTTTTAACTAGAGGTAATTGATTCTTAGTTATTTTGTGTGGAAATACAAGAAGGATCACTGAAGTATGCAAGAGCAGTACTTTCTGACAATGTTAAAATGTGTTTGGTCTGCACAGGCATGCAGCATTTTTTCTTTAGAATGAAGCTATTTGCTTATTCATATAAAGACAGATTAAAATGCATTCAGCTGGTAATATACCATATTAGTAAAAATGCCAAATTTGTCTTTTCCTCCTTCAACATCACCATCTCTGTCCAGCCCTCATCCCTTTTAAACACTGCAAGAACAGAGAGGACTGATGCTCTTGTCACATGAGTAAATGGAGAGCATCACAAGCTACAGAATAAATTCCAAAGAAGAGTGCAGGAACACCCACCCATGAACTCCCTCTGATTTAGAGGGGAGAACTGTCAGCTTGTGCTCTTCCACTGATAGCGTCAGCATCAAGATAAACTTGAGATTAACTTCTCAATTGCTAAAGGCTCACAAAGGAAATTTGTCTTACTGTGATTTAACACTGTGAGCCAAGAACCAGTTTTTCCCGTGGCACACTAATTTGGTGCTACTGCTAACACACTAAGAAATCCATGTTGCAAAGCAGTGAGGATGGCACTCTGGGATTCAGATTTAAAATTTACTTCAGTGTTCCTTCAGGCTTCTCTACTGCACTTTGAACCAGGGCCTTAAAGACACCCAGTAAAAGGGAGCACATCTGACCAAGCTCAGCAACCACGGCCCCTGCAGAACACGAGGGAGTGAGAGGCACAGAGCAGTGAGAACAACACCTGGATACCTCAGAGACAGATAAAATATGTGCTATGGTTCAAACAGAAGTGTTAATGCTGTGATGCTGCTTCAGCTGCTTGGACTTCAGTGACTGAAGGCCACTTCAGGTGCCTTCACGGGACTACATTGTGGCTTCCCGGACAACAGTTCTTCCTTCAGGGAGGAGGGGAAGAAAAGGGGGGAAAAAAAACCAAGAGAAAGTATTTCCCTGCCTTAGAGAATTTTTGGTCACAAACTTAAAGGAACTGCAGTGATAAGACACAATGACAAGGGAAAGCAAGTGATGAACCTAACAAAGGTGCAGAGTACCCCCACCTTGGAGCTGGTCTTCCTGAAGCAGCCCCAAAACCCCAGAGGTGCTGCACAGCCCAGGGAAGCTCCTGCTGTCACTCACAAAGCTGCAAGAAAGTACAGGACAGGGACCTGGCTTCAGCTTCTCTGGCAACTCCAAAAGTAACCCTTGCAGGAATTGTTCTACTCAATACTTATCAAATCGTAGTAAATGGGAAGAAACAAATAGCATATAAAAACCTCACATGCATTTTCAATTCGAAGTCATGCCATGTTAATTCCTAGGCTGCTCTTCAAATATAGAAGCCATAGTAGCTCATTTGCAGATGAAAAAAGCTAGGGAGATGAACTGATGGAAGAAACTTATTCCCATTTAAAATGCCTGGCACTAAGTCCAAATCAGACACAGTGGCTTTTGCCTGTGTATTAAATAATTATAACAAATGTATTAAAGGAGGTCCAATGACTTTCTGTGAACACCTATATCACACATGACAGTGTCTGCTGGAGAAATGCAGTACAATGGACAAGTTTATACAACAAAGTCCTTTACCCTGGAGTTCAGTCCAGAGAATACATAACACAGATGTGTTTGAAAAGCCTTTGTTTGGTCACTATTTTCCTTAAAACAGAAGATCATAAAGAAAACAGGAAAACCCAACCACACTGCCCCACAGAAAAATCTTTGTTACCCATCACAGACAGAAAAGCTTTGGCTGCTGCTGTGTGACCCTACATAGCAATCGACCTGCCACCCTCCACAGCTCTATTTTAGCAGTATCTTATTTAGTACTTCAAGTCCCATGACCCATATCCAATAAAGAGGTTCTGCCTAATACACTGAGCAGATAAAAGGATGTTTTTCAAGCAAAGGTTATGCAAGGGATCCATACTGCAGTGCAAGACCCAGAACAGTAAACAAATACAAAGATCTAAAAAAAACATATTTTTGTTCTTCAACCCATATCCCATACCAGTCACCTGCTTGTAACTGAACCATGCCTGTTTAAGCTGCAAACACAGATTTTTGTTAAGATTTATCCATTCACCTTTTTTGAAATTAAAGAAAAAACTTTACCAGTCTAGTCATTACACATTCCTAGGAGGCAGGAAACTCAGAAAAACATATCCAAAGACAGACAGATGAGAGCAAAGAAGCCACATCTGTATCAGTTTCTGGATGAAAAACATGAAGAGCTGGTGAAACAGCTGGAAAATTTTCAGAAATATTTTATGTATCAACATTGCACTAACCCCTCCAAGCCAACCACTTTCTGCTAAACAATCTATGACTCTCAGCTAAAAACTCACTAGCACTTTCAATAGAATTTAAGTAAACTAATGAGTACATACTGCCTAACTAAACCAAAGTCCAAGACCACATAGGAAACAGATGCCAAAATCTGGATTACTACTCAGGTTTTTGACTTCTGGTATGGCACTCAGTGAAAAATGCCACTTTCCAATAGAAAAACCTCCAGTATTATACATGTAGGTTGTTGGGGTTTTTTTAAAATATACATGAAAATATTCCACAAATAAAATTAATTGTGTTTTAAAGTCTGTTCTGAGTGAGAGCTGTCAGAGGAATCCACTGCAAACTTCCCTGTGAGACCAACATGGGAAAGACATCAAAAGCACAATCAGAATCCTACGATTTTTAAGGTCCTAGAAATGAACTGTCTTTCAGACAAGAGAGTTGTCCCATACTTTAGTTATTCTCACGCTATTTAGAGACATCATTTAGGTGATTTAGAAGGCAGTTTTTGAAGTGATATAACCCCTGCTCCAAAGTACTTAATCTAATTTGAGACAATGATTGCAGTAATAAGATCACACAGTTTTGAACAGGTGTAGATTAATATAGCTTGGTTTAATGGACTTATCATACTTATTGTGATACTGAACATAGGATCTTTCAGGAGAAATTGCAGGATAGATAGCATAAGAAATAGGGAATGCTTCAGGATAGAAAAACTTCTGTCTTGAATCCAAAATGAACAAGGTTTTGAAGAAATATTCCATTAACAAGTCATTTCAACAGCTGGTAATATTGGAAATGCTCTTCTACAAAGCACAGAACAGACAGGTGTCCAAACCAAGTGTCCTGAGCTTCAAAGAACACTCAGTAGTGGTGCAAGGCAGCATCCAAAGGCTAGAAAAATGATCCATCACATACAGGCAGGCCAAAACCCAGTGCACCCTCATCCAAGAGCAGAACCTGTCTGACTGCTATGGGCAGATGAAATCAGCTCAGGGAGGTGAAATCAGCTCAGGCAGCTGCACACTTTAAATGCATTTCACCACTAACTGGTGCCCTGGTGCAGCTGCAGGCAGAGCACGCAGGTACAGCAGAATTCCTTTCAACAGCAGTGAGCTCCATTTAGGAAGTGCCAAGGAATCCCCGTGCTCCAGTGTGCCATGTAACTGCAGCATGCATCCCACCTCACTCGTACAAGGAGCCAGCCCATTCCTTTTCCATTCAGTTACTTTGCCTCCCTTTGTTCTTGTAAAAAACCCGTGGTGAGCCATAAAAATTAAACAGACGCACATTTTTCCCATCTCTGCTTTTAGAGGCCATGGCTTACTGAAAGAAAAGATTGCTTTACTGTGCCCAGGCCAACAGTTTTCCTCTCTGGATTAGCGAGCAGGATTATCACAGCCCGTGCTGAGCCAGCACTGCTGCAGCTGGACTTTGGTACCAGTTGCCAAGCTGCCCAGTTTAAAGCTAACTCAGGTAGAGCTGTACAAACTGCAGTCTGCAATGCAGCACCAAATTAACTATTTAACTCAAACCCAAATCCGTTTTCCCTACTTACTGAAAAACAGCAGCTGACAAACTATGGATCTGGCATTCTCTCACATGCAATAAGATTTGCTGCAAGTATCTAAAAATACACTCGCTGGCTGACAGCCCAAGGAACCGATCAATGAAAGTTCAAGAGGTGCATTTCACAGTCCAGATGTTCTCAAACTGTGCTCCATCAACAACTTACAGAGATGGCTGGTCACATTGTGCTGACTTTTCTCCCCTTTACTGCACCAGTTTGTGTCCAAAAGGCGAAAAGCACATTTACAATTCTTAAAATATTTTTCCTTTTGCTACAGTTTGCATAAAAATATCACAGCAAATCAATAGGATGAGAGGCCGTCCCAGAGACAACCTGGTGGAACGTATGAATCAAACCTGAAGTGCTGGAGCAGGATGACCTTAATGAGAGTTCCAAAGGCACAAAAATTACGGGATCCACATGTACACACACACATTCTGGAAAATGACAAAACATCCACATGGCAAAAATGTTGTTCCTAACCCGACCTACACAGTTTGTCAGTAGATACAGTGTCAAAACTTGTGGAAATCGGGGAAGGGCGAGAGAGCTCACTTGTTTATTTAAGGAAAACCTAGTAGGGTTTTCTAGGCAAATGAATTGCAACAGTGAACGGTGTTACTAGATCATATTTTATTAAATACTCGTGCTTGAATTATGTCCTCCAACACTTCAGTTATAAATGATTATAAAAATGTAAAATATACTTTGGAGAAAAGATGAAAACTCATTTCAACATACACTTATCCTTGCACCAAAACAAACACAAAACTATCCAAACCGAGCAAAATCTAAGCTTGAATACAACACACCTTGCACCGGGGATACACATCCTCTAGCTGTAGACACACACTCTGTCATCCACCTTTTCATTTGGATGTTAAATTAACAATTAGCAACTTGAACACCACTGACACCACTTGCCACAACAGGCAAGGAGGGAAGCAGCTGAGTCCAGCAGGTAGAGTCAGGAGCTGCTGCTGCTACATGTGCATCTGTCCTTGCTCAAATCACAAAACCACCTTATAGTTCAGTCCTTCGGGGGGAAAAGGAAGAGAATGTTTTTAGCTTGATAAGAGGAAAGTCATTAGAAATTACATACCATGTAGCTTTATTGCCCATAGCAGAGACCTGAAAAACAGGTCATGTATGGCATCTTTATATATCACTTTTTATTTTGATCTTGGCTTGCAAGTCCTTCCTTTCTCCTTTCCTTGCAAAGGCACACACTTCTCGTAGGAGCACAAATCCATAAGCATACTCAGAGCAGCCTCTGAGGTTCTTTTGCTGCATTTCCCAGAGAGCAGCCTTAATTTTGCCAAGTCAGAAGAATCACCAATCCATCATCTTTGCTACATGTTATAAAGCAGACGACTAAAGCAAAATTCAAATATTCAGCGCTTTTCCATGAAAAAAGTGCTCTGCAACTTCAGTCTGCTCCATCTTTCCTTCCCTAAATAGAACTTTTGCCCTTGGTTTTATGTCTCTGCTCCATTCTCAGGGCTGCTTGATAAAAGGAGAACATGCATTACTTTTTTCAAACCTAAATAATCCAGACAAACTCCCTGCTTTTATCAAAACACCCGTGTGCGCTTGGACGCCAACATTTCAAACTTTTGCCTGTCATTTCACTTAATTTTCAAGTAATCATTTTTAATGTAAGCCACAGCATTCTGTACTCAATTTCTGGTGTGGGCAAGGATTTGTTTTCACCTGGAGGTTTGTGTCTCTGCAGCACAGGTCAACAGCTTCATGCACAGACCACTAAACGAGCCTTTCAGCCAATATTCTGCTGGCAGATTCTTTTACAGACATGCTTCTAAACCAGCCCAACTCAAAATACTGCTGTGGGTAAATATGGGGCTTGGGTGAGAAGTGGGGAAGTGTTTTCCTCAGTTCCCCACCAGTCTCTCTGTCTGAGGGGTTACGGGATCACGGGCGCCGCCGCCGCCCTCTCTGTTGTTCACAAGTCTTTTGGCAGATACACAGAGCAAGACAGATTCCTTTCTGTATGATAAATGCTACAATCACTGCCATCTCCTTAGGGAAGGCAGAGTGCTGATCACAGCTCAAATGGGCATTCAGCTCCCATGGCAAATACAACTTGTCTACTGCAAGGCAGGCTGATCTTCTGCAGGCTGAACAGTCACAGACAGAGAACATGTGTTTTGATTAACTGAGCGTGCTGCACTTGATACAGTAAAACCATTGCTCTGAGTGGGTTTCATCACTTTTGTTGTCCTTAAAGGCAATAATTTTATCACCTTACTGCTTTTCTTTTAAACTCCGGCTTGGGAAAAAGAAAGTAAGATGAAATCTCGATGAAAAAGGTCTGTTCATCATCACTTGCTCCCCAGCCTGTGTAAAACAAAGTACTGAAGCAGTGGGGATTCTAACAAGCTCACAGTTACCTCCAAGCATAAACTCACATAAATGAGTGCCCAGAGGAACCTGCAAACTTACCCTAGATCATATTCTGACATACTTTCAAAAATTATCAGCTATTGACACTGCAGTCAATAATTTCCTATTCCACACTGGGATCTTAAAGCATTAAAAAGCCTAAATAAATATTCATAAGGTAGAAATACTTTCTCTTCTATAGATAAGCAACATAAGGTGTGGTGTGTGACACAGAGAGACATGCCATTTCTCTCATAAATCCTATTTGCCTGTCTTAATCACACACTTGTTCTCCTTCACTGTTTATTTTCCTCCCTTTCTGCCCTCAAGCAGTTTGGGAAGCTTCTAAACTCTTTTATTCTTCAGGGCATTTTCTGTTTGGTTTGGTATCTACTACAGTCTATGTTTAAACAGTCTATATGGACCCAAGCATTGCTGCAAACACCCATACAAAATTAAATTCAATAAACAGAAAAATCTCTCAGACCCCTTCAGAACTGCAGGTGTCACACGGTAAATGTGACAGGCACAGTCTGCCATCGGAAAAGCTTCCACTGAACTCCCTTCTGTTTAGTTCTTACATCAGTTGGATAACAGATGATTAAAAATACAAATAATCTATGTCATATACTTCAAACCTAGGCTCTGAATGCAAACAGTGCCATTATCTGCTTAACAAAGACCAATTATTCAGTGAATAATCAAGCTACTGTGCAAGTTCTGAATGCCTATAATATGTTATTTGATAATATGGTGTCTTCTGACCTAGACAGAGCTGCCTACAGCATATAATTAAAGGTTTCAGATACATTATGCTCCTCTCCTGCCAAATGCTGTTCATGCAGTATGCTTTATATACTCAGTGAAAGTAAGAGAAAAACAGTCTCTTTCAGACTCAAGGGCTTTGCTAAACCATTTAAATACAACCAGTAAAAGCCCCAAGATCAGATGTCCTTCTAGGGAAGGAAAGCACCACCACCTGTTTTTCTTCCAGTACCGAATCCTCCATTTTATAATTTAATATTTTGAACACTGGCCTTCCCTTTTTCCATGAAAAAACACTTGGCATTGGTTTATGATAGCACCACAACCAAGATAAGTATTTCATTATATCAGACATTACCTGGAGAGAAAGCTCCTGCCCCACACAGCCAACGACAAAAAGTGAGGATGTTTTAAAGTGATTTTTAAAGCTTGTGAAAGACACAGGCACTAGGGCACGAAGCCCTCCCCCTCCTGACAAAATGAACTGTGCAAGCCTGTACTTCCCAGTCAATTTGTCCCATGTACCTTAATCCTTATCTGGAGGCATGAAGCAGAAGAAAGCTGGCTCACTTCACACGTTCACTCAGTCCATGAAATCTCTCTACCAAGGCAGTCTGTGGAAGTTAACAGTGCTCTTAGATGAGGATGTGGATACACTTCCCTCCTTTAACCCAGCAAACATCCATCAGATCCCAGCTGATGCCAGTCACCTGGGCACTCCGAGGACTGGCTGCATTTCCAAATGCGTCAAACAAATAACCAATTAGTCTTTGTTTGCTAGTTCACTGTATCCACTGCTTTCATACTCAGGCCTTGGCAGCCTACCAGCTCCTTCGACTGCAGTCCCTTCCCTTCCCCCCAAAAAAGGGAAATCATCTTATGCTGAAAGAAGTTCTTCAAAAGCAACCAGCCCACCTAAGCTTCAGAATGAAGCAATGCATTCAGATTGGGTAAAACATCCAGCTGCTAACGGAAAAAGGAACAGGTTTTTTTTTCCATTGCTCCCAAATTCCAGAAAAGTACAAGGGAGCTGCTAATGAGCATTTTCAGAGAGAAAAAAACCAAAAATGTAATTGAAAAATAAACCAAATATCACCCTTACAACTGGACAGTATGTACCTCAGGATTCAAAGGGTTGTAATAGTCCCTGAAATCCTCTTCCTTGGGCTGTTGAGGGAATCCTTTGCCTGGCACTCCAGGCCTTCCCAGCATTTCAAAGAATACCTTCATTTACACATCAAAACTCCTGCCTTCTGGCAGGATATGAAGGCTGGGTACCAGCCTAAAAGCAGCACTTCAAAATAACTGTTATAGTCTCTTGCTTAGCTAGAACCATGTTACATCATCTGCACATCGACTTCTTTTTCTACAGCAGAATAATAGATGCAAGAAGATGGTCAGTATCTTTAAATGAAAAACCTTCAGTACCTTTAACTTAGTATAATCTTTTTCTAATGTGAGTCTCAAGAGTCACTATGGTGATCCTAAGACCATAGAGAAACTGCCTTCCCAGTTATTTCTGCCTCATGAGAAGCAAACTACTACGGGAATTCTTCTCATTTTCACATTAAAAACAATAGTGGGGAGTCATGTTTGGTGAAGACACCCATGAATCTCACTCAGCATGTCACAGTTAAATCCATCACAGATTTATCCTACAACAACCTCCCGAATAAAATATACTTCAGAAGACTTCAATACAAGTCATACAACACTGTGCATTTTAAAAAACCCAGCTACTATTCCCTAAGTAGTCTCCAAAGTTCTCTGAGGAGGCTAAAAGAAAACCTTTGGGGTTTCCTGTGCCACCCCCCCCACTTTTTTTTTTTCTTCTTCTTTTGAACTGGAAAAAAATTCCACAGAACAAAAGTCATTCACCAAAGTACAGCAAGGTGCAGCTCAGCAGTGATTGAACAGACCCTGCCAGTCAGCCTCAGACAGCAGAGCTGCCTGCCCTCAGCGCTGCTGCTGCCACAGATATTGGCTATAGATCAGCAGCAGAGAAGCCACAGCTCTCATGAGACTGCAATAGAAGCCATTAAATATTTCCTTCTCCCAAAACCTACTCAGTATTCCCACTGTCAGCCCAGTTTCACAGCTGTGTACTGAGGGTTGAATTCTCATTTTAAAGTACTTGGAAGACATACTAATGCACAGAATATCTGGTCAAAAACAGCTCCTTCAGAGCAAGTCTCAAACTCAGGATTTTTTTTTGAAAACTTAAAATGAACTTTTCTCATTGCCCGTTTCAGTACATGATAAAAGTTCTTCAGAAAGCTATTTGCAATCTTTTAAATAGGTTATTGCAGGGAAAAAAGGCAAAATATCTCAATGCTTACAATATTTAATACTTATTAAGATTATCAAGTTAAAAACTTGACTGCACTTCTGTTCAAAACCAAACGAGAACTTGAAAGAATGCAGTGAACAAACTCCAGCCACTCTCCTCCACAAAGACAAAACTCTTCTTTCCAGTCGATAGGCACCTTCATGTCACATATCCCAGTGGGGTCAGTGCAGCAGTCCTACATAACCAACATGCACGTAGCAATCAGAAGTGAGGATCCCTGACTTAAACGGCAAGGAAGGCTGTTTCAGATCAATTACCTGCATCTGACTTATTTTCTAGTTGTATAGCCACCTGTTCCCATTGAAAAAAAATACAGATTTTTTCCATGTGGCTACACAAAAAACAAACTCTTGACTTAACAAAATAGAAAACGTACAAAAGTTAACTTTCCAAAGTATAAAATAAATCGAAATTAAAAATTACTTTTGCAGGTACTCTCGTCTGCAGGCAAGACATTGAATATAATAGTGTAAATATCACCTAATTTTTTTTTTCCAGTGGCACTCCCTTTTTTAAAGGTAGGAGAAAGCTATGTTACTACTATTTCAATGTTTGCAATGTGAAATGTGAGGACAACAAAAATGTACACGTGCTCGTGGTGCCAAAGACAATAAGACTTCTCTTTGCCAGTGTTGATCCCTGATATGCAGGTAAACAGAAATACCTGGATAGACCCAAAATGCACAAGACCTGAATTAACATCTGCTATGCATTTAGAGAGGCTGTGACAAGCTTGTGCTGGGAGGCAAAACTGTCAACGGAATTTTTTTTATGACACACATCCAGTATTATCTATATAACTAAGGCTTTCCTAAGCATCTATTCTATCTACCATTCACAATGTTCTTATTAAAATGTATTTAGATTGCAAATCCTCTGGGACAGGACTTGTCTTTTATCCGTACTTGAACACTCTACTGCTCACAATGAGGATCCCAGTCTGTTTTGCTTTAAATACTAGACTAGCACAAGTATTTTGTTAATGTAGAAGACTGAAAATATTCAGAAAGCACCATTTGTGTTCGTTCTGTGCTTAATTCCCATTTACAGTGCAGAAAAAGCACTTCAGCTGTGATTCTAGTAACAGTTTTACCTACCTAAGAAACTCAAGATGGGGCCAAATTTCCCTGCATAGTGATTTCACAGTAAGTGGCAACCAGATGGACAGCACACTGCCATATGCTCCCCTGTGCTCAGAGGTGGAAAAGTGAGCAAATGGGAATCAGAAAAAAAAACCAGAGCAGGGAGAAAAATCTCTCTGCAGCGTGCCCATTAATTCCTGCACACACCCTTTCCTCCCAGGAGCACGCTCCAACTTCTCCGCTCCTTGCACCTTCGGAGCCAAATTCCCGGAGGCAAAGATGAGGGGCAGCTGGGGAACAGCTGCTGTCTCCAGCACAGTCCCTGCCAGGCAGGTCCCTTGCTGTGCCCCAGCCAGCAGTGTTGCTTTCTTAAGAAGAGCCATTGTGCAAGCAGGAGGAGAAGAACCAGCATCACCTCGGCCCTGACAGTGATGGGGACACCATCCCTCTGCAGGGCCAGCCCCTCTGGAAGCTGGAACTCTCCCCAGTGCAGCCCAGAGGCTCAGAAACTCTGCCCACTCTGCAGCCTCCTCTCCATTTTTCTTTTTTGGCCCAGAGATGACACATGTCAAAAACTTTTAAGCAAACCTTGATGCTGCCCACGTCTTGTGTTGCTCTTTAGCTGGAGCGATCTGGCCATATTATAATGTCTCCAAGGAGTACCTGCCCTTTTGAGCCAGTCCTAAAAATAACACCTTTCCAAGTTAAACATATCTATTCAATTACACTACTGCCCCTGCTCTGAAAGTCCTTCTTCTTACGAAAAAAGAAAAAAACAAAACGAAAAGAGCATTCAGATTTCTGGAGGTGGCAGCTGGTAACAAGAAAAACAGCAGATATGTGCAAGGAAAATCTTTGAGATTGATTTTTTTTATACACTTGTGCAAGTAACGTGTGAACCTTGACCCATATCTCACTTTCTCCTTAAAAAGTTGTTTTCAAAGCTGTCTAGTTTTATCATTCCAGATAAGAATGTAATTATTTACTCTATGTGGGTTGTAAAATTCAGGCAGCTATTATATACAGAGAAAAATTATGGACTGCTTGCTGAGACGCACCACACGCCTCATGTTTACATCCTGTATGTTTGCTAACTTTAATTATTACAGACAGGAGCTCTTTAGTTCATTTTAAGAAGGGCTTTCTTTACATTTGTGCCATCAGCTAAATTGACTGGTAGTCCAAATGGTGTGCTTTTCTGTAAGAAATTATTTGATAGACTTGAACAAAAGCATTGAAGGCAAAATGACAAAATAATTCAATAGCAAAAGTCTCACCAACTTCAATAAAACTTGCATTTTGCTATTTTTAGACATGAATTTTCATTTTCTATTAGTGGAAAAAGCTGGTAGGCACACTTAGATATCAGACACATAACACTTTCCACTACAAAGACTTTCACAACTTTTTTGAGAAGCTCTGACACTTGCCTCGTCTGCAGGCAGCCTTTGAAGTTCCCTGGAATAGCAGAGATGCTCTTTGTCTCATGGCAATCCATTCAAGTTAAACTGAATGTTTTCCTATGCCTGCTTGCTTTTTTTAATCAAGTGTTTGGTGGCCTCTCAAAAAAACCAAAAAAGAACCCAAATGGGCATGAACTCCCTGTCCACAACGGCTGGGCACCTGTACCTTGGAGAGAACAGAGGCAGGCAGAGTGCTGAAGCTGAAAAGCAGAGTGGCAGGACAGAAAGAAGGATGGAAGAGGTCACACTTCACCCTTTATTTCCCCAGACAGAACACACAACCCAGAAGTCCTTCCCTCATTCATCAAATAACAACCTTACCGAGTAAGGCAATTACCTGAATTAGAAATCACCACTGAAGGCTCAAATCCCATTTAGGGATTTTTTTAAGGTCAACAGGGGAAGTTTATACCTCCGGGTAACATCATTAAAAAGAAAAAGCAAAACAACAACAAAAAAAAGGGGACTAAACCTCACAATACCAAGAGGTTCTGTGGGAGAAACTAATTTGCAAGAAGGTTACTTGGGTTGAAATCAAAGCTCTTGAAAATTAGGAAGCAGCACACTTAGAACAGCATATGCCTTTTGCTCCATTTGCATTAATCCTCTTCTTAACTGTTAGGATCACATACTACTTTTCCTGAAAACTGTTGGCTCTCTGATACCAGGGTGGCTCACAACACAGAACTGTATCTGCAGAACCCTTAATCAAATATCTGCTGACTTACAAGTCTGACTTTGCACCAGTATATTTGAAGATACATTTCAAATGTAGTTTCATTTGTGTGTAATGCCATAGGGGCACGTGGGGCTTTACAGGATGCAAGGAAAGATACAATAATTGCCACAAAGAAATTGTAGTTGAAACACATCAAAGAAACAATGAACCCTAGACAAGATAAAATGAAAGAATGAAAATGAGACAGGGAGAACCTGTTCATGCTGAAAATATTATTATTTTGAATAAAGCAAGGGATAAGTATTCTATAATGCTTAGTCAAAGACAAAAGTATGATTAGAAAACCTCCATTGCTGCTTGAGTTTACAAGAAGACCTGTCTTCACTCTCCTCATGCAAAACCAGCAATTTCAACAGGATTGTATGGAGGTAACAGCTCATTGGGAACTCATAACTAAATTAAGAATTAAACCCTAATACATCACACCTGTCACACCAAATCCTAAGCCCAGCAAACAGGTGGGCTGAACTATGACAGAGGCTGAAGTAACCCTGCCACCTTCAGCCAGCTGCTGCCCACAATGCACCACCCAAGAATTTGGTGGAAGAAAGGCTTTGATTCACCTTGGGCAGGAACCTCTAGAGCCAAAGAACGAACAACAGCCACGTTCTACCCCACAGAAACCAACTTTAACCATTTTTCTCTTGAAGACAGCACTTCAACAAGTATGCTCATGTCCACCTATACTACAAAGATACTCCCAAAAGTACTGTCACAGAGTTCAGAAATTTTTTCCAAGTCAAAAAAATCCCAAACTCTCCCTTTTCCAACCCCGCAGATTCCAGACTTAGCCCTCATATTATGAAAGCCAAAATGAGCCTGGCAAACATGTTTCACCAGCACACAGTATCACTCCAGAACCAGTGAGGAGAGGAAAAGTAGGAATCAAATCTCAGTCTTCCTCTCATATACCAACTAGCAATGACGATTCTTCAAATAGCATATACTTGACACTTCTGATGATAATACATGCAGCAGAAAGGACTCCAGCTCACTCTCCTATGTCAATATTGGTTCTGCAGTGTTCGTAAGGATTAAGTATTTTGACTGTTAGGTAATCCCATTGTCCAGGAAGCAGATTAGCTCAGCACCACTATATAGAAATAACACCTCGTTTGTTGCTCTGATAGAGTATGCAGATAGTTTTATACTGCATAGCACAATTCAATTAATTGTTGTGCTATTGCCAGGTAATGCAACTTATTTAAACAGATACTGATGATATAGGTAAATTTTAGTCATGTCAGGATCTCGAAGGGCAATGCAGTTCCTCCTCCTGACTGGGACATAATCCCATGTTCCAACACTGGAACCATGGGCTTCATCGTGCTGGGGGTTTTGTGAGTCCTGTCCCTCTGTGCCCAAAGTGATCTGTGATGCAACATCACTGCAGAGTCAGACTCCGCAGCACAGAGACCACGAGAGGCGGAACAGCAGCTGCCAGGGACCCAGAGTTTGGGGAGTCACCACTGACCCCAAGCTGCAGTAACAGCACGACAGTACTGGGGGCCGGGAGAGGGGAAGTGTAGGGAGCATCTTGGACAGGGCACCTTCAGAGCTGTAATCATGCCTACACCCAACTAACCTTTGGGAACAGACACAGTGACAGGGAAAACAGCTACACTGCGTGCTATGTTCTGCATTTATGCTGTCAGTCACAATCTGAGAATATCTGAGCGGAGTAGCAGGCTTGCACTGGTACTCACATTGCAAGCATACAGAGCTCACATCTTAATTTTCTTACTGACCTTTTCATACACCAGTTGGAGTCAAGATCTTTATCTCACCTACTACTCCAGTTCTGAAGCTGAAATAGCTGATGTGTACTCTTGCTACTTGTTCTCTTTGTCCACTGCTGTCTTTAGCACAATTACTACCTGCTAACCACATCTAACTTCGGGTGCAACTTCCACCTCTTTTCGCCCTTCAGGCAAAATCCCCACCTTGCACTGAACGAGTCAGTTTTACAATCCAATGGGCAGCATCAGGACAGAGCTGCAAAAACTCCACTTTGTTCAGAAACAGAGGAATGAGTACGAACTGCTTCGGGAATGGGCTCTTAGTTCACACAGTCCCTTCCCTGACTGCAAGCACACTCTTCCTGCATTTAGGAACCATAACACGTTTGAAGAAGAACACACTTGCTTCTTATTCCACATCCTCTGTAACTGAGAGGTATTCCCCCCCTTCTCTGCACAGAGGAGACTGCCCCACAATACAGACATTGTTCTCAACGTCGAGGAATGGCTTTTCCCATATAAGATACTTGCTGCACAATGTTAATCGTGGTATCTCGCTGCAGAGCACTTATGTGCTACTATTGCATGGTCTAATTTATAATCCCCACCTAATGTGACTGTGTTAGTAATAATCCTTTTACAAGTGTCCTGCAGGAACTTGCAGTATCTTCACAGGAGCTACCAAAAAATAACTATCACTATTGTCTCACCCGATCCACACTTGGGTAATAATGTTATACAGCACATTAAAAGAACACAGTTTGCTTACCTTTCTTGGTGCAAGTTCCAGTAATAAGTCTCGCAAAAAGAGTAGGATTCCTAACAGTCACTCCACAAAGCAGCAATTTCTGACTGTGTGCCTATGACAGCAGCCCTGTGTTCAGACAAATGAGCCTTCTCTGCTGTGGCAGAGAATGAGCATTCACAGCTGTAAACACCCCTACATCGTTACTCACTTTACTTCTTTTACATGTACCATCTTTGGCAGCTGTTACAATGGTGTCAGGTGTGTGCTCTATTTAACACAGACCTTGTAGATCGGTTTGCTCTCAAGCCCACATGTAAGAACCAAGAAATTCTGCTGGAGACACATTTAGCAGAACCTTTTCCTGTACATTCAGCAAGCTAACAAGCGTAGAAACCAAGCACACCCATGGACTATTCTCCTTAAGAAAAGTTACTGTGACATGCCGTCTTGTTACAGCTCATCAATCCTCACGATTTAGATTTCACCTCTACAAATATAACAAAAAAGGCCTATCACATTTATTACATTTTTATGCAAGGCAAACCAAAAAGTCCCTGGTTAAGAGCACTCTAAATGGATTTCAACTTCAGAGAAGAAACTATAGTTCCTTTTCTGGTTGGGGCAAGCAATGATGCTGCTCCGGGACGGGGGATTTCCAAGAAGTGCTGCAGCACCTTTACAGACCTGGAGCGCTCTCGGTGAAGGCACTGCTGAGGCACCACACGTTGGGTGGGTTTGCCCGCACGGAGAATAAAAGCGACTTTCACGCTGAGGCACCGCCGGGGCCGTCCGTACCCGGGAGCCGCACGGCACAAGTTGTGCGGGGCGCGGGGGCCGGGCCGAGCGGCGGTGCCGGGGGGCTGCGGAGCGGGAGGTGCCCCAGAGCCCCCTCGGCCCCCTCCCCGAGGGGGTAACGCCGCTCCGGCCGCGACCCTCAGCCCGCCCGGCCCGGCGGACCCCGCGCAGGGTCCCGAGCGCCCCCGGCCCCACCGCCGACAAACTTTGTCCCGCGCGGAGCGGCTGCCCCGGCACCGCCGGCGAGGGGGGCCCGCCGGGCCGCCCTGCCCGGCCCCGGGGGCGCGCACGGCCGCGCTGGGACACGGCACCGACCCGCCGCCCGCACCGGAGCACGGCACGGCCCCGCTTCCCGGGCACGGCACGGCCCCGCTTCCCCGGCACGGCACCGACCCGCTTCCCCGGCACGGCACCGACCCGCTTCCCCGGCACGGCACTGCCCGCACCGGAGCACAGCACGGCCCCGCTGCCCGGGCACGGCACGGCCCCGCGGCCGGAGCACGGCCCGCACCGGGGCTCCCCTCACGCCGCCGGGGCTCCCCCCGCACGTACCTGCTCTGCCCGCGCCACCGGCGTCCTGCGCGCGCCCCACGCGGGGACGGGGAGGGACCCGGGGCCGCCCGCGCGCGGCCCCGCGCGCGCCGCCCGCGCCCGTTCCCTTGGCGACGCTGGGCCGGCGCGCGCGCGCGCGCGCGCGGGTCGCTCCGCGGGAGCGCGGGTGGGGGGGGCGCGCGCGCGTCACGCGCGCGGCGCGGGGCCAATGGCGGCGGCGGGCGGCGCGCGCTGGAGTACTACGGGCACGGCCCCGCCCCCCCGCGCGCGACCCCCGCGCGGGCACCGGAGCGGCGACGGAGCGGCGACACATCGCGACAGACCGCGGGACACGGCGGGACACACCGCGGGACACACCGCGGGACACGGCGGGACACACCGCGGGACACACCGCGGGACACGGCGGGACACGGCGGGACACACCGCGGGACACACCGCGGGACACGGCGGGACACGGCGGGACACACCGCGACACAGCGGGACCCGCATCGCCGCCCCGCGCGGCGCCGCCGGGGCCGGGATTGCATAACGGCGCCGGAGCGAGCAGCTGCGGGATTGCACCCTGCGGATTAGGGATTACGTTGATTCAGCAGATTGCCCGGTGCATGTCTGAGAAAGATTACAGCAGCAGAGTTAAGAATACCCCTGTGCTGCGGTAAGCCGTGGTTTCACTAGAGCAAATTAACTCAAAACAAAATTAAATGCACCAAAAAAAAAAAAGAGAGAAAAAAGAAAGGAAGTAAACCAACCCAAGGTTAAGAATGTGCTTTAAATGGACAAAATAAATGGGACTGGAATTCAGCTTTTGAGTTATCCGCCCTATGCTGTAATAGGAACCAGCTCTCTGGATAAATCTTAAAAAATCTAAATCAGTACAATGAACACTAGTTACATTTGATTCCTGATGAGTACCATGTAAAAGTAAATATCTAAACTCTCACGATAAACATTTTGTAGTAACTCAAAATTATTTAAGAGGCACCGGTCAATTTGATTCTGTCACCATGTGCTAAACTGTCTTCTTGTACAGAGTTTGTAACAGGGATTTTTAGAGTTCTGATCACTGGATCTGAGGTTACTGACACTGGGGAGCTGACATTGTGGGGTCACTACATCTGCCACTGAGGTGTGAGTAAAAATTAACCATGCACTGAGAACCTTTAAATTGCATTAATTTCAGTTGATTTCTTACAAGAGTTGATGAAACTTGGAAGCAAAAGTGCCACAGAAGAAATCATCAAGCACACAGAATGAAAGAATAGTGTTGTGGGGGTTTTTTCCCAAGCTTGGTAGTGATCTTTTTTAATGCGTGTTGCGAAATTTATTAATTCCCCCCACATAAGCACACACAGGCTCGAGACTGGAATCTCTATCTCAAAATTACGAATTTGTAGTTATATTTGACAGAAGCTCAACTTTGTAGCTTTGCCAATGTCTGTATGAATATCTCATACAGTAGAACTGGGGTTTCTGATGGAAATTTGCAGTTGGTTGCAAACTGCTTGGGAAATTTTAGGAATGGAAAGTGTCCCTTTAAAGTCACTGTAATCTCTCAAATTGCAATTTCAACACCATGACAAGAGCTTTAGGCTGCTGTTGTAGTACATAATTAATCCTAGGTGTACTTCAGTGGATAAAATCAAAACGTAAACCTAAAGTTTTGCTGTAGGCATTTCTAAGACAAGAGGACTCAGTAATTTGTTGTCATCTCAGAAAACTGTAATGGAAAGAATTTTAAACAACTGTAGTCAAAAAAATTAACCTGTAAGACAAAGCACACTGAGATTTGTGAGCTATTTATGACCTGCCTTTGCTTCTGCCTTTTGTTAGAATTCCCTCACGTTGTGGCTGTCCTATCCTAAAAGAAACTTTCAGGGTGTAAATTTGTCCTTATACAGATTTGTTGTAACATCTCACCTTGAATTCTTCCTTAGAGGGATCCTCATTTGTGTCAGGCAGTTCAATGGATTTTTTTTCTGACACCTGATGATTTTCTGTGCTCAGATCAGTTATGAGCTTCAGGTGGGGAGGGGATGAGAAGTTATACCTAGATGAGAAAAAACAGACTCCTTTTAACAAGACTTCAGGACAGGTCCTGGCTCTTGGAGAAAATAAGAGGTGTAGGTTACTAACTGCTTGACAGATACCAAGGACATATCTCAGAAGGAAAGTTGTATTTAATTAGCTCAGTAAGCAATTTTTGAAACCTTTTCTGTTCACTGTTTTCACAACACAAATATTTGAGCTCAATATTGGGGCAGAATGAGATTTTACTTTATTTTTTAAAAGAATACATAATGCAGTAAAATCTCATTCTTTATGATGGCTGTAAAATGCAAAACTTAATCTAAATGTGTATTTGAAATAGCCACATGACCAAAATGATCTTTAATTTGTGGGAGTGTTTACATAGAGATTAATTTTAAGAATGTTTGAATAACAAAGAACCATAAAACAAAGCCCAAATCGCTATTCAGGGCTTGCTTTTTCTCTGCTCACTAAGACTTACAGTTACATTCTTTGGGGGGGTACAGCATCTCATGGATGCTTGGGCCAGCTAACCAGTAAAAGTACCCAAACTCAAGAGGCAAAGCAGATTCTGATTTAAATATGTGGGGAGTAAAGCACACAGGTTCGTTTAAAGACAAACCCAGCGAGTTCAAAACAGTTGTTCCAATATATCTCAGTATGCACAGGTGACTTAAATGTCTAAACTGTAACATTTCCAACAACATACAGCTGTTGTTTAGTGCCAGTTTAGATGGCAAAGATGTGGGGGAAAGGATAGAACTGATCTGAAGCTTTTTTTCAACGAGCTGGCACAGAGCAAAATAGGCTGTATTTTAAATTTCAGGTAAAAATGCTCCAACTGGATACACAGAATAACTTTTCAGGAGCTCCCAAGATGCATGCAAGATACACAATCGAGCACTCATACAACTGGATCTGTAGTTTCTGTGAGCATAGGCTACATCTGCCTCTTAAGAGGAAGACAGATTGGAAAGTGGAAGGTAGAAGCACAAATGATCTTTGTGTTTCTAGTATGAACTCAGTGCACAGATAGGTTTAGGCAAGTTGGAATAGAGTTTAGCAACAATTTCTGTGGTAGTATTTCCTTTTCTTTAAATATATCATCCTATTTCTAATGAGACAGGGACTCCAATCTGTTCTTTATAGGACACTTATACATACTCGAACCTCTTTTCAGAGTGCAGCACCCCAGAGAAAAACTCATAAATACATGACTACCTAATGATTTATTTCCTCTTCAGTCTTAAAAAAGAAAAAATAGAGAACTAGTGGTCCCATGGCCTCCCTCAGGCTGCCTTGTTGTCTGCAGTCAGCCTATAAACCATGTGTAGTACCCGTCACAATGAGAACTAGTCCAAACAGTGATGAGTGGCACAGCACACCCCTGTAACACACTGATGCAGCAGAAAACCTCAGCTTCCCCATGGGATTTTCTGCCAGATCACTGGATTTAAGCATCTCCTGAAAAAGTTCAGCTTACACCCGGAGCAGCAGCAGAGACAGTGAGGTGCATACTGATAGTAAGGAAAGACGAGAGATCTCCTTTTTGCAGTAGCAAAACTAAAGTTATTCTGTCAATTCAAGGACTCCTAATTAAATCTGGTACAGGAGCTAGTCTGAAATTTAGGTGATATATCCTGTTTATATTTTCTGTTATGAGAGCTATTGGATATTTACCATTTTGTGGAACTTCCTGTGAAAAGGGAGACTAAATTAACAAGGACTGCTTGCTCCAATTAGATACAAATTTAAATCAGATTTTTGACTGCTGTGTAAAATATATTTATGATGCAATTTGTGTGAGATAGACTATGTGAATATTTTGAATTCAGCAATAAACTGTAGTGCTGGTAACGCTAGAAAAACATGCAAGTGATTCTGTGAGCATAATGGGGTGTTCCCCTATTCTGTGCTTTGCCTCTGCAAGGATGTTTGTCTTTGCTGTAACCTCACCCACATTGCACTGTATGTAAATGTGAAGCCTTTTTCACAGCACATAAAATCCAGATCTCGACTGCAGGAGAAACCTACCTGCAGGATGATTTATTTCTTTTAAAGCCAGGATTTTAGTTCTGAAGCGACTCCTGTTCATCTGTCTCTTTGTGCAATGTTAATTGTTCTCGTTGTGCACACAAAGGTTGTGTATCTGAGGCAGCTCAAGAGGACGCCTTTGGGTGGGGACCTTGCTGTTACAGCCCAGTGTGACAGGCAACTGCCATTTCAGATTTTCCTGTATGGACAGGACACGTGAAAACTAGAGAAGCCACCTGAGGTCCCATGAAAACCAGAACTGTCTGCTCATAAAGTAAGTACAAATGCATTATACCTTCTGAAATGGGCCTCTGCAGAAAGTTGGTTTTCTGTTACTGAAAGCTGAAGGATAGGCAATTATTCCTCGTAAAGCTGAGACTTTATTTTATTTGATCATTTAATGGGAAAAAGATTCTTCTTTCCAATAAAGAGCAGTTTGCTTAAATAATTGCTTTACGTACACTTTAAAGTATAATTAAGAAAAAAGAGCAAACATGAAAAAATAGGATGATCTATTGCATTAGGCTTAAACATAACCTATTTGGTACAGTAAACCTTGACTATACCTAACAAGAAAACAGAATATAGCAAGGCTAGCTGGTTATAGAGTTGGCATATCTACAGAATAAGTTTCTTTTAGCATTGTCAAGTGAAGATTGGTTTCTGTCCAGGCAGAGAGTTTCTATTCCAGATTTTAAAGATCATTGTACAAGCCTTGACCTTGCTGAGTTCTGATAAATTCACAGCCTGTATTACTAATTCCACCTGACATCCAGACATGAGAAACACTCAACTGGAACACACAAACTCTCAGTGAGAAATGACAAATTGGGGAGTTCTTGTTTGTGGAATGCAAGAATTCTACCACCAAGACCTTACCTGACTGAATAATCAGCAGTCTGAGGACTGGGGCAGTTGTGTGCACTGTCTTTCAAGGTGCAAATGCCAATCTAATGAGCTGGCCAGAAACAATCAATTCGATTGCCTAAGTGCACAGGTATGGCAATTCTGAATAAGCATGGCAGTTTGAAAAAAGCATTCATTGTTTCAATATGCTTTAGTGTGAATTTGGTTTTACTCTGCCTTTAGGGATTCACTGAACTGGATAGCAGACCTGAATGTTTGCCATTAACTGTGAATTAATGGAGCTCACATCTGACAGAACCTCACTGTCACAGTGCAGCAGACTCTTAGCAGCAACACTAAGTTGCATTCCAGTAGCTGTCTCTTCAGGGGAAAAAGTCATCAGGTTTAAAAATGACATGCTCAACTTCCATGTTTGTCTTCAGGTGCTGTTTTAGAAGAGTAGCCTCTGACCAAGAATAAAAATTGTTGTCGGAATAATATGCGAACAGGTAATTTCTTCCAAGTCTTCACCTGGATACACATACATGTATAATTAGAATTCATTAATATTGCCTTGAATTTAGGAGCTGCCCCTGGGATTGTCACAACTGCTCTGTAGAGCTGCCATCCCTTATTAGAGTTCACCTGCTGATGGTACAAATTCTGTAAGGGCATGTTTGCTTTGATCAATCCTAACGTTTCACACTTTGTGACTGATTAGCATACAGTCCAAAGTTGCTTGTAAGTGAGGAAGCATCAGCCCCCTTTTATCTTCTGTCAACGTTTCCCACTCCTCCCCCTTTCCTTTTTTTGTGTTAGCAGACTTCAGGATTAGACAGTCTAGTATTTTAGCCTCTGGACTAGGCAAGACAGCTGAGTCAACATGTGGATTATCAAGGCTGGCTTGGCTCTTGGAGAGTTAAGGTGGTGTTGAGCCTGAATTTGTTTTTTTAACAGCTAGGACAGTCAGGTTACAACAGTTTAAATGCAAACAGACGAGATAGTTTAGGGACACAGCACTGTACCAGGAAGAAAATTAACTCTGTCCCAGCTGAAACCAGGACATGTGCATGTCCTCAAAAAGAATAATTAAGAATAAGTGTATTTAGAGCCTGCTATTACCCCAGCCAGTTAAGTATTGATAGTCTGGCATTAAGAAAGAACAACCTTGTTTTATTCCTCTTTGCTTCTCCTTCCACCAAATTCAACTTTTTTTAAAAATAACTTTGTGTCCTACTTCTCTTTAATCTCTCACATAGGATGTATCAAAATACATACATATATATTATGTGCAACATAAAGAGAGCTCTGTTAATTTAAAAGCTAAATCTTTTGTATTTTTTTAATCTCCAATCATCACTTGACTTGTTAAACTTTTCTATCTTGATTATGGAGTCTGAATGTAATATACATTTGACTTTCAAAGCACACAATTTGCATTTTTAGATTAATATAATGTATTGACCTACCTCATGAAAAATCATAACACATTCACCAATGCTAATGTAATTGGGTTTTGGCTTGTACTGAACCCCTTCTGATTCTCCAGTATACTCTTTTGCATCATTGACTATAAATTTAGAGGGATAAACTGGTGCTTTCACACCTTCCTATCTATAAATACAGAACTGTGGCTCTGAAATTTGCTGCAAGCTACTCTATTTCAGTACAGTAGGTATGAAGTACAATAATATCTATTTTTGTGTTACGATTTTCTAGTAATAATGTTTTATAGTGTTGAGCATCCTGAATTTTCTTTTATTGCCTTTTGTAATTCTGACACCTACTTTATACTGTATTACTCTGATAATTTCACTAAGTAGTAGCAAAGTATTGATAAACAAAATAGAACTAATGAAAAGCACAACAGGATGGAAAAAGGGGCACATGATCTAGATGGACATAGAGGTTTCTTCGAGTTTCTCATCACTGGTAAAATTAAGGTTACCATTTTTCCCTCAGGACTGGAAAAAGTCTATATCTGGAAGGAAATAGCCTATAGAAAAATTGTCTGTAATTACAATCAAAAAGGTTTCAAAGGCTCCCTGGGCACTTTTTGTTCTCTCTCTCTGCCTCTCTCACATTCTCTAATAGGCCTGAGGCAGAGTGCCTGAGGTATTTAGCCAGAGCAGAAATGCCTGGTTGTGCTGCAGAGCTGGTCCTTAATACAGAGGTCACACCTGAACAGGGATCATTCTCCCAGATGTCCCGAGGCCTGGGTGACTCGAGGCATTGAGGTTTCCTCAGGACTCTGCCACTGTGCCAGTGTGAGACAGGTCCATTTCTGCCTAAAGATGAAGAAAAGAAATAGAACCTTAAGGCAGGATTTTAAGGAGGTTAACAAATTCTCATTAATTCTCACGAGAACTTCTTTGCAACCTTTCCATGAGCTGTGTAAAAGATTTTTTTTGGGGGGGGCCTACCTTCTATCATCTTGCTTTTCCATCTGGTAGAATTTCAACAGTTAACTCCCTCAGACACTTGATAGAGTTGAGAGCACGTTGAGAGTTTTGTTTTTCTCAGCTGATTCTTATAATTGTATGGATATCCTGATACACTGTTCATGTGTTCAGTACCCTCTCTTCATTTGACAGAGGATTCAATTGAATTACACTCTCACAGAAGGTCCACTGTGAGGTTTGAATAGACTAAAATCAAATAATTTGTAGTTCTTGTTTAAAAACCTCCTTGTTTTTCTTCTGTGCCCATTTTATTCCTATTGCAATTGTACTGTTAGTCTTCTAATAGTGAACTTGCAGGAAATGAATTGCCAGCAGAGAAGCACAGAAAGCTTCGGAGTTAAAATAAATTTCCATTTAACTTCTAACAAGGTAGGGCAGAACACACATTTCTGTGCAACAAGGTCAAACATGAACAATCTTTCCAGCCTTTCTTCTCCCTCCTCCAGCTCCCTCTTTTATCTGCACACAGGCAAAAAGGTCCAGTTCCCATTTGGATGCACTTGGATAAGAGGAACATGGCACTGAATTCCTGTTGGGTGCTGGGGTTTAACTGCCTTCACCTTAAAATAACAGAAGGACTTGACTCACACTCCTACATCAGTATGCCATCACAGAAATGGAAGAATATGTGGGAAAAAAGGGAGAATGGAATTGCTGGAGATTGTCTAGAGGATAGCAGGATGCACAATGGTTTTGTTGCAGAGTTAGAAGTAGCTAAGCCTCTCTGCTACTCTTAGAAAAGTCAGTTTTATTTTACATACAGAGCTGTAGAAACTCCCTCTAGGGTAGGATTTCTTATGGCCACACTTCTCACTTTTTTCTGCAGGAATAAAGGGGAACCCTAACTCTTTTTCCTGAAGGACAAATAAGAAAACTAAAATCTTGATTACTCTTAACGCTGTATTTTGTATAGAACATGTCTTCTATACATAAATAGTGAAACAGCAGAGTTCTTATTTTCAGAGCTTCTGAGAGAAATAACAGCAAGAACACTTAAAGTGTGAGGTAACACATGATTCTCACCCTTGTGATGTCAGAAGACTGCTCTATTTTTGTTTTGATTGAGATACTGTAGTTTCATAAGATGGAAGAAATATATAAAAATATATATATGCATATATATAAAATGAATTACTGATGCATTAAATGTGTCATAAATATATGCAGTCCAGCTTCCAAATTTAGACTGCTTTCAGAAAGAGTGAAGTGGTACAGTTAAATATGCTTTTTAAGCATAAAATGGTCAACTGCTGCTACGAGTGCCAACATTAGTGTCCTGTATGGGGGTGTTATTAGAATTCCTAATTATGTTTAACACACTAGCAATTCATCCAAGAAGCCTATTGAGTCAGGAAAGAGCCTTTCTGAGGTCTGTGGAAATGACATTGTACCACGTAAGTGACCCTTGGCAGGCTGTCTCCTCCTCTGGTCATTAAGAACTGGGGTGGGAAAACCTGCCGGTGTCCAAGTGGGCTGTGATTCAGCTCTTAACACAGCCCTGAGCAGTCTCAGAATGTGCTGGCCCACACCTGTGACTATTCTGGGTGCATCTGTACTGGCTGAGCCTCTCACAGAAGGTAGTGAAGCTAAAGATAGTTTGTGCCAGTGGAACAGGACAAACCAGACTCCCCACGGGTCATCGTGTGGTCACTGTGCTCGGCACGGCGAAGGAAGGAACGCAGAGTTCAGAAGTTCCTCTCACTGCCAGAGAAAGTTTGATTTATTTATCTAATTTAGGTGTTTCACATGTGATATGGTGATAAATTAGTGATCTTTTCCGCATATTGTTACATGAAACAGCTGTGCAAGACAGTGCTGTGTGTTGCTGGCCTGGAGGGCAAGGCCGACGCCTTTTCTGTTCATAGGGTGGTTTTGTTTGTGTGAGGGTTTGTTTTGGTGTTTTTCTGGTTTTGAAGTCTCTATTTTTCTCAGTGTTTTTTTGGTCTTATTTTTAAGATCATGAAGAACTCTGTGGCACCAGTTATGGATCTTTTTGTCTAAATGGAGGGATTTGTTATATGATTCCTACTGTATCCAGTCCATTCTGCAGGTCAGTGAAACTGAAGTTTGTGTGTCTAAGTGTTGGACAGTAGCTGTCTAAAGACTATGTCTCCATTTTGTTTCTTTAGGAAATCACTGTTAAAATGTCATCTAAAAGAAAATATCTATTACCTATTACTTTCCAAGCTTGTAGAGCCGTGACAATATGAGACAAATAATTGTGTATACTTGGTTTATACTTGCTTGGCAGGTGCACCAGCACTCAGTTACGTATGCATTCAGGATGATGTCTATATTTAGAGCCACGTCTCTTCCCTCATTACAATACAGAAAGAACAAAATACCCTTTGCCTCATGGAATATAGACTGTAGGAAAGGCATTCAGAAAGGCAAAGTACATTCCCAGTCTTTCTTACAGATGGATGATATTACAAACATTTTTGTAACATAAAATGGCCTACCCTGAACAAAACAAGGAGGCACAAAAAAAAATATGATCTTTTAAGGGGGAAAAAAAAAAAGACTGTAATTCAAGACTTACTGTGTTCTCTGAATCTTGCTGAAATACTCAGCTTTCCAGTGACAGCCAAAGACTACCTGAAAAAGAAACATGAAGGCAGCAAATACAGATACTTCCTACATCATTCCATAGCAGAACCATTCTTCTCTCTGAAACCCATTTAGCACACTGGAAAAGTAGCAGTTCCTGGTTTTGCATGTGGATACATTTCCTGCATGAATACAGCCCTATCTTTTTATTTTCTCATTTACCAAGACATAAGATGCTAAATGAAATTCTCATTTTTCATGGTTCATTTACTAATTCTGAGTTATCATTCATCAAAATAAATTATGATTGATTTAACGGGTTTGCTTAACAAAATAATAGGCATTCAGACAAATATTACATACACTTAAGGATATTACCTTTTTTGCTTCTATGGCAACTTCTGCTCCCTCTTCCATCTTGAGCTATAACTAATGATAACTGGATAAAACAGTTGAAGAAGGGAACAAAATCTGTTCCCAGATGCCTAATTAAAATATCTCTTTGTTTTGTTTGGGACAGTTCAATTTAAACACTAAAGCTCAAGCATGTAAACTCATTTAGTTAGATGAGGAGAAAAGAGACAGTTTTGTGATAAATGCTCATTGAAAAATATACACAGCAGATCACTGTCATTGTCCAGTGTCACAATGAATCACATCCAGAAGGGAGACTAGAGCTCCAAAGTGCTGGATGATGGTGATTTATTCTCTGCTAAACCTTGCAAGCTTGTGTGATAGAAAATGAATACCACACACACAAAAAGTGAAACATTTTGAAATACATGCTGGTTTTTTTTTTTTCTAGAAGGAATCCCATATTACTGATATTAAAATACCTAAATGAAAAATGAATGGTTAAACTAAATAGCATCAGTTACACAATTTCAAAGCCCCTTCTCAACTATTGCTAGGCTGCGTAACAAGGAAGATGTATTTGATGCAATAACTATAAATGTGAAGTAACAAATCCTCAGAACAATTCATCCTTCAGGAGCACAAACTAGTCAGCATAGATAATTTCCACTTTAACAGCTCCAAATGAAGTCATTTGCAGTTCAGGTGCTATAGGATTTTATAATCTGCTGAAGCAGAAAAGTAACATCCTAAGAGCATTTCTGTTATACTCAGGCAATCTTACTGCATTTAAATTATCAACTATTTTTTTTTCCGTATCTAGCGATTGATTATGAAGTTAGATGGTTTAAATAGCAGCATTCTATTTAAGCATGTCCTCATTCTAAGCATGTTCCTTAATCAGTCAGAGAAGGCTAATTATAGATGAGAAAGGTTTTGTTTACACACAGATATCTTAGTAATCAGCAGTGATGTGAATAGAAACAACAGAAAAAATGCATCACGATTCAGCAGAATTCAGGAAATATTTGGTGCTTTGGAACTTCAGGACTGGCATCATCACATGGCTGCACAAAGTTTCTTTGATGGAGGTTTCTGCCAAATCCCACCCAAAGCTCCCAAATGTTCTCAAATGATCATCTCCCACCAAAAGAAAACTCAAATCACTTTTAGACTCAAAGGCTGGATGACTGATAGTTAAAAGGGGGAGATGGAGAAAGAACAGCCTAAAAAACTGTAAAAATACCTTGAAACACATTTGCCTTGACATGCTACTTAGTTACACCAATGTGTTGTGCTAAACATAGTCCAGGTTACCTGATGCAACGTCATTGGAAGTAATTTCGCCACAAAACTAAGGAAAATGCATCAGTCTTTAGAAATATGTGGGTTTATGCATGCTAACAAATTAAACCTTTGGAATTTAAGTTATTTTAATCATTCAGAAATGGACATATACAAGGTAGAGATTTAATAGAAACAAACATTAATTGACCCCCCCTTCCTGTGCAACATTAGCAGATTTTAAATACAGCTGATGTGTGCTGAAACATGAAGTTGCTCAGCTGCCATCTTCCCTCACTGCTTTCCTAACAATGAGTTAACGTTCTCAGCAGCAAAAGCACACCTGGCACCATAAACCAGATGAGCTTCAAACCCAGGAACACTTAAATGTACTAAATAAACAGGCAGCAGGACAGAGAAGGATGGAAAAG
Source organism: Pipra filicauda (assembly GCF_003945595.2). Classification (NCBI taxonomy): domain Eukaryota; kingdom Metazoa; phylum Chordata; class Aves; order Passeriformes; family Pipridae; genus Pipra; species Pipra filicauda. Next base: position 1,468,894 of record NW_024104118.1, read on the forward strand.
CAGCTGCCTCAGGTGTCTCAGGAACCACAAGGCTGAAAGCATTTGCCTCAGCACCTGATGGCAGCTGCCCCAGAAGCATTAATTAATGCAGGGCAGAACAAGGAGATTTTGTTTTCTGAGGGGGAGCTCTGGTACTTCCATTTTTTTCTTACACTTGGCAGATTTCTGAGAGCATTCTTCTGTGTTTCAAACAAAATACAGATGGCATAAGACCACACAAACATAGCTCCTCTGCTTGGGAGGGCAGTACACACAAAAACAACAGTGAATGCTCTCCTTATGTCTTTGAAAACTATTAGCAATCAGAACTACAGCTGGAGATATGGCAAATCTTGCCACATAAACACATAGTTAAGGGAGTTCTAGGGAAAAATAATCAATTCTTTCAACTTCTCTCCACTAGGAGCATTTTCTTTTACTCTCTTTGTATATGAAGTCATCTTCAGAGTAACAGTTTTGAAACTCCCTTAAATGCAAAAATGTTTAAAAACCTGCTTAGGGCTTCCAGTTAACTTTGCTATTGTTTATTCACTTCAGCTTGAAATTCTTTTTCATACTTACTAGATGTCCTTACAGTGTATGGATTAAGACAACTTTCAGGAGCCTGCTACAGGCTGAAGATTATGGTGATTTTGAAGCTCTCAGCCATGTAATCTGAGTTACATTGACAAGCAGATAATTTTTCAGCTTTTTCTGCTTAGAGCTTTGTATTTCCATGCAAGTAATTTTGATACCAAGAAGCACCCAGGATTTTTCTGACTAAAGGAAGACTAAATGAAAACTAAAGTCAACACCCTTACAGTGTAATGCAGTGCAATGAGAATCCAGGTGCATATTTGACTCAAACTCTACTTCCATTTTTAAAGTCTGTCAGATACTTCCTTATGTTGCCCACCTGGGAGTCTGGCAGAGAAAGAAACCTCTCCTTGTTACTATATCCCACAGGCAGAGGACCCCTTGCTCAGCCCCATAAGAGACAGCAGTAGTGCCTGCTGTTATTGCAAGACCTTCATGCTTCTGTTTTAGTTACTAATCAGATTTTAGGGGAGCAATAGAATTGCAGACCCACCCAATGCAGTCTATTTACTTCCACTTTGTACTGATGCTGACACGGGTGGTTTGGATTAATATCCTATGCTGAAAGACTCTCTGGATTTCTTTACCTCTGCTAGTGTTTCGTCTGTAGCACAGCTCCTGTAGTATGTTTGTATACAACAGTTTCAGGCTGGCTCATCTCGTCTGACAGGAGGCGTGGGGGTGTGTGCATGTGTGTGCAGGCACCTAGGAGAGCACAAATCTGGATGCTTTCTGAAAATGGGAGGTTTCAGTCACAGATTTCCCTCAAACATCGAAGGTTGCTGTATTTCCACTCTGATTGAATTAGAAATTCTAATTTCTTAGAGGGGGGAAAGACCTCTTTTCCATTTTAAAAATCAAGTTTGGGATGCTACATAGTAAGACCATTTAGGCAACACAGAGCACGTGCTGAGGCAGCAGACCCACAGCATGGAGGTGATGTTCTGCAGCAGCTACACCTCGCCTAGGGAGCACAAGACTTAATGAGTCTTATGCTCTTAGTCCAGCCTAGAACCAGGCTGCTCTGGTTTTGCCCCAGTTTATTCAAGTGCAGATGCACCAGTGCCTGCCCTATTAACAGCTGCTCCTAACCTGGGCTCTACTTTTAGGCATCCGTTATAAACAAGATAAACTAGGAGTTTATCTTAAAAGCTGCTGGCTTTTAAAGCTGTGTCTAGTAAGCCTGACTACCTCTAGAAGGCATGAGATAGATGCCATGCATTATGTTCATGGCCCATGTGCTTGATAGACACTGTGTTTCTGACTTGCTTGCAGTCATTGCATAAGTAACTCCACTGAAATTATTAGAGCTCTGCTACAGGATAATAAGGTCTTTTGAGTGAGTTCCACTGCTAATTATAGAAGTCTGCTTAGTTTCTCACCAATTTTAGGAAAGGACTTGCAGAAGAAACCTTTCCTGGTTGTCTTAAAGCATCAGTTGCCTTCACCTCTGTGTACATCAGGACAGGTAACTTCATAAAAGCTCGTGAAAGCCAATATTTGAACATCTGGATTTTCAGAAATGCCCTGGCTGTAGCACAGTTTGTTGCTAAGGTCACATTAGCTATAATTTTGTTTATTTATATGTAACCCAGAGGTACCTCATCGCAATTTTCCTGTTTCTATGAAAACCTACATAATTTTTAGGTTTTATGGCAGCAATTTTTACATAGCTTGGAATCACTTTGAGCAAGTGTGTCAACAGCTCAGCCTAGTTTGTAATCCCTGATCCACTTCACACAGTTAAACAGATACTATCAAACTAGCCAGTCATGAAAAACATGTTTCTACAACTTGTTTTTGTTACATCCATGCAGAAGAGGTTCAGCATCCAGGATGTTTAAGTTTTGCATGTGCTTTTTTCAGTGCAGGGATTTTTCCCGTTGCTCTAACCCTGCATTCATATTGCTGTAGTTTTCCCCTCAGAGTCTTAGGCCTTCAAGCTCCTTTCCCTCTTAAAGGCTTGTGACTACCTCAAGCATCTGGTTGTGTTTTCTATTTAGTAGGAAGTGCTACAATCTCGGTGAGGTTTTTTCTAGGCTGTCATCACATTCCCAATTTTTTTTCCCGTGGTCTTTTGCAGCACATGAATACAACTTCTGTGCACTGATCATGTCACCTCTACTTCTCACAACAGTTCACTAACCCTCACCTTTTACCTGATCCTGTGTGCAACTCTCTGCAGCAGGACTGTCTTTTCTTCCTCCTGCTTCATTTGACTCTTTAGGTTACTGACTTACTCCCTTTACACTCGTTCTTTAGAACTTTTCCATGAGCCTTAATTTGATGCCAAAACCTATTTATTTTTTTTCCTTCCTGTATCATTTTAGCCTTGCATTATTCTCCAGTTTCCATTGGTATTCAAGAATACTTCTATGAATTTCATATTCCATTTTCTATCCCTGTGACTCTATTCAGCTCTCCAAAGCATTTCTCTCTCACTTGCTAGAGAACAATGCCCCACTCAAACTACACTTCTATCCTTAAAGTATTCTACAGTATTTCAGAAATAGGCCACTGAAAAGCCACTACACTTAGAGTAAATATCTGGAACATTATCTCAGGCAATCAGAGCAGTCTGCCTGCCCTTGCTTCTCCCAGCAGTGACACATCATAACTTTGAAAAGTCTCCCATTGTCCTTGGCAGTTTGATCAGCTGCACAGCTTTAATATATGATGATAATTAAACAGATTTTTTTTTTTTTAGTGTCTAAATCTTCCATTATATTTCCAAAGACAAAGAATTAAAAGAAAGGGTAGTAATTCTTTGTGGCTGAGACCAGCAGTACTGAAATACTGTCCATAATGTAGAGAAAGTGGAGTCACAGTGAGCCTCCACGTTGGAAAGCTCACAGGGATCCTTTTGTCTTAGTTACATGTCCCAGACATTTCTCCTTTTTGGCAGTTCCTCCCCACTCCCCCTTCTTATCCCTCATCTGAAATTATACCTTGCAGCTGCCAATGGCAGTGGAGAACTTCAAGTATGCTACAGAGTTCAGCCCATTTCTCTCAGCTGGAGCCTCAAATTGCTTATGTCACAGATTATTATGACTTCAGTGCCAGAAATAGCAAGAAGGAGCAAGATCTTTAGTAATACAGAGGGAAGCAAATTTACATATATCAAAAATACATGCAGAGTGTAGATACTGAAAGAAGTGCTTTCCATTTTCTGTACTGCAAAAGAAAACTTAGCAGAGTAAGTGCAAAATACAAGACAAATGAAGATTAGTTTAGCTTCAACCTATCTATTTTTGACTGAATGTGAATTACTAAGCCATCACTTCTATTTATTTTTAATAAAATATACCATTTTACCTTTCTTCAGAAGTTTTCAGAGGCTCAATACATAAAATAAGCATAGTAGAGAAGACTTACCTAGGTCTCTCCAGGAGAGGGTTATTCACCAAGCACGTAACATGTTCTGGCATGAATTATCACACTGCATAAACTACTTCTGCAATTTAAGGTGTACCGTGTCTCAATGAATTCCCATTTCCTGGATCTATTTACCTGACAGCTCTTCAACAAAGGAAGCTAAAAGTTACATGAAAGGGAGAAAAGAAAGCATGGCTACTGTGTGAGAACCAGTGGGATGACACAGTTAACACTAGAGAGGTAGATTTAATTAATTAAATCTGTCAGTAATGAATATACTAAATTTAATATATGAAAGCAGTATGGATCAGAATGTAAACTTGATGCCCAATGTGCCCAATTCCCTTTGTTCCAGAAATACAAGGTGAGAGGAAATTCCCTAAGAAGAGTTGCTGCCCAGCAAATACAAACTTTGAATTATGTCATAACAGTTCTCTCCCCACTTAAGAGCAAAAGAAGCCTTTGACAAGTTACCATCTAATCCGAATACCACTTGGTTTCCCAGGTGTATTGAGCATTACACAGGAGCCCGTTGTGAGGAAGTTTTGCTGCCCAGCATCAAGTCCCAAACAAAAGGTGACCTGTTTGCAGCTTTCTTGGCTTCACTTCTTCTTCTAGGAGTTCTTGTAATTGGAGCATTCTACTTCCTTTGCAGGTAAAAGTGCTTCATAAGGCTGAAGCTGTTTAATCAAGTAGAAATTTCTTCTGGTAATCATGTACTAATTATCTGAATGTAAAAGCATGTAATGAATTATCCATAAGGTTGTATGGTTATTCAACATAATGAATGTGGGTGTCTCAACTTGTTGCTTGTAATATTTCACTTCCTGGCTTAAAGTTTTCTCAGTGTCTTTTCTAAGCTATTACTTACAGTTGCTTTGTAAAAAATACAGGTAGTACACCCATGTTTGAGATCCACAGTCTACCCAGAGTTAGTGCTAACCTTTAAAAACTTTATGTTGTCTGAAGATTGAGAAGTAGAAGCAAATTGATGAAGTGCTTAGGGAACAAAAACTGTTCCCACTGAGCTGCCAGCCAAAGCAACTGGTGCCATTAGCTCCTAATTCCTCTACAGCTCCTGGTCTAAAAAGGAAAACTAAGGAAAGAATGAAAGTGAAGAATAATCCCAGGCAGATACTTCCTAACTAACATTTTGAACAAAACAGAGGGCTAACTAATTTGTCCAGGATGATCCATGTTAGAGTAGCAGGAACATGTCAGTGCCAGACAGCAAGTGCTGCAGGTTTGGATTTTGCAGCATTTTAGGCACATCAGGACTTGGAATGAAAACACACAAGCAGCTATTGGGATCAAAGCAGCTATTTGATGCTGTACATGTGTCAGTACACTTAGACCAAACCCAAACAAACTTACTGTTTTCACTTACTCTCTGCATTTATAATGCAAGTCAACCTCCTTTATTTTTAGAATACAGCACTTTTTATAAGAGCTTATTTTGTCATACACCATTAATATGTGTTTATGCCTTTATGAGGCAACTTACATGAGTCCCTGTAATTCTTGGCCACCACAGACTTGCAGCCTCTTCCCCTTTCTCCTGTACTGCATTTCTCCTTGGCTGTGATAACCAAAGGTTCTTGCAATTCTGTTCTTTGCTCTCCCACAATCACATTGCCAAATCAACCTCTCTGATCAGTGCCTTTCAATGAGCGACCTTTGGAATAGCTGGGCTAGTTTTACCTCAGCTGCTGTCATGGAAACCCACTGAATGCCAGTTTTTCCCACAGCTGAATGTATTTAGAAGAGATAGAGAGCATTTGATACAACAGTTTGTATAAAAACCCCCTTGTTGTAAAGCATACCCCCCACCTTAGTAATTTTAGTTAAATTACTCCTGCTTAGCCATGGAATGCCACAGCAGTTCTTCACTAAAGAACATTTGAAGATTGCCAAAAAGTTATTAGAATACAGCTTTAACTAACTTGAGAAAAATTCATTCAAGTGTCATACAGGCAGTATTTCTTCAGAAATAAAATTGTCTCCAAGAAGAGAGCAATCTGTTAAAAGATCCCTTTCCTCTTGCATACAGCAAAATTAGGGGAAAGCTGGAGACACAGTCTACTGAGTGTCATGGTCAAAGTACAGAATCTTAGAGTGACAGCAATGACAGGTCTGTGCAAGTTCTTTTATTAGACAGTTGGAAGATGAACCTCACCTACCCTTCACTCAGGCTCTGTCTAACTGGCAGAACAAGTAGTAATGCCTCTTTATTGGAAAAATAACTCAGTCTTAACATAGTTGCCCTTGAACTTATCTTACATACCAGACTAGCTTGGGAAATCTCATATAATCATTATCAACTTCTTTAGTACAGATAAAAGAACCTAACTGGCTCAAAATTGTCTTGTCTTACCTTTACACTTCTGAGGCTGATGTAGGATGATCATCTGCTAGAGAACTCATCTATGCAAGAAACACTTCACATCTGTAAGTCCTTATGTCTTGACTGAAATGACCAACGTGTGAGGAGTCTCAAGTGGATACTTTAATCTACTGCTCTCTTTTCAGCTGTGTGAATGAGGATTATTGCCAGCAGCTGTCATTAATCTGCACTTTTTTCCCCTCAAATTTGATCTATCACCTGTATCCTATCTTAGAAGAGGGTGAAATTAGGGTTTCTAAGAGTTAGCTGAGAGTTGCATCATCTTTGGCTTGTCCTTGACAGGATATGTTAAGTTTAAAATGTTAAGGAAAAATACTGTTTCCACTGTTATACTTTATTAACAAAGATGTTTGATCCACAATCAGAAAGCAGAGTTTTTTCCCCACTATTGTGTTTTATTAAGCATTTCCATGGCCCTTTCAGCAGAGGGTTCTAGTGGGGTTTTAGTACAAACAGTAATGCAACCTGGAGGGATGCAGAAGAGGAGATACTACTGGAAGTTCAGGACAAGGAAAAGGAATCCCTAAAATTACACATTAAATCTTTTAGAATTTAGGAAATCAGTTTTGCTCTGTTTTCTTGTTTGTATCATCACTTATACCTCCCTTCCTTTCCAAGTTGTCTTTCTCTGAGGCTACTTGGGACAGATTTGAGGACCAAGCACATGCAAGTGCATTTAATGCTCCCTAGAAACAAATCCATTCAGCCATACAAGCGTGGAGAGAAAGGGTTTCAGTGCTCTGCTTATAAAACTAAGTCATAACTAACAGTGAAAGAAACCCATAAAAGAATAGGGCTGCATAGGAAAGCTCTGGGTGAGCAGTGGGAAATAATTCTTTTTACATTTAGCTGAGTCATCACATTTTTATCAGCTGATGATTTATTTTTTTCAGTCTGCAGAGTGCAAATCCAGATGCAGGTGCTCTCCACCTTGAAATAAACACCCCTCCAACAAACAGACTCATAAAGTCTGTCTTTCTGACATGGGCAAAACAGGAAAGTCTGCAAAAATCCCTGCTATTACACTGGTACTGGGTAACAAATGGCATATTTTGCTTCCAGCAAGTCACCTGTCAGACCACATCCATCTGGCCTTCCTTCCTCCAGAAACATATTGTCCAAGGGTTGCTGGAAGAAGAATAAGAAAGGTGGCTGATGACTATAGATGGCACATAAGCCAGCTTTTATTTAAAAGCAATACAGAAGCCTAAATGCCACACACAGAGCTTAGAGGAACAGAACAAAGCCTAGGGAAAACTAAAATAAATCTGCAATTCATTTCTATATTTCACTGTAAGTCCATGTTGAAATGCCAAATTACCTGTAAGGTAAGTGCAGTGTTGATGAATGGGATCTCAGCCAGCCAAAACTACAGGGTCTAGGAATAAAGCCACCTGAGCTGTCCAAGACAACAGACTTTGTGGAGGAGTTACATCACCACAGGACACAAACTGGACAGAACAGAGAAGAGCTCATGACTCTTCTCAAGAGAGCAGATGTCTGATTACTATTAAAAGAAAGGGAACAAGACAGCAAGAGGTCTTTACAAATCTTTACAAGATTTGTGTCTCCTCAACAAAGCGCGGAGAATTTCACATAATTTCCAAACATCAAGAGAATTAATAATAAATTATTTTGTGCTGTCTACTAATTGCTTAAATAAAGAGCTGAGAAATCAGACAAACAGGAACATTAGGAGAGAAGCCACATAGTTCTGAGCGCTCTACTGGCCTCTGATCTCCGTCCTTCTCCCTCCAATACAGGCTTCTCACAAACACTGACTATTAATTAGACAGGAATCACAGGAGATCCGTGTCACTTTTTTCAATGGACATCATTCAATTAATTTGTCTCCTCCCTGACAACTTTTTTCACTCTGTGTGTATTTTTTTCCTCTCTCTGTTGTCTGGTTTTTGTTTCTTTTGGTCAGAAAAGTTTCCATTCCAAGGACAAGTTCCTCAGAGTGTGGTGCCAACCTAGTTGAACCTACAAGCAGCAATGGCTGCAACAGTGAGTGCAATTTAAAAGTTAAATGACTGGACTCCACGAGGAAAGTGGGGGAGGAAGTTTTCCTTAATTAAAGGTATGTGTTTTGTTTATTTTTCAGAAATAACAACAGCATAAAGCAATTAAGTGGAAGAATGGTGGGAAAACAACATGCAGAGCAACCCTAAGAACACAAGTTGTAGAGGATGATGTGGTGAGCAAGATGAGAGAAGAAAGCAAACTGAAATAGGAGGCTTATGTGTTGGAGAACACTGCAACTGAGACATAAACAGTTGCACTTAATGGCATTTGTATGTATTTTTAAAGGTGCATCAATTATACAGAAATCACTATAACTTGTTTGAATTTTTTGTGAGATTGTTTTATGACAAGTTACAGTTTTCAGTAATGCCCAATGAGAACTTTGGGGTTTACTACATGGGAAATGTATGAAATATATTCAATATTTTTTTCACTGCACAGAGAATATGAGATAAAAACAGGGGTTTAGCATGACATAATACTATGGATTTTTGATAAGGGAATTTTGTTTGACTGTCTTGATTCAATAGTTTCAAAAGTTGTACTACTGATACATGTCCAGAATTTGGCTTGTTTCAGACACCCTTAACAGATGTAGGGGGGAAAAAAGTACCTTTCTGCCAGCTAATACTCTTTCTCTATTTTTCTTTTTAATCATAAGACAACATGAGGATGAGGTACCACTGCTAGTGTATTTGATTTGAATTTGAATGAAAAGAAAAGAGATAGGTACTGGTTAAAAGAAGTTTAGGCAGAGAATTTACGCTTTGTTTGCTCTACATCCCTAATATTAAGCAAGACATTTTCCTTGATGGGTTTATTTTTGTCTTGCTTTCTTCTGAAACTCTCACTGCTGAGGGAAATTTAAACCTCGCCTTAAGTTTTCCGGTTGATATTCAGATAGCAGAAGCCAGGAATTTTATTCATCAGGTCAATTCCTGATACAAAATATCCAGACAGGTGTCTTGGCTGGAAAAGTGCTGCCCTCTCTAAAGATTTATTTCTTTTATTCACATAACCATTTGTTGATCCCACCAGTACCTCATATATCACACTCTGGTTCCTTACAGGATTCTCTCAGACAAAGAGAGGCCAAATGACATGGTCCATGTCCCTTTTTGCCTTGACAACACAAAGAGAATGGTCTGGTTAGTCAGAGGTGTAGAAAATGTGAAATGAGCAGCTTTCTTTTCAAGTTATTTCTAGCACTGGGGGTTGAAACCAGCAAAAATCAAATATGTTTCCATTTTTGCACATTACTCAGCAGGTCATTATATGGGATTTTTAAGGTTGTACTGAGGGGAAGATTAACTGAGAAAACTTCACGAATTGAAAGGAGAGAAAATGTAGAACAGAGATTTCTTATCTCTGAAATAAACAACCTGGAGTTGTGTAAAATCACAGGTGCAAAGAAAATGCTGAATAAGCTCCTATTTCTGGGATGCTTTACTAAGGCTCTGGTGTACTCTGTATCAGTGTAGACAAGAGTCCAGTGGGGCAGAGAAGGAAAGCCCTGTTATAGGGTGCAAGGTGAGGAGTCAAAGGGAAAACTGTGCTATAATAACTACTAGAACACAAACCACAAAAATTCATTACCTTCCAAGGACTCATGTCAGAGAAGTCAGAGTCCCAGTTAATGCTCAGCATCTGAAGGGAGAATCTGAGGGCACCAAATCAAGTACAGGACCTGATCCAGAGATTAGGTTATATAAAGCACTAAAAGATCACTTTCTCCCCAAATTAACCAATCTTCTATGTTATTTTCTGGACTTCAAACCTTTTGCAGATAAGCTGAAGGAAGCTGGGAATATTGTCTTAAAGGCTAAGAAAGAGAAAAGTGATTTTTCATCACACAGGGACATGTCACTGTTGTAGAGAGAGCTCAGGGGATGTGTGGCAGTACTGAGAGCTCCATCAGAATCACTGTCACCTGAACTTTGCACATCCTCAGGGAAAACTAATCAGAGACAGCTGCTCTCAGATAACTTCAATATGTTACTGATCCTGAGACAGTCAGACTTACAGTTTGGGATACCATCTCCACTGAAAAAGGAAAAGGCTTGTGGTCATCTTAAGTGGAAATTCAGGAAGGAGATATTAATAGAAGATGTAAGAAATAAATGGGCTGAAGTTGTACTGTATAAACTCTTAGAATCCCCTCAGCTTTCTAGACAGATATGGAAGAGTTATTCCCTGTTACCAAGTGTGTTTGCATTATTTGGGAAACAGTTTGTACAAAAAGTGAGGCTGAATAAACCAAACCCATGTTTAAATGCAAACAAGGTGATTTATGGAACAGTGCTACCTGTGAAGGAAATGCTATTAGCAGTTCAGACTGCCTCAAACCCATTGCACCTGAGAACATTCCAGCTTCCAAAATTAATGGGCTCAGTTCACAAGCTTTGTGACTGTGACGTTCAGATCTAAATGAGATCAGGCTACAAATTCATTTTAAGGTGGTCAAATGCCACAGAAAGTACAGGGTAGCCAACATTATATGTAATTTCATAAAATAGTGCAGCACTTTGTAGCAATGTTTGCTTACAAAATAAAGTAGCCCTGTGAGCAATAAAGCTAAAGAAACACCAGTTCCAATGGATCAGATATTGTGGTTGGAGTCACTGGAGCATAAAATTACATGTTTATGGAGGGGTGAGTAATAAGGGCTTTCTCTTGTCCATTTGACTCCCATTTCCAGGAAACACAAGATCTCATGTCTTTAAAATTACCTCTCCACCAGCTGGAAGGTTATGAGGGAAGAAAAGTAGAAAAGGCTAATTTCCTAAGAAACTCCACTACTATGATTACACCACAATTTATTATAGTGTTATGGCAAAAACTCTTTTATACCTGAGGATCACGTCTTCCTTTCAGAATCTTGTAGTAAAAGTCTCTTCATAAGGTGTTGCAAAAACCTTTTGATCACTTGCAGAACAAACTGACAGCTATTAGCAGGAAGTCTCTTTATAGACCTAAGGAAGAGGTTGCTTATATGTTACAGTATATAATTGTTCTTCATTAGCAGCCCAAACAAACTCTGGAGTAAAGTACAGTTAAAGGAGAACGTGAAATGGCTTTTCAAAGAAAACAAGAGGATTTTCTCTGTGCAAGTCTTTTGATTTATAATGTTAAATATTAAGCAGGAAGACCAACAGAAAGTCCATTTGGTAACACTTCCCATTTTAAAGGTACCTTCAATGTTGTGCAACTCCTTCAAAATTTACTGCACTAAAAAAAAACCCTTTTCCTTCTGGCCCTGCATTTTTGAACAGCTGGGGAGGGTCTCTGACTGTGTGACTCTCTTTCCTTTGGTATTTAGCATCCTTTTATTTAAAGGACATCAAGCTATTTCCAGCAAAAACTGAAAAGACTGGATAAGTTTAAACCCAGGGGTTTTTTCCATTTACTTTCATTTTTACTATGACTATATTCAAACCCAAGGATATTCATGAAGATTTATCAGTATAAGTTTGGGAAAAAAAATGGAAGCAAGTTGTGTAATGATTCCCTGGCAATATAATTTAGATGACCGGGGTGCAGGTGTTCACCATGCCTCCCAGTTACAATGTCTGTTGACATCTATATACTTTAATGAAGAGATAGAATATTCCTATATCTCAGATTATATGGAATAATCAAAAGAATCCAGACATAAATTGTTTGGGTTTTGTGGTTAAGATTAATGAAAAAAGGGATTCTTCATTTAAAGGACTGCAGTATTTCTTGCACTTTGGGGGAAATGAGCAAAGAAAAAAACCCCTAAACCTGTGTATGCCTAAAGATGTTATAAAAACCCCCATAACCCAAAACCTTCTTCATTATTCTATGTAACATTATCTGCTTATGCTTATTCAAAGTCTGTTCTTGCTCTCCTTCTGACTGTAACCTGTTCAACATCATCTATAAGTAAGGCATGAAGTCAGTTCCTTGACAGCAGAGCACCAAATACAAATTTTGTCAAATACCCATAGTCAGGCTGCTGCTCAGTTCCATCTTTGGGACTGACACTCCACAAAACCTTTCACCAGGAATCATTTCTAGAGCGAGATAAGGGATGTAAATAGAACCTACAGCTGCAGAACCTGAAATAACAAGAAGATATTGCTGTTTTCATCCCCCAAATTAAAGCTGCAACCAATTTTTAACTCTTCTCGATGCACCTCTGTGTTTGTGTAACATTTGAACAGTCCTTTTCAGTGTTCATTTTAAAAGAGACTGTTTTCAAATTACCTTCTCAATGCAAGTAATGATATTTCATCTAAAACTTTGTGCAGGCACATGATGGGCTGTAAAAAGGTAGCTGAGCATCCACTGGTGGCAGTTTGTAACAGGGCTGGGTGGTTTGAATCTATGTTGTTCATTCTCCATCACAGAAATTGCTGCTGTTTCAAACCATTCAGTCATTTTCACCAGTTCTGGAGATTCTCAGAGAGTTGCTTTTGAGGGGATTAGTGTTTGCTCTCCCTGCTGCCATATTGACAACTCAGCTAAAACGAGCTTATTTTAAAAATAGCTGTTTCTAATTCTTATAGCTGTGAAAATTTGTTGTGCAAAGGTGACATGACCTGCCACTGTCAGTGATGTGAATCACCAAAACATTTATTTTGAGAATTTTGTGCTACCTGCTAATCTCACTGAAGATCTACCTGTGAAATGTAATGAGGACAATTTATACATTGTTTTTTAAAAGCATTTAAAAGGACAAATCCCAATGATTTGGGAATAAATTTGTTCTCTTAAGTTATCAAAACACTTGGGAAAATATTCCAATTAGCTATTTCTCTGCTAATAATTCTAATGTAAGTATCCAGGTGATACCACTTCTAAAGAATCCAGACCTATCTTATGCATTTCCTTTGAGTTTCCAGTTTCTCACTGCAGCTGTTTGTTCTGTTTATAAAAATACCCTACATTGTTCTGGAGTGCTGGTGGGCAGAAAACAGTCAGTACAAGGGCCCTACAATGCTTGAACTTGTATTGTTTGACCTAAACCAGTGGTACAGGACCCCCACCAGCAGTGAGCTTGGTTTACCTTCCAGCCTGTAGTTCAGAACACCCTCAGGGCTCCTCTGGAGTCCTTCTGGAACAGCCTCTTCTGGAGTCTGCATCTGGCTGAGAAATGGGCTTAGCAACAGGAAAAGAGCTTATAAAACACCACTTAACTGCACATTTACTATCTTTGTAACTTCTAACTGTGCAAACCTCTAGATCTCAAATATTATTTTTCTGTATCATTCCACTGAGTAAAACAGAAGTAGGCATCTGAATGAGAAATGTTTTTTCTGGTTCTCTCACTGGGCCAGACATGAGGCATTCAGAACACTTAGGTTTGTTCCAGAGATAGTGTCTGATATGAAAACTGTCTGGAAAAACCCATCTCACATTAGGTTGAGATGGGGGAGGGGGCTTAGACTAGGGAATTGGATTTTTGGGGCTATCTCAAACCATGACACAACACCACAGATATACTTCTAGGAGAAAGAAGTTCTCCATTTTTAGAATGAAAAATATAAACTAAGAGGGGGTAATGACACTGACTGAGTTTGGAGGGAGACTTAACAAAATTAATTCAGAATCATATGTAACTACTTGTTCATAATTTACCTCCTCTTTATCAAATTATTCTTGCTTTCTTACAACTGCACATCACAGAAATATCCTATAATGAGAAGACATTTGGATAGTAACTTTAAAATAAAAGTTACAGTAATAGCTTTATGTTTGGCAGTTGCTATTTTGGTTGTGCAAGTATGAGGTTATACATCACACCACTTGATATTATTTCTTATATTTTTAAAACTTAGAGATAATTGAATGATGCATTAAGAACAAATGTGCAGCAAAACATTATTCATATTCAAAAGATGGGGAAAAACAATGCCTTTACCTTTCATCAGCAAAACTGTCACTCCTCCCTGTCTTGTGCCTCTGCAAGTTTTCTTTTTTTCATAACAAAACCAAAACCCAGTTGTGGTCACTTAGGAATTCTGTTCTCTTGTTGGAAACAGATTAGCATCAGCACTGTAACTGCAGATAAACTTTATCTTTAGGTATCTTTATGCTATTCACATTTGCCTCAATTGCAGAATACTCATTTATCTAACTTTGCTCACTTTAAACCCCTTTTTGAGTGAGAGTATAAATTCTGGCACTGCAAAACTTTCTGTCAATTCAGAACAAGCTGTCTTTTGGTACCTGCACCTTTTAAGCAAATATATTTTGGTTTCTCTGAGGAGTTGTAGTTGAAGAGCAAATGACAGCATGGAGGCAAAATGAATTTGGATAGCAAAACACTTTAGTCACAGATGTTGCAGTTTTGTCACATCATTTCCCTGTCACATGGAAAGCATGATGCAGGCTGGGAGAGAGTGCAGTGGTTCCAGCCATGTGTGTGGTTCTGGGATCCCTTGGGCTCATCCCCACTCCCCGAGGCCAGAAAGAGGATCCTGGACTCTGGTGCAGGCTCTTGAGGTCACCCCCAGCATCTCACCTGTACTATGTTTACCTCAGAAGTTTCCTCAGCTCCAGGACCCTGCTGATGAGTAGCCCCTTCAGACCACCCTCTGGTTCTGGTTTTGCTGCACCATCACCTGAGCTCACCAGCTGCTTCCTCGGACACATCTGGACACGGCTGCACTGTCATCCAGGAACAGCCAACAGTGGAACATTCCTGTCATCCAGGACACAGCCAGCAGTGGAACAGTCAGGTGTACTCGGCATGGCCAGCAGGCACAGGAGTCTGGGTTACAGGAAGGACACATTTCCTTTCCCTCCCGTTCAAGGTGCAGCTCAGGCAGGCACAGAGGGCTGAGCACAACACTGTGGTTACCTCCAAAACCACGGAGCCGCCTCCCACCGAGGGGCTGCTCTGACAACTCAACCCCATTCCCAGATACCTTCCCCCTTAATGCAGTGACTGAAGGCTGTCCCAGTCACACCCACACTTCCCGATCTCCCACTGGGAGTTCACAGCACCTAATTAAAAAAACCCATCATCAATAAAGCCATGGGGAAGTGCTGGGTGTGCTCAGCACAAACTGAAACCAACAGTTAACTCAGAACAGATACACCTCTACCTCAGCTCCTTAGGCCAAGTTCAGGAGAAGTTTTAACTAGATATAAGCAAAAAGTTGCCAATGAAGACTTGCTTGGTACATTTAAAGCAAAAAATGTTATTTTGTTTTACAACAACAGCTAAGTGTTTTCTTTTTACTACACTGAAAATGGGCCAGCTGCCTGATTTGGTATTTAGAAGTATGGTGAAATGGTGGGAAATTAATCTTATTTTCTTGTCCTTCTATTACTAAGTGAAAACAAAAGGGAGGAAAAAATTTAGAAAGCAGCAAATATATTATTAGCTATACTGAGACTATGCTGAATTTACTTACTTGAACAATACTGCATGCCAGCTGCAGCAACCAAAACAGGTGACTGATGTAAAAGCACAGGAAAATCATGCAAAAGCACAAGTCTTGTTTAAAGTCTCTATATAAATATAACCAGATCCTGTGTGCCCCACAATTCCAAATTAAAGAGCAAAAAAAACTTTTTAGAGAAACTTAAAAGATACCAGGTAGCCTTATTTTTTTAGGACTCTGGATTTAAGTTTGTAATCAAGCTACAAGAAGATCCAAAAGAAAAAAACAACCACTACATTCTAAACCAGACAGTTAAGACAACTGAAATTCAGTTCAAGGTGGTGAACCAAGCTGAACTCGTAGCTGGACAACATCTCTTTAAATCAGAGCCTTTTCTCTAATAGAAGGCAAAGTACTTTGACACACTTTTATTTAACGAGCAGGTTGTTACTTTTAAGATTTTCATTCATTTTATCTAGTAAAACCATTCAGCTTTGTAAATAGGACTCTGGGAAGGCTGTGCATCTCTCTAATACTAAAATCCAGGAAATGGATTTTTCCATGGACTGCTTTACATCCATAAATAGAGCACGTCGAAGTCCCGTTTCTTTCTACATGTTGGTATTTGGGTTTGCTGACAACATGAAACTGGGAGGAGCTTCAACTCCCTGAAGGGCAGAGAGGCCCTGCAGAGAGACCTCCACAAATCAGAGATGGGCCATCATCAACCATGGCGTGTTTAACAAGGACAAGTGCTGGATTCTGCCCCCTGGGATGGGGCAGCCCTGGCTGTGTGTATGGACTGGGGAATGAGAGGCTGGAGAGCAGCTGTGGGAAGGGCCCTGGGGGTCCTGGTCGGTGGCCACTTGGCCATGAGTCAGCAGTGCCCTGGCAGCCAGGAGGGACATCCTTGTCCTGGGGGCATCAGGGAGGGGATTGTCCCGCTCTGCTCTGCCCTGGGGCGGCCTCTGCTCAATATTGGGGCAGTTGGGGGGACACAATGTAAGGGAGATATTGAGCCATTAGAGAGTGTCCAAAGGAGAGCAATGAAGAGGAAGGGCCTTGAGGGGAAGCCATGTGAGGACACTGAGGGCACTTTGTGTGTTCAGCTGGAGAACAGGAGACAGAGAGAAGACATCATCAGGATCTTCAACATCCTCCCGAGGGGCAGGTACTGATCTCTTCGCTCTTGTGACAGTGACAGGACTCAAGGAAACAGCATGAAGCTGAGTCAGGAGGTTTAGGCTGGATATCAGGGAAAAGTTTTTCACCCGGAGTGGCTGAGCACTGGACCAGGCTCCCCAGGGAAGTGGTCACAGGACCAAGCCTGTCTGAGTTTCAGAACACTCTCAGGCACATCGTGGGATTCCTGGGGATGTCCTGTACAGGGCCAGGAATTGGACTCAATGATTCAGTGGATCCCTTCCAAGTCAGCATATTCTAGGATTCGTGCAAACCATTCTCATTTTGGAAGAAAGAGGCTTTCTTCAATTGCAGAATTCCATCAAGTATAATTTCCTGCAATTCTGATGTGTACAGGGGATTACACAAAATGCAAGGCTTTCCTGCAGATAGCATATTAAACTCTATTGCAACTACAAGACTTGATAACATTACCAAAATGATGTTTACGTTTTGGAAGGGGGTTCTGACTGCAAGATGTCCACTCTTCCAGACTTCTCAGCTCTCTGGAATGAAACAAACAGCTCACTGCAGCATTAAACCTTATTTATGCTTGGCTTGCTTTAGTTGAACCAAAATGAATAAGAGTCATAACGGTGGTGTAACCGTGAAGCAGGTCATCCTTAATGTCATTACATTCTCTTAATACGAAATTCCCAGTAACTATTCGATCACATCCTATTTCCCCGTGTCCAAAAAAGCCAAAGAGGGGTACGTTTGGAAAAAACTTCCTGAACGCATCCGCTTCCATGTTCCTCTTGGTTTTGTAGTGCCGGTACCCCCTGCCCACGCAGGCGAACATGAAGCCCAGGGTGTTGTGCTCGGGGATGTTGGCGGCCTTGAGGCGCTGCACGGCCGCCTCCGCCGTCCTCTCGTCGGCCACGTCCTGGTCCAGCAGCACGGTGGCACTCTGGATCTGGGGCCCGCTGAAGGCCAGCCCGACCACCCCGCAGGCGTCCCCGGGCTGGGCCTGGGCACTGCAGGGCAACAGGCAGCGGGTTAGAGAGCGTTCCAGGAGACCACTGCCCACCCCCTGAACTGCTGCTGCTGCTGCACGAGGGGGGTTCAAAGGAGCCAACGCTCAGGGGATTCTGACACCACCCACAGCTGAAAAACAGACCAAAGCCTTCGCATTTTAGCAATTTTTTTTTTAGCAACCTTTCCCAAGGAAAAGCTTCCTCATCCATTATTGGGGATTAAGCATAAACTTACTGTTTCATACATGCCAAATTCAGCAGTTTGTGTATGTCACAGCTCTGCAATTCCAACTAAACTATTAGTTGAACTTAAGGCAAGCAAATACACTCATCATTTACACATCAAACCAGGGCAGCAGGCAGTAAAGTTCCATATTCATGTTGCTTTAACTTGGTTGGCCAGGTCACACAGGTTTTAGTAGTTACACACTAATGTTTTATTATCAGTCACTTAATGTAAAGCCAGCTCTGTTATGTGCAGCTGGAAAATTGGATGCAAGAAACATGTTGGTATTAGTATGAACTCCAGACCTACAATGGCATGAGAGGAGCCTGTGGGCATTGCCTGCATGTGCTCCACAGAACGAGGTGCTCCAAGTGCGGATGCACCAGTGGCACAAAGGGCTCTGTCTGCCTGTGCAGCAGAGCAGCTGGAGCAACTGGGCCCAGCTCTGCCCTGCAAGGTCCTGGGCAGGGAAGGGGTGTGAGCTGGATGAGATCTAGCCCAGTCCTGGGAGTGCCACATCCTTCCACAGGGCAGCTCCTGGGGCACAGCCCTGTGTGTGTGTGCAGCTCCTGCTCTGGGGTGTGAGCCAAACCCAGGCACATACACAAACACGTGGTCACATCCATGGCCTCTGCCACAATGGGGAATCATTTATTAAACACTGACTGCAATAAACACACAAAGGGTATCTGAAGCTGGAAATCTCCTTTTCAGTGGGTTTCTCCTAGTTGAGTTTCCAGAATCCAATTGGTAACACAGCCATACAAAACTTCCAGCTTTTCTGCCTACGCCACAGTGTAGCAGTTGTGACATTTTTCTCTTAAAGAAATTACCATTTCAGTTGTGACATTTTTCTCTTAAAGAAATTACCATTTTACTCCTGTTAAAGGGCATTTCTAATACAACTAGGCGGCTACGGATCTGCAGTGTTTCTCCCATTTTAAATCCTTTTTATCATTTACCTTGAAAAAGATACCTACTTCTCAGAGGTCAGTGATGTGAAGCTCTCCACTTGTCCCCCAGCCAGGATGATACTTTTCTCATTCAATGGATTGACTATCTGATGAAGAAATCGAGTAGCTCCAGACTTCCAGGAGTTGTAGCCAAACAGAAGAACAACACGGAGATCTGGGTTATTCTTCAGACCTACAAACAAAACCAAACACTGATCCTCTCTTCTTTTTAAATCCCAAGCCCTGAAGCCCAACCTTCCTAGTCTCTCCTCAAATAAGAAATCACACCTTTAGTAATGGCTTTCTGTTGCAATTGGGAAGGCAAGACACAAGTTGCCCAGGCAGGAGCTGGGCTGTGTTCCCCACCTGAGAGAGAATTTCTGGAAAGAACTTTGCAAGGAAAAAAACAGACTGCATCTGCTTCCTCCAGCCTTCCACTCCTTTACCACAGCACGTGAGTTTTACCACAGCTCTTCAGTTTTACTTGACAGTCTTTACAGGTAAGAACCAGGCATATGAGTTATTCAAGAACCATAATACAGTGAATAGCTTTATCTGAAAATGAAATAAATTCCACACTTCAGCAATTTTCCTATCCCAAGGCAGGTTCCTATCCCCCCAGGTTCCTAGAAGACTCAAGAGACCCTTCTGACATTAGTCTTCATGAATTACCTACTCTGCTGAGGACACAATGTGAAGAATATGAACTGTATTCACTGAAATATGCTGTCTTCTGCTCTGCCTTCCCTTGCTACAAACCCAACTTGGGATCTAAATGCAAAGTCATTTTGGGGAAGAAGAGAAGCAGCTCTTCCCCACTCGTTTCTAAATTGTAGTGACAGGAATAATTCCCAGTGGAATATTTTTAACCAATTAGAAGCTGCTTAAAACCCAACAACTCTCTGAACAACTCCACTTGGAACCTAACTGAGGTAATCTGAGACTGATACTCAGGATAACTTAACCTTAATGCTCCACAGATTGGGAGGAACAGAGATGCACAATTACCAGCTGCGGCCCTACAGAGCCAGGGGGCTCTTGGAGCCAGCACAGAAGCTGCTGGTTCCACACATCACTCCAGACTGGCACCTCAAAGAGTAGCACAGTACTTCACAACAGCCCAAGTGAAGGAGAGAAAAAGGACATACCTGCTTCAGCAAATTTATTTTCATCAAAGACCCTGTTCTTCACATCTTTACTAAAATGGAAGGTGTGAATTTTCACCCCATCCATTTTGGGAAACAATAGAGCAAACCCAGCTTCGCCC
The DNA here is from genome assembly GCF_003945595.2 of Pipra filicauda. Classification (NCBI taxonomy): domain Eukaryota; kingdom Metazoa; phylum Chordata; class Aves; order Passeriformes; family Pipridae; genus Pipra; species Pipra filicauda. The sequence continues at coordinate 1,489,240 of NW_024104118.1, forward strand.
TCTTCAATTTCTTGAGGCTGATTGCTGCTTGAACCCATCGGGGTAACTGCAAGGAAACAAAACCAGGCATCTTGTGTTCAGGGACTCTCATACTTTCATCTACACTGTAACAAGAATTGAAACAGGCTGAACAGCTCAGGGGATGTAAAACATGACAACTTATTTCCCTAACAACTTATCTAATTGAAAACTGGTGTGATTTTTTTTTTAGAATCTTTTGGAAAGATGAAACACATAGAAGTCCTGCTGGCTATGGATTGTGCTGAAGTCACTTTGGATAAGGAGACATGGATATATTTGGACATTTCCCCACAGTCACACCAAATATAAAACAGTAGGAAAACAAGCACGGGTCTTCCTACCAACTTCTACAGGCACACAAACATGCTCAGGTTTTTAAGGTGTTATACAAGCGTGTGATGACTATAAACCAAACTGACACAAATACTGGGAGTGTATTATTCAGTTATGGTAGTGGTAACAATCAAATACCCTACTTATGCCGTGGGGGTTGAATTTAGGGTGAGTAACTATAAAACCCCAACTTTCTAATGATGAAAAAGGGAAGCATGAGAAAAAGCCTGCCAAGGAAGGCTGTGAATTATCCAGTTACTGCACGTGCCTCCTGCTAGACCACAGCAAACGGGTACATACGAAGGATGTCCTGTACAGTCAGTCACAATATGACTGAAATATATACATAAATCCAAGAAACATTCTGTAAGTACATCAGTGCCAGGAAAAGCTGCCTAACCGGTTAAATCAATCCTTTTAATTATGACTGCAATACACAAAGTAAGCTCCACGTGTCAGTGAGCAGCAACACCGTGAACTCCTTAGAACTGAAGCCAGTGCTGAACAAGGTGGAAGAAGACACCTCCAAGCTGATCTCTCACAAAAACCACGTTTTGCTCCTACCTACAATCCCTGGGGTGACCAGTCCAAGAACCTGACATCGCTTTGGCAACAACTTTTCAAGTGCAAGTGCTGTTTCTTTACTGTTTCTTTTCCTGGCTGTTAAAATAAGAAAAAGAGACAGGAAAACATCAGAGAGAAGTAAAAGTGTGTTCTGAGCAGAAACCCCGTCCTGTTGAGCCAATGCTGCCCATCAGCGGCCGCCCTGGTAACAGCACACAGGTCTGAGCTGTGTACGAGCACAGGGCTGCCGGCACCAGGGACTCCGTGTCCTCCGGAGAAGGGAAAGGATCCGCGCACATTAACACACACCTGGCAGGCTACTTCACATCACAAAGGCAGGACTAGGGGGTCCTGCTTTTCGCAAAAGATTTACTTCCCACTGAAATTCACACCAGGCAAATTCCCTTTGAGCCGACGCTGCTCCACCTACACCCCGAGCACTCCCGGAAAGGGCAGCGAGTCAGGGCCAGGTGTTACCTTTCTTCTGCTCGTGACACTCCTCGTGCCCGCTGAACGTCTCGGCATCGGCGATGTAGAGCACGGTCTGGGGCAGCACGTGCACCTTCTGCAGAGACACGGGACAAGGAGTGCGGGGACAGGGAGGGAGGGAGAGAGACAGCGGCGGCACGAACCGAGGAGACACCGCTCCGAGGGGACACGGCCCCGGCCCCCGCCCCGAGCTCCCGTCAGACAACAGGACACCTCCCTCAGCCTCAGCACTGCCCAGACTGATCTAATGAAAGGGCAGCACGGGCACAGAGCCGACCCAGGCCCCACACGAGCGAGGACAGCTCTGCAGCCTGGCCCCCTGACTGCTCGTTTTAACGCTGTCTAAACTCCTTCCAGTCCTGGCTGTTGGCTTTCGTCAGCGCTGACGCTGGGAACAGTGTGGAGGTGCTGCTGGCCTTTCCAGTCCCCGTTGGTTTAACACTCATCTGCTGAGGTCTCTGTTTAGTGCTTAACAACTTGACAGGAATCTTTCTGTGGTGAAGATCTAGCACTAGTGAACACTGGAAAAGAATCCTGCCAGAGAAATCCTACAATGTCGCCTGTGTCTCCCGGGCTAAAAAGGGTTTATCTCTTAACGAGATCGCCGAGATGAAGAGACGCGCCCTGACCTGGAAACCCGCGGCGTTTCCCTCAGTGTATTAACTAACACATAGCACCGAACTGTCCAACCGCTCACAACCTCCGAACGCGCTCCCTGCGCCGGGCCCCTGGGAGGAGCGGGTGGAGCGTTCAGGGGCGGCACGAAGGCGCTGACAGACACGCACCCACACCCCCTCACACACACCCCTCCCGCCCCCGCCGCCCCTCACCTCGAGCTCGCGGCCCAGCGCCCGCACCAGCGCGTGGCTGTCGGCGGGGCCCGGCTCCAGCGCCGACACCCAGGCGATGCGCTGCCGCGCCCGCAGCGTCCGCCGGGCGCACTCCCTCCACAGCCGGCACACACTGCAACACAGCACGGACACCCCGCGTCGGCCGCGCCGCCCCCGGCAACCGGGGCCGGCCGCCGCCTCGCCCTCCCCCCCGCGGCCTCGGGCCTTACCAGGCGGCGCGCAGCAGCGCCTTGGTGGGCAGGAAGCCGAGGACGCGCTCCACCACCTCGGCCAGGTTGGCGAGCACGAAGCCGCCCTTGGCCTCCATGGCCCCGCCGCCTCACGGCCCCGCCGCCCCGCGCCACAGATACCGCTTCCGCTCGGCACGGCCGGGCCGCCGCAAGGGCGCCCCCTAGCGGCGCGGAGGACCCGTCCCGCCCTCACACGCCCCACCCCCGTCCCCCCCCTTCACCCCCCGGGCCCCAGCACGGACACAGCGCTTCGTAAAATGCTTTTTATTTATAAACTTGATGCAAGTTTACAAAGTACTGTACATTGCCAAGGAACTCTGCCAGGAGAAGTGGAACCCACACCGAAGCATGCGCCGAGGGCGGGGGCGGGTGGCGGCCGGGGCCGGGTCTGTCCCTCACCCCCCGCCCACGGGAAGCGGTGCCAAACCTCGCCCATCGCTTCTTTCGAGCTAAAAACTGGATCTAGAAGCAAATGCACAAGGACCCGCGGGTGCCTGATAGAGAGAAGAGCACAAGTTTGATAGTCAACTAAAAAAAAAAACAAACCAAAAACAAAACCATAACAAAAACATGCTTCTGCACTTGTGGAAGTGCTTAATCCACGGAACACACCCTCAGCTTGGCCCCAGCGGTGCGAAGGCCTAACGACTAAAACTACAACCAAAATAGAGTCGATTTCTGTAAGGCAATGAAATTGTGTAAGTTCACAGACCCAGGTTCGTCTCCTAATAAAGAACAAACAGTTCCCATTAGTCTCTCAATAACAAAACCACTGTCATGACTATGGCAACATCTCTTATGCCTCTGAAGCGGATGACATGTTCTTGTACTTTATTGTAGCTTTTATATAAAAATTTTTCATTCAAGGACTTTCATCTCGATTTGTGCCAATTACTTTATAAGTTCATTAGTTTACAAATGATTGCAACAACCCGTTAATAAAATGGAACACCTAGAAAGGTTTTTAGTATTTTAAATAACTTCAAGCTTCATACTGCGGCTCTTCTTGTTAAGGAGGTTGAGCCAACAAGTAGCAGGAACAGCCCAGCAAGTTCTGATGCCCCAGTGGAAGTGACTAGTTACAAGGTTTTATTGGCACAGCCTTGCTCTGCATAAAAACAAACAAACAAAAAAAAAGAAGGGAAAAACCCCCAAACCTAAACAAAAAATTAACATAATCTAAACAAAGAGCATCTTTTCCAATAAACAGTTCATATTCTCATACAGCCATGAAAAATGTTTAATGACTTAACATACATGAGTTTTTCCTATATCATTAATTTGGAAATACTACAAACGCTGTCATTTTAGACCAGAAGAAACTACTGTGATTTGCAAGACCTGACATTTCCTAAAACAGTATTAAACAATGTATTAAACTTCTTGGCTTTAAATGAAACAATACAACGCAAGTCTCTGCAGTCTGCATTTTGCAAAAGGTAAGAAATACACAAAAGTGTGTGAACAACTCACTCCTACTGAATGATCTTTAGTAAGTTGGTAGCCTGCTGTAGGGAGAGCTTATGCTTTCAAATAAAAAAACAAGGAGAAGGGAGGTCATGGCCCAAATATGCTTAATCCATAAGAACAAATGTGGTAAAGGCCCAAACTGCTCAGTCCAGATACCTACGGAGAGCGGAATGGTAAGGCTGTAACTTATACTGTATGTGTCAGTTGACAGATTATCCACTAACTTATCTAATAGCTAAAGTCCTCAGTACAGCTGTTATGGGGCACTCATAGCTTGAGTCTGTGTGTTGGAAAACATAAAAAAGAGCTTGTTTTATTGACATTGGTCCAGGTAGACAATAGTCCTCAGCGTTAGCCATCTTCTTTTGGAGGAGTGTACCAGCCTGTGGAGAACAGAGACATGTTAGGGACTGACACTGCTGCTCCAGACCATCTTACCCTCCCATCTGTGGGAGAAGGAAGCCTAATCTGGCTCCTCCCTGCCCTCTTAACATAGGCCAGCTCAGTGAGACCCAGTTCCCTAAATGCTACTGGTCAGCAGTGGGACATGAAGCATGTGTAAAGGATCAGACCCAGTCCTTGAGAGTACAAATTAAATATCTCCAAGTTTGGGGGGTTTTGTGGCAGCAGCTATCCTGAGCTGGACAAACTGGACACCGACAAAGGAAGCTGCTGAAGGAGGAACACTGCTGACAAAACTTAGTGGAACAGAGGTAAACCTCCCGAGCCTTCAAGCCACTTAATGCACAGACATACAAACACAACTACACTGGGACACTTATATAAATCCCATTTTGTGTACTGTGGAGTTAGGCATGCACAAGCAGTTGAACAGTTTATCCTTTTTCTGCAAATCTTCCTGGAGGAATAAGCTCTGAAATGTCAGTTGAATAACTGGTCTCCTGACACAATTTGGAATGTTTAGCAGCTGAATCATACCTGATCAAGAGTGCACAGCTTCTTCTAGCCACCTCCACAGCTCCAATCTTAACTCTCCCAGCCCCTATAGCAAAACTTCCTCTAAACGTGTATATACCCACTATGGAGCCTATTAATGCCATCCCAGAGAGCAGGCAGCAGGTCTAAGCTAAAGACACCTTTCCCAGCAGCATTAGGTGCTGAGAGTGCTTTGTGTACAGCTCTTGATGCAGGAGTGATCACTAGCCTAGGCCAGCACACAGCCAGAAGTAAACAGACAGCCATGCTGGCCTTTGTAGGGAACTAAAATAGCAAAAGGCTGTTCATGGCAAGATCAAACTATCATAAAATTGGAAAGCACATTAAAGTCATTATCTTTGACCTTCCTCCCAACAGCAGAGAAGGTGTTATGTTCCATTTTAGCTGCAGGGAAACTGAGGCTCTGACTGCAGTCACACTGAAACACTCCCTTGTGTTCACAGCAACACGAACTCCCAGAGGACACTGCATCCAACCCAGATCAGAGAACGTCACAGAAGAGGTAACTGGACTAACTCCTGAATCACAAGACCAGATACCAATTCTGCTGACTACCTTTACATAACCTGTAAGCTACTTAAAGCTTTTAAAGCCTCAGGTCATTTATTGTCTTCTCATACTGGCACAAGTAAATGCAATTACACCTGAAGCAATTTTTTATGCAGCAGAGAGACTACTGAAGAGGGTAAAAAAAAACAAAAACAAAAACACAGGCGTCTCCCTATTCTGTTGTAGAGTTTTCCATCCAGGACATCTCACTTGGACTTATTGTATTTTTTTAGTCTCAGGTCTTTCTTTCCATTTTATCTCTTCCATAATGATTACTGCACTAAGGTCTTGCCACGTTGAAACAAAGCCTTTCAAGGAAGGGACAAGCTCCCAGTAGATATTTCACTAATAAATAAGTCCTTTTTAAAGCTACAGTAACAACAAAGTTCCTAGACCAACTGGCTGAAAACAAAATGGAGCTGCCTTTCAAGAAACAGCAGAAACACGTGGAAACATTTCATGCAAACTGGAGAAGTTGCAATGATTGCAGTCAAGTTCCTTTAAGCACTCTTGTTTTCCTAGTGCAAGAGGAGAAGGAAACACCATTCATGGTCTTCCCAAGCCAACATAAGACACTGTCACTTCCAGTTTCTCTGTGGCCAAACACCAGGGTGCTCTGCAGACAAGGACAAAGTCACAAGAATATACATACCATTTTTCTCATGGATTTGTACTAGTGACTTATAGGACTGCTGTGCTCTTGCTAGATTATATTGATTCTGAAAGGAGAAAAAAAGCAACATAAAAACCTGCATCTAGACATGGAAGACTTAAGAACAGTTCTTCTACAAGGAAACTCTACAGCGGGCTTACAAATAAAACCCATGCACAATGTAGGAACATTTCTGGCTTTCCAGTACAAGGTTGTCAAGACAAATATCCTTATTTTCTCATTTCTCCTCTGTCATAATGACAGTATTTTGTAGAGCCCTGCTGCTGGGAAGGCCCCTCCTGTCAGAAGGTTCAGAGCCTGGGGTGAGTCAGAAGCATGTGTGAGCAGAACAGAAGGCTTCAGGCAATCCCTGCCATAACTCTGTCCTGCTCAGCTGGGTTAGGCAGAATTGTCATCATAAACTTTTACATCTTACCTGAACTGGTACTTAACAGACACCCAAGCGACAATTTTGCTGTCTTAAAAATTAAAACATAATTTGAAAGCAGCATTTAATTCTTCACAGTCTTTTAAGTTATGCTCTGTTACCAGTGTGCACACTTGAACTGAATTGTGCTTTCAATTAATGCTGAATGGTGAGCTTTGAAGTATTTGCATATTATTATTTTTCCCTCTCTCATAAAACTTTGCAGGTGTCTCCAGCAATAGGAGAACTTCTTACCATGAATGTATGTAATCCTGGATGTCATCTACAGCCCTTCTCAGAGCCAGAACATCCAAATCCTCCCAATTCTGATCCTCCTTCCCTCCCTCCCTTGCCAATGCAAGGATAGTAAAGTCTAACTACTTAAAACCCCTGCCCATCCCAAGGTTTTATCTAACTCATATGCTCATAATTACATAACAAACTCTTAATTGCCTCTAAAATACTCATACACATGCACTAGACATCAAGACAACTCAAAATGCAAATATATTTGCAATGACAATTCTGTATTAAACATCTGTGCAAGTCAACAAAGAAATGGAAGCCTAACAGTGATTTGTGTAATTGATAAACAGCACATTTACCTTATTGGCTCCAAACTGTACTCTGGCTTTTCCTTTGACTAAAGTGGCATTGATCTGCATGATGACTGATTCTATTGAGTAGGCACTGCTCCAGCCCTGGAGGAGGAAGGGAATATTAACATGTAACATGTACTTGTTTCTTGTGCTCACACTGTAAATCTATTTTGGAATGTGTGCTTTGGGATTATTTTTTTTTCTGAACTCCAGTTTTACTTTTAACTACTTGTTTTCAGTTAACTTTTATTTTCCACAGAAAATCTGTAAAATGATACACAGTATTAGTACTAAGAACTTGTAAGGAAAATGAAAAGGCTGAATCACACATTTCCAAAATACAGCAAGACAGGAACAAAAAAGCTCCATTCCTACAGCACTTACACATTTTCAGCAACATCACAACAGAAATTACAACTTCTTGTTCCAAGAAGCAGAAAAGACTGATATCTAATGAAGTCATTCATTGAGCTGTGAGAATTTTGCTCCCACGACTACTATTGCTCATCTCTGCCATTGCTCTACCTTCCAGTGCTCACAAGAGCTTCTGCCAGAGCCTGCAGACAGTTACTTCATTCATTTACTTATTTAGAATCACTCTGTCTACACAAGAATAACCTATGCCTAGAATCTCCTGTATTCCTCCCTTCTCCAGAGCTGACTCTGTGCAGTTGAAGAGACTTCTGGAAAAGAAAACAATGTGTCTTGTTCCCCAGAACTCCCTCTTCACACTGGCTTCCTCACAGAAATTCTGAGAATGCAAAGGTGATGTGCTCTCACTTCTGCTGCCTCTTCCTCAGATCTCTTGTAAGCCATCCAAGGTAGAAAAGAAGATCTCACACAAGATCTGCAAGGCAAATCTTGTGGGACTGAGGTTTATTCCACCATGCTCCCTTTGGAGTGTGTAATTTATTCCACACAGGAATTCTTCAACTCAGGGAAAACACCTATTTTTATTATTTTAAAGCATGTTTTGTTATTATCCAGATAACAGAGCCTGTATTCACCTGTTTAGTAAGAAGTTCCATGCATAATGCACCTCCACCTAGGACATACCTAGAAACAAAGGTGAAAGAAAATATATTTGACATCAGCAGTTAGTAAAAAGATGCAACTGCTCACTGCACTTTTAGCTCTTGCCAGCTCGTTTGTTAAATTCCTTGTTCATAAAGCTGAAATGCCCTTTAACCAGAAATATATTGTAACTAGTGAGCCATGTTATACTCTTAAGCAAAGAAGATTAGCATTGTGAGACAAAAAAAAAAATTGTTTGCTAACTAGACTTGGTTAAAACCAGTGACTAATCTAGTGTGCACAGCTGCTCAGAGACACTGGAAAAAAGTTGCCTTTTATGGCTACGCTACATGGGACTGATGGGTAGTTCAAAAAAGCCAACAACAGTCAATTCTGTAAAGAAATTTAACACAATTTCCAACAATGCAGGTGCACCTATAAATCAAATGAGATAAAGCAGATCTTTGCTTGCTCTTTTCCTATAAACTCCTTTCTAATTTCAATAACACTTCATCGTGCATTGTGCTGACTGGGACTCAGCAGAAGACCTGAGCACCACAAAACCTGGACAGAGGGAGTAGAACTGACCACTCCCAAAATGTGGTCTGCTCTAGGATCAAGGCATTCAAACCATTCAGAGGGAAATGACTGCTGAAAAGCTATTCTTTGTTTCATTCTACAAAGCCCAAGTAGAACAAAACGAGAATCCAAAGTGTTTTCTGGTGTTCTGCTCCTTTAGTTTAGAGACAGCAGCACCCCTCATGAATGCTATTTAACTGCACTAACCATGGCTTGAATTCAAAAAAGACACACAGCAATTAAAATCAAATCAGGATCAGCTATCACAGACTGCATTTTCAAATGCAGGTATCATTTTCTGTCACCAGAAGATGCATAAAAGCCTTGGAAGGTGAATTTAATCTTCTCTCCATGGATATATAAGAGTTTCTGTGCCACAGACAGCACTTCAAACATGCTTTACATGACATTTGGAGAATGGTGTCGATTAAATGTAGTGGGTTTGGATTAGCATTTGAGGATTTTTACACAAAATCTTTATGGCAGTGTTACAGCAAGAGAGAACCAGTTGGGACTATACAGCAAATTTAAGGCAACACAGGGATCAAGACCCATTCAAAGCACCAACTCAACCACCCACAAAGAGGCCAGTTCTGGAACAGTAGGGCAGGCACAGAGTTTTTCAAGTTGTGACACTTTTACCACAAAGTACAATTTCTGCAGGGCAACTCAAACCTACCCTCCTGTGAGCACAGGAGACACCACTCGCACAAAGGGAGGATCAAAAGGGAAGTTATCCTGAAAAGAATAATAAAAAAAAACCAACAGGTTAAGAAATTATTTCCTAAGCAGAAAGTATTTCAATAGCCTTATCTGGCAAATCAGATTTGAAATAGTGCAATTTTTCAGTTCTGTCAAAAATCACTTTTCCACAGTATTGGAAAAAAAGAAGCATTTTCTGGGAAGCTTTAGTGCAGTATCCTTCCCCCCCCCATTTTATGCTACAGATCCATTTTTACCCAAGTAACAGCTGAGGGTCACTTCACTCACTTTCCACAGTAAACCTCAAATTTAACCACAGCATTTCTTCCCCCAGACACATACCTTAAAAGAGAAGTTGAGTAAAATGTATTCTACACCTTCTTTTTCTTTTAAGAACTGAAGATCACTATGCAGTGGGCTATCAGGGTCAACCCTGTAAGAGAAGCAGGGGGGGAGGTCCTGGATGTAGTTAACATTTTCACTACCTGTAAACAGGAATTCTTCTCAAAGACTTCCTTTATGTAATTACAGTTTACAAACTGAAATCTAAGGTGAACTCTAGAAAATTCTTGCTCCTTTTACAAAGTAAACACTGTGCCATGAGGTCAGCCTGAAAGCTTGCTGCAATGCACTACATTCCCAATGCTATCAAGTGTTATTTAAACACAGCACAAAATAAGCTGTTTATTTGAAGAGAGCACTTTTAATTCTCTTCAGTTCACTGGAAATCTATGTTCAAAAAAAGAGGGGAAAAAAAATTAACAGGAGAACTGTAGTCATCTAGTTTTCAGTACACAGTTAGTGAACCCTTTATGGAATATGTAATTGTAGTTCTGCATCAGCTGTTAAAAGTAATTTGCATCAGCAGAAATACTAAATCCAGCAGCTTCTGCTCAGCAGAATTTCAACAACTGCTTGTTGCAAAATGCTGCTGATGAGCAGCCTGATCATTAATTCAGTCACTACTGGGTCAATCCCACCCAAGCTCTGACACCCCATCAGCTTTTAAGAGAGACTAGTCAAAAAACACCTGCAGCAAGCCCAAAGCATACATTAAAGGGACTGGCAGGCTATTAAAGCCAATCCTCTGCTACAGGTGGAATCACAAAGTTATGAGATCCCATTCCAGAATTACTTGGGCAGTTTATCCCCATCCTTCCAGTCTGAAGTTGTTCAGAAGAAAAATCTTCTGTGCTTAGAAACCTCTCGTTTCCAGCCATAGCTTGTCAGTGTGACTTGTTCTAGTTACAGTGCTGCTCCTCACTCCAATGGGCTCTTTTATCTGACATTTACCCCCTTGGCCAGTCTGCACAGTTTGTTTGTTTTCAGACACTTTTTGCCGTGATGAACAAACACAACACTTATTCTTAGTCATTCTGGAAAGCATTTGCTGCATCCAGCCCATTTTCTCTTTCTTGAAGGCAGAAAATGAGGCCTGTTCCCAGCACTCCAACAGAGGTTTCCAACCACTGCACAGTGGTTTGAGCACTGTTAGAGGTGCTCGACAGAAAAAGCCTCCTGTTACATGACACAGATTTTTCTGACACATCATTCCTGCCATTTTCAGCTCCAAAACATTCACAAGCCCCTGATTACACTGAGGAGGAAAAAAAACCTGTGTTTCAGCAGCTGGTGGCCCAGCTGTACAAGTCTCACCCCTAGGACAAAGCAGCAAGTCCTACAGGCAGGTCACCACTGTGCTGGGACAGCCACGTCCTTGTCCTGATTCACCAGGACAGATCTCAGCTGAGGGAAGTTCCTTCATCCACTGCCATCTTTTGCAGCCCCCCAGCATGGTTTGGGTAGGCTCTTCCTTTCTACAGGGTACCTTGTGTGATGGCAGATGGTCTTCTTACCAGGAATAATTTCAATATAACACCTCTAGGATTACAGTTACTGGACTATGGACACAACAAGATGAGTTATGTACTGCTTTTCATTGTGTGTACGAGGAGATGAGAGAAGACAAATTATATATAATTATGTAACTCACATTTGTGTGATATCTAAAAGTTTCAGTCCTATGTCTGTTCAACTGTAGAAATAAAGAACTAATGACACTAAGACAGTTCTGTTCCTTCTTACATCTTGAATGAAACTAAAAATTGCATTTTCTTGACATTAAAAACAACTAAAAATAAAACCATCTAAAAACTCCAGAAAAAAACCCCGTTCATCATTTAAGGTTTCATATTTTGGAGCAGTTTTAGAGAATTGAACAGTAATGACAGTTACTGGATTACACACTGCGTTGGCAGTGCAAAGAGGGTTTGTCTTTTTGCCAGCTCAGTTACTACAGTTCCATATCTACACATTCCTGTATATCAGAATTAGAGCCACTATTTAGTGGCTACAGTTATCATTACTACTTTTACTACTGTAACACACTATTTTATATGCTCTGGCTAGAGATTCTCATTTATCTAAAGTAAGAATCTCTGCAGCAATAATAAAACAGATTGTTCAGAATATGAAAAAACTTGAATAACTTACTTGAGAAGCTTAACATGCCATTCATACAAGCTGTCATTTACCAGTTCCACTGAATATATCCCTGTAGAAATATTAATGGGATTAATTATGCACTAAAAGCATTACAAGGTAAAACACAGCAAAAACATTCTTTGCATTTAAGTACAAATACTGTCAGGAGATGTAAGCAATGGGTAAGATACTGTCACTGCAGCACACTCTTCCTCTACTACAAATAGCAGAAGCACTTCTGAGCAACTACAAGGAAAAAAGTCTTTTCATTTCCATAAAAAAATTAATCAAAATGGTTTTTTGACACCTAACCATTTCCCCTTCAGACTTTCCACAACTACAAGTCCAGCTTGCTTTTTACTCAGTGTATTTTACACCCAGTACAGGACCAACATGCTTTTAAGACACTGAACACACAGTCTGAGTATGCAGCACTGGATTTCACAGGCTCTCATCTGCACTGGCACACCAGGACAGGACACTGGACAGGGTATGGAGCAGAAACCCAGAAGATACTGCATGGGATGGAGCACATTCCCAACAGCTGACTGAAGGAGCCAGAAAGGTGCACTGAGGGAACTGCTGTCTGTGGGAGCCAGCTGGTGATTTCCAGTGGTCTGTTTGTTTTAGGGATGTTCCACAATAGTTGTGCATTCCACTCACAGGGAAGGAGGGAAGTTATCTGCCATTTGCTTGCATATTCAAGCTTCCTCTCCGCATAAATTCACAAGCAGCCCAGGAAAAAGCCATAAATCTTTACCCATTAGACAAGATTTAGAACATAGTATCAGTCATGCTCTAAAGTCTAATCTCATTCCTCACAGACTATTCATGTATATACACTAAACCATTAGGGTTAAAACTTGTTACCTGGCCTAATATTTAACAGCATCTCTGCTGATGATGTAATTATTTGGAAAACATATGCAAATCAGGAACCTACCAAGGAATTCTGAAGGCACTACAACCACCACAGTGCAGTCACCACATTCCCTCCAAGGAATGGCATTATCTATTTCTGAGTTTTATTACTCCAGAATAGAGATAATCTTGCAGTCAAAACTTAGAAGCGTTGGTGCTTGGAGTACAGATGACATCTCAAACTGTCCAGACACCCTTATTTCTAAAGCATTTCAGAACTCAGTAAACAAGGTAAAGAACCCGTGCCTGTTTCTCCTTACTGAGTGTACAAGGTAGCACAGCCAAGAGCATTACTGCAAAGTTTTCCATGTCTAGAACAACAACTTAGGCCTGAACACTCCCTCAGCGTCCTCTCCATGTCCCTTTTAATCAGCAGCTGGTTCAGAGACACAACATTTCTGTTCCAGGATGAACTGAAGGAGCTATTAAGGCCTTTTTCCAATTCCCCAGATCCAAGGACACTATTTTCTGATTGACCTTCATGTAAGTGGAAGTCGGGAATTATAAGAATTTCAATTTGTACTGCTCTGATGTAACAACGAAAGAGCTGACATTCAGAACTCTGCTCATTGTCAACTGCCATCCATGATGAATCTATTCCACTGTTGTATCCAGAATATTTTCTTCCACCTGCATCCAAATGGGAGTAAAGGCTGGAAGAAGCAGCCTCTCAGTATTCCAGCTTTGGCACCAGCATAAGTATAAAATACTTATGTTGGAACAATGGAACAAGTTACAGTGAGGATCCTGACACTACCCTAAACAACAGACCACAAGAGAACTCCATAGCTTGTTCATTCATCAAGCCTCCAGCCCTACTCCTTTCCATTCCTCCCATCACCCCTGAAGTTCATGGACCGGTCCTTCAGCTCCAAGGCCCACACATTTTGCCACCTTCCCCAAAGGAGTGACTTGTGCTGCCCTGAAGAGCTGTGCTGAACCTAAACTGGAGGCTGCAAAAGGGTTCTTCAGAGAGACAGGCTCAGCTCAGCACTGACCAGCACGAGCCTTGACACAACAGCAGGAGACTTCATCAGCCACTCCAGCACCCACATTTTGAGACAAATAGTGCCTGTATCTCCTCATGAACAGCAGCATGGTGGCTCACTGTCTTCAGACAGAAGCTTCTTAACAACACTATGCAAAGTTGAGGGGGGGTTGTTTGGGGGTTTCTTAATAATCAAGAGGCGTTATTTGAAAGCAGTTCATATGCTTTTTTCTTAGTTTTGACAGTAAGAGGAAAAAAGTTCCTGTCAAGAAGTATTTATCTGATTAACATCAGTTTCTGAGGGGTCCTTCAGGTAGGAAAGGAATCAAGGTAAGTTCCTCTCAAACACACACTTTCCCCCGTGCTTAAAGAGGTTTTTTTTTTTGTTTTGTTTTATTCCTCTAAGAGGCCATCTGTAGAGGTGATCAAATAAAAACAAGCACACAGAACCATGCAAGCAAAAAATTAAGTAATTAAAAGGTAAGAAAAACAATTCATTCCAAAATAGAGGCATTATTTACGACAACTTTACTACATCTAGAAGTAACTCCTATACAGTCTTTGGATAAAAGCAGTGAGTGGACATCACTACATATGAACAACACAGCTGCTAAAGGTATAAAAAGATTTCATTTGATAGCTCTAAATTCTTTGACCCTCCCCTTCCTTTCCCAATCTCCCAAATTACATTAAGACCCTTGTGAATCTCCAACTTCATATTTGGAACTTCGCAGGACTTGCATTACCTAAACAGGTTAATGAAACTGTCTAATTCACAGCAGAATAAATTTGCTGGAGTGCTTTTTGCTTCTGTTAGCTCATATGAAGATTATTTTTGGTTTCTTTAAGGGCAGTCCCTCACCTAGACTGCCCAGGTATAAGCAGCTTTGCTGTTGAGAGCAAGCTTGTCATCTTTTGCCTTAACTCCAACAGTATTATTTCAATTGATAAAGGAACTTGAGTTCTAAAATGGATACCCTCAATACACTTCTGCTGTTGAAGACCTCACTGTGTGTTTTAATACTTTTTTTTTATAAAACATTTTAACAGAAAATAAAAAATGTAAAGGACTATTGCTACAAATATTATTCCCTTCAGAACTCCCAGTATAGTCCTACTGTCAGTCCTAAAAACATGTAACCTCACACAGACTAAATAAAGTGATCCTTTCCCAACTAAAAATCAGGCTTAGACTTTCTGCCTTGTGTTACAAAAGATGAAAGGAGTGTTAAATTCCTTTGCAACTATTACCAGAACCTTTAAGTTTCACAATGGTTTCTTTTGCGTGTTTAATTTTGGAAGAAATTAAATTAAGGTAAAAATGGTCCATGGAACAAGTAGTCAGAACAAAAATGACATTAAAAAAAGCCAGCTACCTACCATACCCACGGTGACAGTTATCTCACAAAAGGCAGAACTAGGCTATAAAAGGTTTTGTGCACAGGAAAGAACCGATCCTTAAATTCGCTCAAGGTCAAAGGCTAAGTGAAGCCATAAGGAGTGAATGCAGGTAAGTTTTATAACAAACAGCACCATTTACTGGCAAAATTTAGTAAGTGTGTCAGTAGAACAGTGTTTCAAAGCAGGATTACCACCAGCTTTACAGTGCCAGCCTCCACCTGACACTACTTCATTAACATGCTTTAGAGATGAACGTGAGGCACCCAGCTGCAGGCTTCTTACAGATTCCCAGGTCACAAGCCACAGTCAGTTACTACACTCACACTTCAGAACCTCAGCTTTCTGTACAGTTTAGCAAGATTTGCTTCTCCTCATAATTCAGTCTTTTGCAACTAGTTAAGAGTTGTTATTAATCCAAGGCCAAGAAATGGCATTATTAAACAGCCTAAATCCTCACCTTACACTACACCAACTGCAGGGGCTCCTGTGCCACCTCGTGAGGAAGCTCCACACAACAGCCTTTACAGGCAGGTCACAAAAACAACCCTGAAGAACACAAATGGGCAGGAAAGGATCCCTCGTGACTTAATACAGCTCTATTTCCAGGCTCTTCCCCAGACCCACTAATCCATCCCTCACCGGATGGCTGGTGATTAGGGCACCCTGGCAAGCACTCGGCTGCAATAAAGCCTAAAAGAAGTAGGTTGTGTTAGATCCACACCAGGTACACTGGGTTACCTACTCAAATTTATACTTTGGACATTTTACCACTCTCTGCAGGTACTTCAGCACATAAAACAATTTACTAGGAGTTAAATATGACGAATCAAAGCAGGAGCCTATCGGCTCTTCACCTCTGTCCTTTTACACAAGATTGAAATGCTGTTGCCAAGGGAGATTTAAGTCCACTAGAAATAAATCTGGGGAGAAGTTCAGAAGAGTAAAAGATGATTAAAGTTTAGATTGACTCTCTAATGGGGCATTTTGGCAGGCCTAAAGGAATAAAAGTTGCCCAAAATCTATGTAATTTCTACTTCTTGCATGGTAGCACTCAGACAATTCAATAAGCTGATTCCTTTGCTGAGCTAGTTTAGATACAGGCCCTACAGGGAACAACTGGAACAGGCAACCACCCACCTAAAGATAATCACTGTTCATTGTTCTAAGGAATTTAAAATGCAAGCTTGTTTTCTACTGTCATTTGTATAATTGTTCCAAGGAATACATGGAGCTTAGGATCAGATTAACACCATCACAAAATAACAGAAGTAACAGCAGCATAATTAAGGTTAAGTCATACATAATAAGTAAATCTGATGCTGTCGAACACAAATCCCTCTACAGCAAACATGTTCCTGTGAGCAGCACTACCCTCCAGGAGAGGTTTAAGCCTCTGCCCTACACACCTTTCAGGTTGTTCTGAAAACTCAAGTCCCACAGGAGTAATCTTGAGTTCTTTGTAGTCATCCACCCCAAGAGCACTCTCACAGTTACACCAATCCTACTGATTCTCATACAAGACTTTATGTAACAAAAAGAAAGAACATTTTACAGGATATGTATACCCTGACTTCTTTTCTCCACAAATGCAGTACTTTATGTAATGAGATTATATCTAATTTATCTATGTATTTTTATATATGTGCACACACGGATATACACACACACACATATAGGACAACAAAACACAGAAGGATTAGCAGAAGTATTTGCCAAGAGAATTCTATTAAAGTGTATTTCAAGAAGGGCAATCTGAGGCATTTTACCTGTTTTATAACTCTGTGATCTATATATATCCCTGAGTTCTTTCATAAGTCGATCTGAAGCCTGAACTGACCCAGAGACTGCACCCTGAAACAAACAAAAAAAAAGACTCCAAATAAGTGCAAAGTCATATTTACAAACAGCTTTATTTACATATGAAGTTACACTAACTAGAAGGTATTAACAATATATTCATTTCTGTATGGGAATTAGTTTTTTTTGAAAAGTTAAACATTCTAATGAGCAGATTACTCAAAAGAAACAAGGCACTCCCTCTAAAGCAGTACACTAATATATACTACAATATGGTATAGGTGATACAAACTTTTAACCAAGGTACAACAGGTATTTTCCTGTAAAGGAGCTAAATCCCTCTGGCATTTTAATTTCCAAGATGGATCCACAGTACATTTCTGGCAGCAAAACATTTTGTTTTCCCTTCTGCTTTTATGCAACAGAGAAGCAAGACCAACCAGTATATTTAGAAAATGTGAACAAAAGCAGTATTTATTTGCAATAGATGAAAAAAATCAACACCTCCACAGAGGAAGACCAAGGTAAGTAAACCTCAAAATACTTTTTGTGATTTGTCACAGGCCAGAAACGTCTTTGTTTTTGTTTTTTTTTTTTAGAGCTCACTTCTGTATACTCAGCACCTTGAAGTGATAGCAAACCTAGCACCCAGTTTCTGAACCCAGTATTTCAGGCTGAGATACAGTGCTAAAGGGAAAGAAAAATACAGGATAAAAGAAAAAAAAAAAAAAAAGAAAAAAAGGAGACCAACTTTAAGTGGTATGCATATAAAATATATGATTGGCTCTAAAATCCCCCAGCTACTGACAAACTAATGAACACAGCAGCTACCCAGTAACTGAGGTCTCCTTCCAGCAGCTGCTGCTGCACTGGATGTGTTCTGCACACATCACCAGTGCTCACATTCCCATGACCCTGGTATTCAATTTTGCCTCAAATCTTCTGGGCTTTAAAGTGAGGACAGAACCTTTTCCTCATATAAAGTTGAAGGGCTTATCTTGAACAACATGATCATCAGAAGTACCTAGATTACTCTCTCCAATTCAATGCCAAAGCTAACAGGATGGATTCTGATACTAAACTTTAGATATTACCTGATTTCTCTGTTATATATTCCATCCAAAATATCATTTTAGGTTCAAGATTTTTGAAAAACAGAGATACAAGGTAGCATTACAAGATTTAAAATATAGAAAAGGAATGAGGACTCCAAATGAGGTAAGGTGGGTATCACCCTGAGCCCCAATGCTGTGACCCCTGGGCTTTCACCAGCAAACAACCCACAAACAAATACTTTTTGGACAGAATGTCAGAGAAGTATTTCTGGAGGAATATGAAACAGCTGTGACCACTGTCTAATACCTATACCATCATCCTATTCACCTGAAGTCATCAGTGATGTTTTATATTCTACAAGGTCTTAATTGTAGAACCAAATCATCACTTACTGATATTTAATTCTTATTAACAGTTGCTTGATGCTAAAGCCTCCACATACTCCTGTCTTCCCTGTGCAGCAGCATCACAGAATATGCTTAGCTGCACACTACAGTCTGTAGACTATTCTTTTAAGCCTATTCATTTTCATATGCCACTGGATAGAATTATGCAGATTACTGAAATTCCACTAGTTTTTCTTAACAGACCAATATGAAAATGAACTTTGGAATTAAATAGGCAAATAACAGGCAACTCCTTTCATGTGATTCAACAAAAGCTACATAAAGACAGTGCACCAGACCAGTCACTTCTCAGTTTACTGAAGCCCTTCTCTATAGAGCAGTATCAGATGAAGGGATTCCTCTTTCTATAACACAAGTACATGCAATTTTATGGAAAAAGCTTGTTTATATACATTATTAGCATATTACTATTATTTATGCCCCCTATTTACAGAGAGATGAAAAAGAAGCATTACACAAGTTAACACAACATGTTAATCACCATTCCTTCTACAGTTGTTGTTTGTGAGTGTCAAGGCTGAGACTCAATGTGTTGAGTCTGCAGGAAAACTTCATGGAGAAGTGTCAAGGTTCTGGTTTTCTTCTGTGCAGAGCTGTGCAATATCCTTGCACCTTCTGCTGTATTTCTTACTGAAAGAAGGAGTTTTCTTACATTTTTCACAGAACATCAACTTCTGTATACAGGCAATTTAAAAACAAGCTAGATGGTCAAAACCATCCTGTGGAAAACTAGTTTCCTCACTGCATCTTTATTTCCATCAAGTTAAACTACTGAATTTCTATACATAACTTTGGAAGCTCATCTTGGCATATCAAAATGTGATTAACTTCTCTACTGTAGACATTTAAACCCCAAAACTTATCACACCCCCTGACTGCCATTATAAATGCTGATAAAATGAAGTGGTATTAAAAATGAAGTTAGTTTTAGTGTGCGTAAGGAGCCTCAGTAGACCTGGTCTATAATACTGTTTTTCACCCTTTTTTCCTAGGAGCTTCTGGTTGGGCTGCCCACTCTATATAGCAGTATTAAATATAGTTACAGTTGCTACTCTAAAGAATCCATAGACTGCAAACCAGCAATCTACAATTAGGAGAAAGAGGATAGCAAGCTTAACCTCAGCAGTTTAGCACAGGAGCTTATTTTACTTGCTCTGAACTAACTCTGAACAACTTGGAGAAAGCTGGAAGAGGAAGGTAACTTATGGTAACACCAACCACCACTGCTCTAAAATACACATCTTCATTCTGGAATCACTTTTGGGTTTTATAGCTACTGTTAAAGTGCAGTTTAGAAGAAAGTACTACTTGCATCATATCATTGTATGTTATAGAGCAGGCAGGTCAAGTTTTGACTATAAAAGCACTAAAATTAAAAACTCGTTCAGTAACTCGCTATATACAAGTTATAATTCCCAAGACTGAATTCAGATATAAATAACAGAGTATCCTTCTGGAAAAATGGGACTTGACACTCCAAGGGAGTTCAAGTTACCATTTCTGCACTTGGGAGATCAAGATTTATGGTTGCAACTGTCTTGGGAACAAGTGATCAATCATGGGATCTGACAGGTATCTGTCACATGGGGCTGATGCCATTTCATCTGAATTAGTTAATAGAGCTGCCAGACAAGACTCAGGTGATTTTTTTTTTCCTATTAAATAATCAAATAGGCACAAAAAGCCTCACTTGATCATCCCCTCCTGTACAAGCATATCTGTGGTTCTCCAGAAGAACGGGCAGGTAAGCTGGAGAAATCCCTGCTGCAGGAGGGAAACATCTTTGTGGACAACATGCCAACTGCTGAGAGCTGCAAGTACCAGAAATACCTGGTGCAGGAATTCCCACAGCCAAGACTGGGGGACAGAAATAGTATTAATGAGATACATCACCACACGCTTGTCCTGTTCTCAAACTCCTCCCTCTCAGGATGTGCCTCTGCCACTGTCAGAAAGGTGACACTTGAGCAGTGCAGCAGCTGGGCCAGCACTTGCCACTGCCCAGCTCTGTCTGCACTGGGCCTCCAGAGACAGGAGGTTTTTCTTTTCCCCTTCCAGTCCTCAAAACACAACCACAGTCTGCCCCCCTCCCCAGGTTACATGAGGTAGGAGGTGCAGTTCATTGCAGTTTTAGATCCCAAGACCAGAATGTTTTCTATCTGAAAAGTACTGTCACACATCAAAGCACTACAGGAAACCATCTCACAATACATGATAGACATTAATATTATTACTATCTGTAATATATTAATATTATAGATAATTTAGCCACAAGACCAAAAATCACCTGCTAAAACAAAACATGGAAACTTCTCCAAGATAACAAAATAAAAATCTCAAGAGACCCAAAGAGAGCTAAAGAACATGAGATGCTCTGTTGTCCCAGGACTTTTGCAGTATCTGTGCAGTGTACATTATTTCTGGAAGTTACAGTAGATTCACACTTACTTCAAGGATTAGAATGAAAATAGAAATGACACCTTAGACTTCATAAAATCTGGAGACAAAAGTAGAGACATTTGAGACTTCTAAAGGAAAGTGCATAAACTCCTCAGTATGAAACGGGAAAAGCTAATAGCATTATCTAAATAAGAAAGGGATTAATCTCTAAAATGACTATGTGGGGAGAGACCTCTGAAAAGCAAGCAGCAGCAAGTTGTTAAATATTTGATGTTAATGATTCCGGTTCAAAGACCTCTTTTAACTCTAAGCAAGTGGTTCTTTAAAGTTATTACAATGTTAAGAGGAGGATTAATTCTTGCTCCAAGTTACAAACTGTACCACAAGCCAAATTTATTTCCTGATGCCAGCAAGAAGAATGGGATTAGGGATACTGCCAAGGAAGAGAACTCATTTACAAAATTAGTAGATAGACACGCTTAACTTGTATAATACAAACTCTAAAATCTCCTATAACAAAAGTCTTGAGAAGCAGAAAAATGTCTTTAACCTGTGAGAAATAAATGATGATGGGGCTGCATGCACTGCTTTCCTGAGGAAAAGCCTTTAGCACGACCCATAACTTCAGCCTGTGCTGCAGCAAGGGGAGAGAGGACAACCCCTGGCTTTGGGCCAAAGAACATGTGAAGGAACTGTCAAGTCTTCTGGCTGCACTGGGCACCAGCCAGAGCCTTCCATCAGCCTTCCCATTCCCTCTTCCAACCAGCAGCATGGAAATGGCTTGGGTTCATTTTACTGATCTCTGCTGGGGAAACAGAGTACCCCAAAACAGCTGCTGGTCTGTGTAGGGAACAGACTGTGTTTGGCCACTGCATTTAAGTTTGTGACACTCCTACTGTCCTTGAAGAAACCCACCTGTGAGGGCTGTACAGATTGAAGTTTTGCTGTATCAGGATACTGAGCAAACTTCTGCTCTCTCAGGGCACGGTTAACACCTTCTATTAAATACAAGTCCCATGTTCTGGCAGCATGAAAGGCCACTGAAGTGCTACTAGGTGAGCTCTTTCCCAGGTCAGTAGCACAGCTATCATCTTCTGTTCCACAGCATTTAAGAGTAAACCCTCACGAGTCCTTCGAGAAATTATTTCAGCAGCGCAGCTATTTCTGGTGACCCACAAAAATACCACAGTTCCTCAGCAGCAGCTGAATACCCTGTTCCCTGTACTCAGCTGACCTTGTTTATGCACCAGCATCAACGAGAGTGTCTTGGCATGAGAAGCAGCTATTATGTAAGTTGAGTCTGCTGTTGTCAAACAGAAAACCAGCAGTGTTCATTTCAGCTCCACTAAACGTGGAAGGGGAGAAAAAGCAAAAGGAAAGGCAATATTTGCCAAATTGGAAAGAACAGACAGCAAAAGAAAATCTGCAGTTTTAAGAGGCTTCCTGCACCAAGAATGCTGACACTACAAAAACCTTCTTTCAGTTCTACCAAATTTTAGATGATGGTAAAGCAGGTCAGGCCTTTCAGGCTGCAAGAGAATTTAGTTTCTTGAATAAATAAGGAGTCTTTACCACTAGATCTGAGTTATAAACACAGAAATACACAGAAATTCAACAGGCATCTTCTAAAACTGTGAACATTTAAGTTTAAACAAAAGCAATAAATGACTGTTGCATTTATGGTTAGTCAAGTCTCAAAAACAGACTACACAGCAAATGCAGTTTGGCACCTTATGCTTACCTGTTTTTAAGTAATGAAATACTGGTCAGGTTTAGGTGTTGTGGGGTTATTTGGCTGGGTTTTTTTTTTGGTTGGTTGATTGTTATTTTTCCCCTCAGGGGTCATCATTACTGTGCACTCCCTTCACACCATCTGATAGGTAACTACTGAATTCACACACAAATCAGAGCAGTTTCCTTTAGCCAGTTACCTCACGCTGCCATTCCTGCAGAACATAAGTCTCAGGTACTTTTGACAGTTTGCAGTCAAGTCATATTCAAACAGCACAGGGACAGCAGCAGAACACTGGTAGCTGAGGAACTCAGAAGCATTTCTGCTTCATTTCCTTTCAAAAGCAGATGGCTACACACTGAAACTCTTTCCCCTGGTAAAGTGTCGGTTACCAAGAGAAAGAACTTTTTCTTCTAAATTAGAAGACTCAGTAACTCATGACAAGAAATAGTCAAGATTCTGCTAACTAAAGGAGCCTTTTCCCTGAATTCCTGTGATAACTGGATCTATCAGGGGTGCACCCAATATTAAAAGTGGATTGGCTTGGCTAGAGGCAAGCACTTCCTATATAGTTCTCACTACAAATGAAAAGAGGTTTACAACATCAATTTTCTTGAATCTAATATAATTCTTTAATGCATTTTAGGCTTTTTAGGAGATATTTGCTGGAAAAATCATCAAGTATAAGAACTAGAACAAAAATCCAGGTGTGTTCCTTACACACCAATCCTAAATCTTATTCCTTTCCTAAATAAATATTTACAGATCCCTCCCCTGCACCTCACTACTGCTCACATCTTCAGCTACTGGCTGAATGAGGAACAGCACAGATTGTGTCTGGACATGATTTACATGTCTGCTCACTTGCCAAACAGCACAGGAAAACCTCTGGGCTCACACAGAGGGAGGCACCAGTTCAGGCACTTTCTTGCTGTACAGGTGACTTATAAAAATCTTAAAACCCCTTGGCTGAAACAGAAGTATCGAATTTCCTGCTTTACACATTTTAAGCCTCTATGAAACAGAAGTTTTGATTTCTTTGGGAGCCAGGTTAAATAAAATTAAGGTTGTATGACATCATCGCTCCCTCCTACGTGCACTTTTGAGAAGCAGAAGTGTCTCTGGAACTTGGCACTTGTGACAAAACATTTCTAAACCTCTGGAGAACAAACTTTTTTTACAACTGCCTGCTGGCAAGATCCCTCAAAAAAACTGATAACAAAGCTGCAGAGCTGCTGAAGGCCCCTTGCTTCACACCTGGCAATAAAAAAAAAAAAACAAAACCAACCCAACCCACCACCCTTCAGTAATTTCCATGTGGCACAGATATTACTGAAAAATAAATTCATGCATAAAATGTATTTAAGGCACAAATTCCTGGGTCCCATGATTTCTAATGTAGTCAGTTTTAAACATGGCTTTTTTTTCTACTTGAAGGGCTCAGCAACAGAAGTCATGCTCACAGCCTCTGTGCCTCCTGCTGATTCTGCAAGGAGGATGCTGTTCACAACAAAGGCACCGAGCAAGAGAGAGGGAAAACCAAAGAGATACCTCTGGAAATGACACAAGCAGGTCAACAGTCAGGTACAGGTTAATTTACTTGCAGATTCATAGCAGTGGGCTGGATTTGCTGAAAACCATCTCTGTTTTAGAGTCAGAAATATTACACAGAAGTATTGCAAAGTATTCCATTGCAGTTAGGATGGAATCATTAACTCACATTTAAGTGATCTTGCCTTTGATTTTTTCTGATTTTTTCTAAGATTGCAAGGTTCTCTTTTTCAATGCCTTCGTCCTCAGACTTCTTCCCATCAACTGGTTCCTCCTCCTTCATATCATAGTGATCCAGATCCTCAATGTCCTACAGGATAGAGGAAAAGTTAATTGTAAATAACTGCACTGTGCTCTTTATTCAATGAAACCCCCTCCAAGAGCACCTGGAATACAGTCACATACTGCACAGCACTACATGTTTGTGATTGTTGGATGCCATTTCTATTTTGTTCTAACTTCATTCTCAGCCAAAACTGGAAGTGTAGGGAGCCCTCACACTACAAACAAAACCCAAATTCACAGCACATCTCTGGTCACAGAAACAAGCACAATAAAACCTCTGCATGAAGTCAGGACTGTAGTGCATTAGCCCACTAAAGTAGGTAGAAAACAAGGCTTGAGAATCTAAAAGTACCCGAAGCTGGGGTGGCTCCAAGATGTTTCTAAAAGCAACCTCTCTTTTCAGTTCAAATCCTATCTATTCTACACTTCTGGCACACAGTTATTAACAGATCTGGCAGGGCTGCAGCAGCCCCTAAAGAAAGTTAAATATTAGAAAACTATGTGTACTTTACTCAAGGCGAACATTTCAGCTAAAGATCAGATGTAGGAATTTTGGAATTGGGACGCAAAACGCTGTGGTCAAGCATTCTTGATCACACAAGCAACATTTCAGTTCCGAGTTCTAGACTAAGACACTGAGAAATCCTCTGCTCTGTGCTCTGACATGGGGTCATCCTGTTGCAGAGGAGCACTCTGAGCTTCAGGCAACTGCCTGGGAGGTGACTCCAGTGCTAGTTGTGGAGAGGAGGGGAAGGATGTAAAAAGGAAGCACTCCAGCAGCCACCCCAGCAAGCTCTGGTTACACAGCTGTCAGACACACTCCAACATGCAGTGCTCTGCCACACTGGGGCTACTCTTCACACACCACCTGTTTGCATGGCAGGAAAACCTGGCCATAAACCCAAAACCAGGGATGTCCTACAGCATGAGAACCACCTTGCTGGTGCCCTTGACAACACTGTTTCCTTCCACTGCAACAGACCGAGTATTCTTCAAAATGCTCCTGTTTCTCAAAGCAATGACAGAGCCCCAGGAATCGGCTGCTTTCCCATCCACAACTTGGACTAGTCACAAGTTGAAGATATCACTGCCACACACAAAGCCACCTGACAGCTTATAAATAACAGTAGGCAATTTTTTTTGGTGCAAAGTAACCCAAACAGAGTCTAGAAGTCTGCAAGCAACGAGAGCCTTGTGTCAGCAGGTGTTCCCACCACCTTTACAGAAACACCAGCTCCACCAAATGTGTTCTGGGTCAGACTAAATATGGTGTAAACAAGGTGGCTTCAAATTAATTCCAGAACTTGGTAACATTTAGGTCATTTCTAAAGGAAGACCTTTTATTCGGAGAAAGAGTTGTTTATTCTTACTACACCTTCACTGAAAACCTAAATCTGAAGTACTCAGAATGGTTCTGCTACAGTAATGCTATTTAAAGTGGTTTAAAAAGCATCTTGGAGCTATTCTAACAGGTAGCAGAAGTAAGCAAAAAGGGTAGTTCTTACTAAAAAGCTCATTAAAAGGAGCACCACGTTGCCAGACAGTGACAAAAAAAGTTCAGTGTGTCCGTTTGGATGTCCTTCCATTTCCTTCAAGGTATCAGAGTTAAAAACTAGCTCACCTGTTTAATGAGTCAGCAAACTGATTTACTCAGCCAGTCTGCTTCAATTTGGGAGACACTTCCAACTGTATCAGAGCCAGTTCACATGCTGCTTGAAATAGGAGTTAACAATGCAAAAACTTACTGCTTTGGCACACAATGTTATGAATTGTTTGACTAAAGCACAAACAGATGTCCAATTCTCTGTATCCAAGTACCTCACAGCTGAGATCTAGGTTTAAGAAGAAAATTTCACTAGTTTTGTGGTTGAAGTGAAAGCTGACATTCAGGTAAACATCCAAATTTTTAAATATCTTTTCTGATGAACTCTAGGGAGGTTACATTTTACTGTTTGGCTTAATTATTAGCCAACCACTGCAGAGCAAAATGCCAAAATTCTACTGGATTAGGACAATTTCATATATAGACATACTTCACCCATATCATCTTCTTCCTCCTCCTCTGATGTAACTTCTTCTGTTGTTCCATTCTGCAATACAACAATGAAGTTTCTGCATAAATTCTGCTCATGTTCCTTCCTTTCAAAAACACGAGTCTACTTTTAAAGTGAAACAGTATATGTGAAAATTACACTTATCAAGGTCTGCAAAGGACTGAAGTTAAAAGTGTAAGATGCACAAAGATGCTTTCCTGCAGTATGGTAGTGAAGAGACTTTTGCATGAAGCAAAGAAATAGAATGTCACAATTAATTCCAATTAAGTTCTAAATAGAAACTTTAAATTCAGATAAGGGATATCCTATGCTGAGACAGTGACATAAGCAGCAAACACAGCGAGTGGGTTACAATTCATGATCTCTTAACCATGAAATCAGATCATGGTTCTGACTAAAATCCATCTCCATGCTACACTCTTAAAAAGAAAAAACCCAACAAACTTTATACCTCAAACGTAAAGGCTTCTTTTTCTCACTATCTACAACTTCTGTGTAGCCACTACTATCATCATGTAGCCATTGTCTTCAGATTATTTGAAAACATTCCAAACCAACATACTGAGTTAATTTTTCATGGCTTTCTATTTCAGGATATCACTTCAGGCTCAGGAAGTCTGAGCTGCAGAAATCCTCAGGAGCATTCTAATGTGCTTGTCCTGTGCTTACTTATCCTTTGGAAAAGAAGGAATCACAGAATCATACGATCAGCTGGGTTGGAAGGGACCTCCGAGATCATCAAGTCCAACCCTTGATCCAACCCCGCCGTGGTTCCCAGCCCATGGCACTGAAGCCACATCCAGTCTGTCCTTAAACACCTCCAGGGATGGAGAATCCCCCCCTTCCCTGGGCAGCCCATTCCAATGGCTGAGCACCCTCTCTGCAAAGAAATTCTTCCTAATATCCAACCTAACCCTCCCCTGGCACAGCTCAAGACTGTGCCCTCTTGTCTTGCTGATGGTTGCCTGGGAGAAGAGACCAACCCCCCCTGGCTCCCCTCTCCTGGCAGGGAGTTGCAGAGAGTGAGGAGGTCTCCCCTGAGCCTCCTCCTCTCCAGGCTGAACAGCCCCAGCTCCCTCAGCCTCTCCTCACAGCACTTGTGCTCCAGACCCTTCCCCAGCCTCGTTGCTCTCCTCTGCACCTGCTCCAGCCCCTCCATGTCCTTCCTGAGCTGAGGGCCCAGAACTGGACACAGCACTCCAGGTTTTGCCTCACCAGTGCTGAGTCCAGGGGCAGAATCACTGCCCCAGACAATGCAAGGGACTAGATGGATCTTCAGTCAGACTTAATAAGGCCACTCTTATTTAACTTGCAAACTGTGTGACATGAGTTTGTTTTTGAGCTTCAGAGCACATGCAAGACTCTTCACAAAGCTACTTCCTAAGATCACAGGCCCACTGCCTTGCACTTGCACTGCTGTGTGGGTGTTCAAAGCAGAGACCTGTAGGATTACAATTTGGCACGTGACCAAAATTAAGCAAGTTATTTGTCATTCCTATAGTACTGTCACCACAGGAAAACCATCTGTTACACTACAGGAGCTTTTAGAAATCATGTCATCTTAACACATACAAACAAAAGAAGATATCATAGTCTTATTAAAAATACAAAAAAGAACAGTTACTGTCAGTTACCGGTTCTGTTTTCAGCACAATACAAAACATTTTGGTTAACAAGAACATCTCACAGCCCTTCACAACTCAATATGTCAAGTGCACAAGAAGGAAACAAGGCACCTCAGATACTCCCTACCCAAAGGAGCATATGGTCTTGAATCCCATGTCTCTGCAAGGGATCGAAGAGGAAGGAAAACATCAACAGTACTTCATCCAAGTGCACACTGTAAAACATATACACTTCAACAAAGAGCAAACATTTCAGAAAAAGTAAATTTAGGAAGCACTAGGAGTGCACAGCCATTGGCTTGAACAGTGTTTAGGAGGGAATATAAACTTGACAGCAGTGGTATCACTTACACACCTTTCAATGATACAGAAACTCCAAAGGAAATTGTGTAATATTATCACACCATTCTTAAATGGATTTTGCAAACAAAATTCAGACTGAGGACATCATAAAGCAACAGTGCTTCATATCTCAGTTCTGGCTTACACAAGGTTTAATCATTCCCACCATCTTCTTTCTTGGAGTTGGAAAAACAACTCCTTCATTGCCATAAGGAGGTGTCCACAGCTTTTTCAGTTTACCTGTCCAGCTGGCAATGGCTGATCTAACATTTCAACATCTGGATGCTGAGGAAGATTATATAATCTGCAGAGGTCACATATTAATCGCTTCAGCTGTTGAAGAAGCTATAAAAAACAGAAACATGGAAGTGGTTATAACCAAAGCACAGAGCAGGATTTTGAGTTTTCTTCACACATTGGTAGTGAACCTAAAGTCACTGTACAGCATTTAAATCTTCTAAGGCTGGAATTAAATGTAAAGACCCCTCTTTTCCTCTGTAATCATTGTAACCAAGTCCCCACCATGGAAACATGGCAAACCAGAATAATGTGCCCTGACAGCATCATCCAATCCAAACACAGGTGTCTGAGCCACAAATCACTATGGAATAAGCAACTGGTAATGTTCCATAAGACAAGACGGTCCATTCCCATTTCCCAGCTTAAAAAAACCCCCATGTCTTAAAAAAAAAAACCAAGGAGGAACAGTCTGAGTCTGATTTTCCATATCCTGAATTCTTTTACAGGGCACACCAGTGAGGCACTGGAGCAAGACAAACACAGTACAAGGCACAGAAGCAGGCAAGCTCTGAGCAGTCTGCCTGCCACATCTTGGGTCAGGGGGAGGCACAATCTGTTACTATCTCTGATTTCTCTTTCCACCTTGCAGCATTACACTGACATTCTGTTAACAGCAAAACACAGAACACCTTACACTCACTGTTATGCAAGCCAGAAAAATAATTTAGTTCTGCAGAAACAGGCAAACATTAAGTTTGCTCACCACATTAATTAAGCTGATTTCCATAGCTGTTAAATTTCTCTAGGCAGTCTCAGATTCCCAGTTAAGGCCAAGACATGAAAGACTGTACTGCTGCATTTCCTAACTTTTCAAGGTCTTTGCACAGCTATGTCAGGAAAACAAAGAAAGGACTGCAGAATGCATCTGTAAAAGGGTCAACACCTCATTTTTTGCATCCATTTACGGACTTTTCTTCCAGACACCAAAGGGAGTCTGTCTTGCCACTTGTTAAGGGCAGTGTGTAAGACAACCAAGTCTGCACACACATCCCTCAGTACTCCTGGTAGTAACACCTGAGTGGCAACCCCCTCCCCCTGAAGCACTTCTCCATAAAGGAGGGAGACTCGGGAAATGCAGCCTCACCCAAGGTACAGCACAGACTTCTGAAAGAATTATAACTCTACAACAATATTTGGTGTTTGTATACTGTATTTCTCAAAATATACAATAAATTAAGGTAAAAAAATTAATCTCTTCACTCCAAAATATTCTGCATGTCTAAAGCTATTGGACGGTTTAGATGTTCTTACCTTACCCTACCACAAGTGAAAATTCAGTCTCTCCAGAGTTAAAAACTTATTTCCACACCCAAATCACTAGCAGTGATAAACAAATGTTGCCTTTATGCTATCTGAAAGCTTCGGTGCTTTTCCCTTCTGCAGCAGAATTCCACATTCTGTGTAAAAGGAATGTTATTTATCCATCTGAGGCCATGAACTCAGACACCAGCCTGCACTACAACTATGGCACTCCCTCCTCTCACACCACATTTGCTATTTCTGCATCATACATGACAGTCTTCCTTCACTCAAAAATAAAGCAGGTAACACCAGCAGGACTGGGGTATCAGCACCACACTTCTTATGAGTAAACACATGAGATGCGATAGTTTATGTTGCCAAAAGCTTTCTGTAACAATCACGTTTCTCATCAACCTTAAGACTCAACACTGGTTTGAAACTTCCCCGGTGTCTGAAACATCAAGGAAATCTTTTAGCAGGTAGAAATCAGGTTAATCCATCAAAAAGCTAGTTGCCAGATAGAATCAGATAGAACTACTGTTTCTCAATATGTGCAAAATGCTGCAAGTTGCACTGCTACACATTTTGTTGAGAAACTTTTTCTCTGCACAAACACTGCCTCATGGAGAGCTGGAGCATAAACCATACAATTTGAGGAGCTGTAATTTTTCTCACAGAGCTATGTAAAACCAGGCAAGCCATTAATTTGTTTACATCTGCTGTGAAGCACACACACACACACACACACAAAAAAAAAAAATCTAAGTGGTGGGGGAAAGAGCAGCACCATCAGCAGTGGGCTGGTCCATTAGAACTGACTTTGGACAAGCAGATGAAGACAACATTAGATGTGTCTTAACTAGAAGAAAGAGTAAAGGCTGGAAAGAGTTTAAGAACTGCTTCCTACCCTGGTTCCTCCACTCCTCATCCTGCTCATGAAAAGTCCTGTCACCTGAACCAAAGTTAAGAAGGAATTTTTGCAGCCAGGCCCCAACACACTGGAAGCTTCTCACAATCCCTTCCAAGGCAGCACCACAAGCAAGGGACACCAGCACCCTCCAAGCAACAACCCCCTGGCCCAACCTGGGCCACATTACAGAGCCTGTGCCTGGAGGAGCAGCAGGTTTTCACCTCCTCCCTTCCACTGGCCCCAGAGATCACACAGCCCTGAGGCAGCTGAGAGGTCTGTGGGGGACCAATTCCTGATGAGCTTCAGTGTCTGAGCACCAGTGACACCATAAAGGGGAGGCAGAGACAGGCAGCTGAGAGCAGGGATCCCCTGCCTGGGCAGCACCCCACACTTCAGGGTTACATGAATGCAGCTGTCACACTGCAGTTCATTTGTAGAGACCAGCTGCTTTATTTGACATCAGTGTCTACAGTTTGCAAAGGTGGTGGCAGAGAGAAGCTGATCCTCTCTTTACAACCCTTCCACTTATTGCTACATTTTTTCCTCCACAGGAGTTAATTTCATACCCTTGATCTTTCTGCCATGGATCACCATCACTTATCCCTTATACTCTGCTCCTATATACGAAAAATCATAGGATAATTTGGGCTGAAAGGCACATCTGGAAGACATCTGACCCAGCCCCATGCCCTGAGCAGGGCCTGGCATGATTTGCTATGTGTTGGTATGTGCATGAACAGATTGTATCAAAAGGAAGAGATTTCTGTCACGTATCAATAATTTAAATGTATTTCCAGGGTAACTTCACAGGCTTGACTAATGTAAAGTGAATGCTTAACACACACACTCTGAGGTTACTGAAGAAAAGGGGCTATCAGGACACCAAGAGTTTCCCTGGAATACAAACTGCCTAAAGCACAAACTAAACATAGAATGCACATCCAGAATGCACAACCCTCAGGGGATTAAAGGAGCCATGTAAGGAGCCTGCAGAGGGGAAATGCTCAAGTGACCAAATGCAGTGACACATTTATAAACTTACTACATTGATTATAATTAATATAAAAGTAACAAAAATATAAGAATTATAATACACATCCCTGTAATTTTTAATGCTTCAGGAGCTCTGAGAAGTTGGTAGTTTTTGTGGATACCATAATGCTGGTTTAGAACACAAAAACACCTCTTGGAATTCTCTGCTTCCTATGTTAACAACCTACACATCTGAGAACAATTTAGAACAATCTTTTCCTGAAACTGAGGCTACATTAGGAGGCTTTTTTATACATGAAGAGATCTTTCTAATGCAGTACAAAAGCATTAACAATTTTAGGATACCTTTGATGATATTAATACCCTGCTGGGTTCACTGTGAAACACCTTGGGTTTGGATTATCAAGAAACAGAAGTACAGTGGAAGTTACAAAGACTTCATTCTTCCACGTGTGTCTATCTACACATATACACACACTGTATCTGTGTAAAAAGAAAGGAATCAATCAGTCTTAGCCTACCACAGAAACTGCTGAAGGAGGATGCCAGTGGAAACAGGGAAGCAATAACTGGCACTTGGAGTGTGCCCCCCACTCAGCTCTCAGGCAAGCTGTGACACCACCTGCCCTCACACACACTCTGCAGCCTTGGCCAGTCCCAGGGAGCAAAGCAAAGCTTATTCCTGCATTTTGTCTCTATGACTCCCAACACATGATCTGCTGCTGCTGCACTGGGAGTTTGCAAGCATTCTTCCTGAAATGTCTCCACGTGGGACTCACTCTGCATTATTAACACCACAGCAGCATCCTTCAGGACAGCAGCTTATCCAAGCTGTAAACAAACTCATACCAGGAATTCTCTACTTTTGACATCTTCCATGCAAGTTTAAGGTCTAGAGAGAATTTAAGCTATCTGAATTTAAGCTCGTTTCTCTATTCTCTTTAAAAAGCAAACCTCCAAACAGCACATAGTTATACTTAGTATGTCATGAAGGTTTGAGGCTTCAGACTTGCATCGTATAGCTTCCACCAAATTAAACTTAACAAGACAGTAGGATTTCTCTTTTGCATAGCACAACCACTAGAAGGCAGATGGCAGTTTCATACCCATCAAGTCTCATGTGATGCTGGATTTTCAGGATCTGAGAAGCAGTTCAGGAGACACTAAGGGTTGAAAGAACTGTGTAGCCCCTTCATCTGCTGACTGGAACTTGTTCAACATTGACAGTCAAGCAGCTAAAGTGTCCAAACCTAATGATATCTATGCTGATCACATTCTTAGCAACCTTTCAACAAATTTTCCTAGCAAATGCACCATGCTCATACAAGGTAACGATGCAGTTTTGGACCCACAGAAGATTTTCCAGGAAACACGTGCAGGATTTCAACATCGGAAACCAGTTTTCCTTTTACCGTGTCAAATGACAAGGCTGGCTTTCCCCTGTCAAACATTTATGCCTGAAGAGCATAAATTCAGTTTCCCAAAGAGCTGATACCTGTCACAAGCAGGTAGAAAGGGCAGAGTAATACTAAAAAAAGCTAAAGCAGGGTATGTGCCAGCAGTGCTTTTAGCACACGGTTGCTGTGTCCACTGAAGCTCCTGCAAGAGTCCAGTGCAATTTCCCATTCAAAATTTGATTGCTCCAATAACTCTGAGTTTAGAATAACATGGCACTAATGATCCTTTACTTGCAATAAGTTAAATGAAAACTGGTTTGAAACATTCTAGAAATCTAAATTAAACTAAGTGAATTTTTAGGAGACTGTGATAAATTAGAAGCCTTTGGATTTCTACAGGTAGTTCCCAATCCCTTCCTACCCCACTCCAAAAACTGTGTGAGCTGCTCCAATGCCACTGATAGGGAGGAAGTTGCATGGAGAAAAAAGAAACTCAAACCCCACAAAGCCAAACCTTTGGAGTAAAAAAAAAAAAAAAAAAAAAAAAAAAAAAAAAAAAAAAAAAAAAAAAAAAAAAAAAAAAAAAAAAAAAAAAAAAGCCAGATTTTGTGGTGTTTTTATCTCTTCAACCACTCCCATCTGTCTTCATCTTGGCATAACAAGATGCAGGGTGGATTCCTGAGAAACCAATGGGCCATCCACAGGTGCCTATTACATCAACCCAGCAGCTTTTACATGGGCAAGTACAATCTTGATATCAGCAGCTGTTTTCTTACCAGGTACATAAGCAGTGTCTGTGCATATGCAATTCAGCACAGCAAGTCCCATGCATGTTTACAACAAAGCTTTCCAGCCCAGTGCAGGCAGTCCCACAGAGGAAACATCCTGCTCAGAACCCTCAGGCTGAAGCCATCAGCCACACCAGCTTCCACCTGCACAGTCTGCTGGGAAGTGTACTTAAGAAAAAGGATCATTTGGCCAGATTTTCTGCTACTATCCTGTTCTGTGTCTTTCCGGGCAAAAGTCACAAAGATTAAGAGATCTATCACATTCTTCTGAAGGTGGTTTAGTCTAAAGTTCAGGTTGAAGTAGAAAATACACAACTGAGACCTGTGTCTCCTGCAATCACATCCGACATAATGCATTAAATCACTAATATTCCTCTGCAACTGTTTTTAATTATGGCAAGGCCCTGAAAGACTCTCACTCTTACTAGTGTCCTAATTATTTCTGCTAGAAGTCAAATGCATTCTAAATATTCTTGAGAAAAAGGCACTTGTACATTCTTGTTTAAGGTTGGGTATGCTAGATTACCATTATGCCAGTAAACATGACAAGTAGAGGACTTCATAAGAACATTCCCAATTTTTCCAAACCAGGCAAGAACTAAGCACACAATCCATGCAATAAGCAGTATTTTGCAGACTGATTTGTTTTGTATGCATAAATAAAAACACAACATGTTAAAGTAATCTATTAATAAAGATCACCTTTAAAGGCTATTTAATATCCATAAAGCTGAATTTGGAGTGGAAAAACAACACTCAATCACTGAATTTTCTGTATGCTGCAATACTATTCCTTGTGGAACAAACTGCATTTGTACTGACATTTATCTCCAAGCACTATTCAAGGACACTTGAATGGGAAGTTAATTTTTATATATATACACACACACACAGACAAAGAGCTCCTATCACTACATGAAAAGGGTACTCAAGTAAGATATAATGCTTGAGAGTTTTCTGCAGTACAAAACAACCATTAGAATCTGTACAGAGATTTTCTTTAAGTAGCAACTGCCCAAAGTCACAACCCTGTTTAAATGTATCAGTACCTAAGGAACATTCAGATGAACCACAAGCTCTCAGGTCAAGTCTCCTTTACTGAAACCAGGAATTCTTTGTATTATACCCACATTTTGCAGAACATACGTTCTCAAGAACACAAAGCTTTTGCCTTTGTAATTAATCTCTGTGCAAAGAAAGTTCTACAAGAACTGGTTTTTACAGTAGTTTTAACCTTTTCATCCACTTCACTGTTTAATTATTTTCAGAGAGATTCACACTGTAATTACTGGGGCTGTAACTTTACTTAAATGCTTACTCTGTAAGAGAAGTTACCTTTTCCTACTTGCTTCAAACCTTTTGGATCACTTGTGGCTCCTTTTGGAAGAGAAAGTTGTTTTTACAAAACCTCCCAAGTGACCCCAAAACTGAGCAAACCGAACTGCTTGTTAATATTACAAAGCCAAATAAACACCCAAACCCAAGTAAATGCCCAAGAGAACCAAAAACCACTTTGCTCACCAGAGTATTGCTCTTCTTAATATCTTCTAAACGCTCTAAGACTGAAGTCAGGTTTGGGTCATCTGATTCTACAAACCATATTGGTGAGGAAGAGGGATAAGACTCCTGTTAAAAAAACAAACACAAACCCCAACACATAAATAAACAAAAAAGAACCAAAGCTTTTAAAAATCATTCACCCCCAAAATTTCACAACACAGTATTAACATCACCTTTTATCTTATTTTGTGCCAGGTAACATAGAAGCTTTTAACACTGCTTTTTTTAGGCAATGCAAAAGAAGTTGAAAGAAATCCAGCCAACTGGTTCTTCTAGTATTTCATCTTATTTTAAAGTTGCCCAGGTGATGGATATACATAAGAAACATTGCTGAGAAGTTTAAAACCTTGGGGGCAGGTGGAAGAGGAGGGAGAAATTTAAAAATGCAGTATAGGTGATAATTACCAAGAAATGGAACCATACGTAGCCCATGTCAAAAAATAAAACTGTATTGATGCTGATTTTTCATAAAAACACAGCTTCTTCCAAATAAAAGCTGTGAAAGTGTCCCTTCATATCACTGACGTGTCTGGATCTTATTTGTTTTGTGTGAGTTATTTAAGGCATTCTCTGTTTCTCACCCATTCAATTATATTTTTAGTAGCTAAAGACAAATTGCTGAACCTCAGTTTTATCACCCAGATATTATCTTCATATCCCCAGGTCTGAAAATTCCCTCATTATTTTGGAATTCATTTCCCTCACTGCAGTTGAAAAGGAAAAATTCCATCTTTCTCATTCCAGAGACAACAAATCATGCTTCATTCTTCCACTCTTAGAGTCAAGGTTTGAAAACTGGAGAAAAATACAAATATATTAGAGCTGGCTTTTAACAATATAAAGCCTATTTCCTTACTGACCTTCTAGGTGAGGTGCTGAACCCCACAGGAGAACCCATGTGACTAAAGGACATCAGTTTTGGCAAAACAGACTATCACAACAGTTCCCACCTGGCACCACACTCCAGCAAAGTTCCAGCTACACAGGTCTAAAATTCCCACCTGTAAACCAAAGGCTCTGCATAAACCTATTTTTTAACAGGCTCAATCCCCTTGACTTTATTTTTTTTTCCTAAATCACAGCTAAAACCACCTTGAAAGAACACAGGATATTCCCAGTATTTCTATGAAAAGACAAATTGTTCACATCTTTCATCTTCACTTCAAAGCACACTATACACAAACACAGAGACCTCAGAATATCTCCTCTTGATTAACTAAGGCCTAACATCTCACATGTCTATCAAGAAAGCCCAGAGCTCAGCTCACTGAGATTTCTGGCTAGGGCAGGCTCACAGATGGGCACATGGATGTGGTTTCATCACTTTTCTCCTTTACACAACACAGCACTTAGGGAAAAATGTATTTTCTCCTTGGTTTCACTCAACACACTCTTGAAAGAGTAACCACACTCTCCGTGGGAGAAACAAGATTGAACTCCCCACTGCACAGGGCTTCCAAAACATTATTTTTAGGCACTGAACTTCATTAAAGATATTCCAGGCTTTGTACTGATAACATCTCACTCATTTTTAATAACATGCAACCTACTTACAAAGTCTTCTGCAATGGTGCAATATCCTCACCTCAAGCCTTTCGCTGCACACTGATCCTCATGGACAGCGAGGAAAATCATAAAGGAAACTCTGCCAACTGTGGCCCCACTGCCTGAAGACCTGCTTGAACCAGGTATGTTTGAGACCTGAACTTCTCTCATTTAGCTCATTCAGTTGAGAGAAAGGCAGCAGAGTAAACACAACTATCACAACTTTAGATTACACCAACATTCCCATCAGGAAATACAAAGAACAAGCAAAATGCTTCCCAAGATTCACCAAGCCACCTGTTTCTTAAAGTCCTCAGACTCATTAGAATAAAAATATTCTCCAGATACAGTCAACATTTGGACTGTGTATGCACATTCTCCTAACAGATATTTTTGGCCTTTTTCTTTTTTAATCAAGCATTTTTTAAATTACGTTAGTCCAGGTCTAAGCAAGTCTCTTAATTGCAATGATTTCTAGAAGACAAACATCTGCCACCTCTCTTCTAAACCATATCTGGAATCTCAAGACTGCTTACAGAATGGAGCTCACCTCTTCACTGCCTATATTCTTCTTTTCTGACAACCTTAGTTCTCCTTTCTCCATCTGAAGGATTTCATGAACAAACCCACGGCTGGACATTTGTTATTGCAACCAGCAGCATCCCAGTCTGGGGGCCTGGAGAAAAATCTCCCAGCTCCTTGCAGCACATCTGGGATCAGGCAGGACCATGACTGACAGTGCAGACCTGATGATCAAGCACTCCCAGAGTGTGTTTAAACACATTACAGGAGCAAACTGAATGTGCTGCTGCCTTCTGCACTGGATGACAGCCCCTACTCATGTTCTGCTCTCATTCCATTTCCTGCACTGAAAACAAGTCCTCCTGTATGTGAGAAAACCCACAGTTTGATACTGCCTGGATTATTAGCCTATAGCACATATGAATGACTGTGCCCTACAAATCATTAGCTATTCAAATTTTTAGTCTGCTTTAGCTTTTCAAACAAGAATAGGAACAATGTGCTTCTCAGAAAGGCTTTCCTTTAACATGGAGAGCTTATTTACTCAGCTGTATGAGGAAAGATTTCAAACTTCAGATTTTTGGACTATGGATATTTAATTGCACATTCCAATTTTTTCACAACAGGTGCTTAATATTAAAATACAAGTTCAAACAAACTACCATTTTGTTGCAACACTTTCTAACTCTTCAGACTTACCAATAAATATATTAACTTAAAAACAGAAATGGCATTAAATTTCTCTAGAAATCTGTATGCAATCCATATTTTTGGAACAGCTGATTTCCACGTGGATATGAGTCACTGTATTTTGAAATATAGAATTCACACACAAAACTTCAAACATTCTTAATTTAAGATACAAACAGGCTCAGGAGTTTGTAATGACCACAGATGCCACTTAAAACCACGCTTGTGGTTTGTGAGGTCACACAACTGCACTTCACATCAGCTAATTCTGCTGAGAGAATTAAGGCAGCTTTTTCTTTTGTATCTGCATCCTATAGAGATTGGATTTGAGCTGTTATGTCATGTAAGAAGCAGGCTTCCCAGATACAAAGACAATGCTTCATGAGAGGAAGCCTAAAATAGCAGTTATTTTAATTCTCAGTGGCTAAAAGCCCCGTTATTTTGGGCCTTTTACTATACAGCTGACAGACAGGGATTTTGTATATATAATCTATCACCCATACTAAGTGTTCCAGATCTTTTATGTAACTGCTGTAACACGACATTTTCTTGCTCTCTAAGAGGCAGAGGCTGTGGTGCTCAGACAGTGCCCAGGGCCAGCTGGGAACAGCAAGGCCGGGGCTGTGCCACACTGACATCACACCTCGCAGGAGCGGGGCCGGGACAAAGGCTGCATGTTTACAGCAGCCCAGATACAATCACAATTCATGGCATCATCACTTCTGGAGAGCCCCTGTATCAGCACCAGGACAGACTGGGAGCTTTGTCAACACAAACGCTTCTGTCACAGAACGGGGCGAAAGAATTCAGCCCACTAATAAACAGGGCAAACACAAAGGGAGTAAAGCCCTGTGCTCCTGCCACGGGAACAATTTCAAACCCAACCAAATCAGTCAGGAAAACCACAGCGTATTAGAAGGATACACACGGGATCTCACTGTTCAGACATTCCATTACATCCCCTACTGAAATTTTCACTAACACTTTTGCTTACCAAAAAAAAAAAAATAAAGGGGGGGCAGCAAAAAGCGACAGAAGATTCCAGGAACACACACATTAAGACAGCTTTTCCTGGGCAGGATCTGTCATCTAAGTATATCCTATCTAAGCTTTCTCATCCGTAACAATAAGGCTGTGTCCCTTGCAGTGTTATATAATCGTTATCCAGCTCTCCAAAGCCACAGCGACACAATTTCCATGTTGGTAAGAGACTTTTAAACGAGCTGTTTCTAAATGACTACAACACAGTTGAAATAGCGAGGCTGTAAAATTAAAACAAAACACCTTGCTCTGGCTCTCCTGATTGGAACAACCTGTAGACACCAGGCAGTGGGGGAACCACGGCTGCCCCAACACAACCGAGCCGTTTCAGGAACACACATTTCAGCACACGGCTGCTGCAGCATCATTTCAACTCACAGTTACTCGGTGACAGTCCCTCATTTGCTTTAATTTCCAGATCACAGTAGATGGAAAAAGCGTGGGGGGTTTCTTTTTAAAATCCCTAGCATACTGGCTGAACAAAACTCAAAATTTCTGGTTTTAAGTTCTTGCAAAATGCCCATCGTAGACAGAACCCAGTTCTGTTCTTTTTACACCAGCTACAATTAAACTGAGCTGATTTTTGTAACAGCACTTCTAATTTTTTTTTCTTCTCAGTCCCAAAATTTTTCTTCACCCTCCCTTTACTTCCCAAAAGCAGAACATCAAACTCCCAAATCTTTTAACCGGCTTAGATACTTTGAGAAGGCTGGAACTAGACCATTCCAGCTCACCCCAATCTTGGTAATGAAGTGAGTAAATCCTAATGGAACAAGACATCCCAGAGGGCTAACACAGTTCTCAAGGTGAATACATTTGCAGCTATAAACACACATCAAGTAATCGATCTGAAATCATAGATGGTTTTCCCTCAGCAGGCACCTTGATGCTACCAAGGTTGTCCATTTGAATTAAACAGCAGAACTAGATCATATATACATCCAAATGAACATCCAATAAATACTGAAGATTAAACTACACAATTAGCTACAATTTAGTACACATTATTTGCAGCTGTTAGTCAATCATTCACTACTTATTTGTCACCTGTCTCAAGCTGCCTTTAGAGGAAAAAAAAAAAACACAGAGTTAATATTAACAAAAATATCAGGATTTGAGAAGATATTCTTAAAGCTAAAGTTTAGCCTGATGATCATAAAACACTAGTACTTACAGTTGCTTAAAATAGTATTAGTAGTGATTACACAACTGACAGACTGTTTCCCATTATTAGGGGCCAAATTTTGCAAAGGCAGCTTAAAAGCAGGAAGCATTTTCTACCACTAGCTCCTCAAGTGCCAGGGAAGTGTACAGGCCTTGTAAGTCAGCAGATTGTCATCTGCCCTTTCATTTCAGCCTTTATAATTTTTTTTAAAAAAGAAAGCATGAAGGGTCACTTTCATTGAAAATAATCCAAATAAAACCATTTCCCAGAAACCTCAAGTTACTAAAACCACCAAAATTGGTATTTTCAAACATCCAGCCGTCACCATTTACTCTGTTGCACAGCTGTTATTGAACATGACAATATTCTATCATTTGCACTTTTATATATAAGAGATTTGTCATTTCCTTAAAAATCTAACTTTTCAGTGATCCAGAGTTCTAAAGGTTAAGAAAAGTGTTTGCAATGGAGGGTTTAAAAATGAAGTTTAATACTGGTGGTAGTGAGGAAGCAAAGTTAATTTTACCCACCTCTACTGAACAAGAGGAAAACTTCAACCTGCTTTTCCTTTTGAATTATAAAATAGTATATAACATACTAGTAACTTGACCAATCCATATAAACAGCAGGACATAATTTATTCACTAGAATTCAGTTAAATAGAGATCTTTAACTGTTTCTAAGCCACAGAAAGCAAGCTTGGATTTGTTTTACTTTTCTTCCACTCTCCCTAAAGCCTGACATGCTCAGGTCCATGAGGGCAATTGTTCCAACTGCTGTGTTTGGTCAGGCACCAAATTCAGCTGTCTGAAATAAGTCTCTCTCTTCAACATACAAAATCCCTGCAGTTCTACTCCAAGTCTAATGGCTGTTTGGGCAGCTACAGCCTATGCAAGACAATCCCAGGTGAAGCATCATGCTTTGGTTGGACCCCTGGAACTGCAAGAGCTTAATCATCGTGCCCCTTTGCAGGAGGAAGGTGAAAGAATCCCATAACCCTGTTCTGTGTGGGGTCTCTAACACACTCAGCGCTGCAGAAGCCAAAACCTTCAGGAG
The DNA here is from genome assembly GCF_003945595.2 of Pipra filicauda. Taxonomy (NCBI): domain Eukaryota; kingdom Metazoa; phylum Chordata; class Aves; order Passeriformes; family Pipridae; genus Pipra; species Pipra filicauda. The sequence goes on from NW_024104118.1 coordinate 1,530,929, forward strand.
AGCATTCAACCAACACAACCAACAGGGTCAGGCTTTGCTTCTCCCACACACACTCCAGGGAACGGGGCAAGTGCAGCAGAGTACCTTGTTCTAGAACTGTGTATGTTATTAAATACAGCCATGCTAGAGATGGGAGAGGCAAAGGCTGTGCCTCATGGAGCAGGAAGGCCATAACAAACCACAGAGGTAAAATCCCTCTGCAACCACAGACTGTCCCAAACAAAAATACAGCTCTCTGTACAAACGAGTTCTACTGATTGCAGAAGGCTACCATGAAGGTAACCAGGAGGAAATGTTTGTAAAGAGAACACAGAATGGTTCTAGAGATCCTTTTTGTCTTCACAGCCTCCCTCTGGGCAGGGCAAAGGCACTGCCCTCCTGCCCAGTCAGGCTTCAGGCACAGGAGCAGTGCTCTGACACTGCACCTTCCACAGCCGCTTCCTGCGCCAGTGCCCTGGACAGCAGCACATTCCTACAGGAGCTCAGGGCTCACGCTGAGGAATACTCTGTGCCATATACAGATTCAGCAGCATCTGCAAGTGCCAGTCTTCGTAAGATGACCACAGCAGAACTGAAGTATCAACAGGGACAGCATTTCAATGGCAATTCACTTATATACAAATTATTCCAAAACCCGAGCAGTTTGTAATCGCCAGCTTCATCTGCACCAATTCACTTGTTCAACACAAGCCTGTGGAATTCTCCTGAAATTATTATGGATTCTTTAATTTTTACTTTGTGTGCATCCAAGATAGAAAATAATGTTTTGATTAAAAAAAAAAAAAACCTGAAAATTTAAGCAAATGCTGCTTTCAAACAAGCACATAGAAGAGGCCAATAATTTCAAATGCTGTGAAATAATCTAAGCTGCTTTTGTGTTTTACTTCCATATCTCTCTATCCAGGTACCCACATCTGTCAGTGCTCAAACATCATTACCTGAGAAGAAGTCAAAACATCTACAACCGAAGTAGCAAAGGCACAAATCATCACTTCAAATGGTCACAAACACGAATGCAGATGTGGCATCGTAGTTCTTACATTTCTTATGGTCAAGCTCTTTCGGTCACATTTTTACTGCCAGTCATTGTTCAAACTGTTTAATCTACACCAAGTGCCACAGCTGCCAGTTCAGCTCCATGAAACTGCGTGTGACCCTTGGGAATACAGGTTTATCAGACTCTCCTATCAGTTGCCACGACCTCATCCTCTCCCCTTACCAAAAAAAAGGCAGAAGGTTACTTGTCCACTGTAACATAACTACACAAGTAAAATAGGAATTCTGAGTATAAAAGGAAGAAGAGGCACTTTTCTGGTAGAACAGTTATTGATCATCACTGTGAAGCAACATTTTGCTCTCCAGGTCATCATCATAATGCAGCATGCCATCTCTCCACTCAAAGCAATTCAGAGAAAAAACAAACACTCCTAACAGTTTTGTATGGACCCAAAGTAAAATCCCCCAAATGTTACTGTACTGCTGCTCAAACACAACTCAGGCCCGATTTCACTAACAGCACAGCAAGTGACAGTTGTTCAAGAGCAGTGTGTAGTCTCTGAAAATGTAAACTGTTGCTGAGGGCCAACCCAGCTAAGCGAGCTAAGGAACATTGCTTTGCCAGTATTAACAGCAACAAATAAACTTACAGATCATCCACACTGAAAACTGAGCAAAGCACACGGCACCGCTCCAGACTAAGTGACTTGCTTACTGGGAAGATGTGGACCTGAGATGACACCCAGGGTTTTACCACAGCACCTCACAGCAGTGGGATCAAGCTGTCCAGCTCCTCACACACAAAAACCCCACTGTGTGCTTGTCCCCTCATCTTTGCAGTTGTCAGAGGCTGGTTGTTTGGGAGCCCTCAGGCACAAGGGGTTCTCTAACACACACATTACATGTGCACTCAAGCTGGCAACGCTTTACCTAATGAGAGCTACCCACACAAACTAAAGGGAAAGGTATTTTGCAAATCTGATTCTCCAATACTCCTTCTTTAATAGCAGCACAGTGTCTTATGTGCCCAAATTCCTGCAGAAGTCTAATTAACTGAAACAAATTATCAACTCATTCTAGCCATCAAGAGTTATTAATTACCTACTTCTACAACTATACAGATGAGTACATTCTGAAAAGGTATCATCAACATCAGTGTCACAAAGCCAGAGCAGAAAGAAATGGCTTCTAGTATGGCTAGGACTGAAGAACTGGTTAGAACTAAGTTGTGACACATCCCTCTCTCCCCAACTCAACTTGATAAAAAACTTCCTTGCAGACCTGCTCTCACCTTTAATCACTGCTGTTACTCCTCAGCATGCACAGTCTGATACCACTTCTGCTGTCACCCAAAAAAATCCAGGCTTCTCCTTCATTCTGTTTAACTTCAGCAATTTACATCTTTCAACTGTTCAAATCACTCAGCATCCCCTTCCACCCGTGCCCTTTCCCCCTCCCTGAGAACGACCTTCCTCTTCTCCACCTTTTCCCTTTGCAGAATTGCTGTGCTCCAGACACGCCTGCAGACACACACAGGGGTTTTTTCAGGCTCACCCAGGGCCAGGAGAGGTCCTGCTGCTCTCCTGCCCTTCCACCTGACAGCAGCCCAGCCACCAAGCCCAGCTCTCCCCTCACAGCTGCCCTGCCACAGGCCTTCACATCGGAGCCATTTACATGGAGCTTTGTCCCCCACACACAAAATTTCAGTACCACAGCATTCAACCAGTGTTTACCATTAATAAGTTGAATACCACAACTCTTACCACAGTTATTTCCTACTTCAAAAATTCAAGGAAGCCTGTGGTATCTTGTACACCACTGCTCAGGAACGCTTTGATTTTTTTCTAATGCCACTATGCAAGTTTTGACAGAGCTTATGCTCCTGCCTTTCTAAATGCACACTGAAGAAGCTATTCCAAGATCTGCAATTGTATTGAACTCTCTCTCAGAGGGGGTAAAAAATTACAAGGTCTGAGAGAAAGGAGAATACAGTTCATACTAAATCCTCAGACATCATATATTAGCTGCTCTACAGTACTTAATACACCAGGATGTCTTGTATGCAAGAGATAAAAAAGAAAACATATGCAAGGTCATTATTTTCATACCACACTTAAGAGATTACAGCTGGAAGCAAGAAATCAGTAAGACATACACTAACTGGTATGCTTGTTTCCATCAAAGATCATATTAGCTTCAAGTGCACTGCAAACAGGCAGGCTGATTGAAGATCTAAACGTTAAATAGCCTCTCCTTACTATAATCAGTCATTTAATTTTCCAATTGTCTTCTAGGAGGTGGTGAAAGGTCATTTTCGTTTCTCCTACAGAGTTTGCAGCTGAAGAAACACAGTGGAACGCATACTAAATCATCAACTATCGTGTCTCTCCAAAACAGAACACCACCATTCATAACTTAAAGGGAAAAAACCCAACCTAATATTCAACTTCAGCCAGGAATTCAGGGTTTATAACCCTTCAAAACTACACAAAGGCAAACAACCTGACAGTACTGAACCACAGTCCACACTGAGGCATAACTAAAACAGTGCTCATTTCTGCTAGTCAGCTTCTACAAGCACTTGTGCCTACCTAGAAATTTTACCCACTCTTTTTCTTTTCTAATAATAATAATATGATTTAGAGAACTGTCTCCATCTTTACATCTTCCAGTCTCCTGGAAGGAATTAGATTTTACAAGTAAACAAACTACTGGCAGTTAAGTCTGGTCCAGCTGTCACAGTAACAAACAGACAGTGGTGGAGGCCCAGGGGCCCGATGTCACCTCGGGTGCTGCACCCAGGAGTGGCCCCAAGTGCCCCCGAGGGTTGTGCTGGCACTGCTGGATTCAGGCTGTGCTGGCACTGCTGGATTCAGGCTCCCCCTGTGCCCTCTGTTGTGCCGGGACAGCTGTTTGTGCAGCCACGCACTGAACCAGACTGGGACACGGTCCAGGTCAGCACTAACTCAGGAAAGAATTTTTACATGGCAGCCAGGTCCTTAATCCAGTAAACTCAATTTTGGCCACCTCACATGGCACACAGCCTTTGTTGGGCTGCGAGCAGCAGCAGCATTACAGAGTGCACAGGACACCACCACACTCTGTTCTTCCTAACAACTGTGATTTTCAATTCACGCTGAGGTTATCAGGTCATCGACACACAAAGCCTCCTCAACAGTTCACATGACGAAGCATGTTGAGTGAATTTATTCTTTCTGCAAAACTTTTAATTCTTTTCATTATCAAAGTGCACAGAGAGCTCTCTCAAGGACCACAACAGTCCCAGTTCTGAACCTACTGTATCATTAACTCACATGAGTAACCCACTGGAAATAAGCACGATCTCCTCTACACTGAAGACTCAACATGAGCCAGCCTTTCTATTTGAAGCCCACCATTGTGACTTTCTAGGATATTTTAGAAGCACTTCATACATTGTAGAGAGGAACTGTCTGCAAAGTCCTGAAGTTTTAGTTACAGCCTTTCACACATCACACAACCAGGCTGTAATGTCAGAAAGGTCCTGTCTTCCAGACGCAAAAGACTCCTCCTACTCTTTTTTACAATACTCTTTTTCCAATTATGGTCTTGGCATAGAAGGAGAAATTAAAATCTTCGCTCTTTTAGTAATTTTTTTGTTTAATTTTGGTTTGCTAAATAAAACAACATTAAATGTCTCAATTTCTATTGCATAAGTTATGCTTGAAAATAGTTGCATGAGTGCCTTTTTTAGATGACCAAGTATATCTAACTCTAGCCAAAACCTACATATTATCAAGACAAATCTACGTGTGCTTTTATACAGTCCTGGTATCCACATGGTGCAAAACAAAGGTCTCAACCTCACTACAGAATGTCTAGTGATTTAAAAAAAAATCAATTAAAAAGAGTCTGAGGTTGGAACTGAACACCTCATTCATTATGCGGTAACTTCTGCGAACAAATATATAATATTTTTAAAAGGTTACCAGGCATTACTAGGAGTGAGTTTAATATTAAAATCTTATGTCTTTGAAGACCTGTGGCATGTTCTAATACACTCACTTTCTGTATATACCCAACTTGTCAAAGCTTCACAGGTAACACCTTTTCATCCATCCTGGTTTAGAAGGGAAAATGAAGTGTTCCCCCCTCGATTGCAGTAATCTGCAGACAGCAACCTTCTCAAGCCTTTCACAGCAGCTCCTAACTCCGATTTAGCAGCAGGGTGTTTTTCAGGGAAAGCAGAAGATGTTCTTCCCAGCAGAGAGGCAGGAGTTCACTGAGTCAGCCACGTCACCTGAACTGAATCACTGCTGTGTGAAGGGTATCACTGCTCAGCCCAGCCCTGCATCTGTTTGGGGCAACTGCTCCCACTCACAGGGGGCACAAAATCCCTTCTACCTGTTACCTGAGGACACAGAATTTCAGTAGTAATTTTGTGGGGGGGGAGATATTAATATCCAGTTCCTCATCTGAAGAGATGATATAAAAAAAATGGGAAATGTTTTACAGTAGTCCAAACCAGTGCTTTTTGTTGCCATAATAAGGAAAAGACTTGGGTGTAGAATAATTCTAACACACCCTTGGCAAAACTATGACCTAAGTCTGATAAGGTACCAAACTGAAACTAAAGACTGTATTGAAGGACACTTACCTAAAGTCATGATCAATAAACACACTCCTTTAAGTAAGGCCACAATTTTGATACTATTTCAAAAACCACACAGAACAGGACCAGGCTTATTGAACTTGATCAACTGGAATAGTCCTGTCAAATAAAAAGGAAACCTGAGAAAAACAGACATAAAACTCCAAATGGAGACACTGCTGCTGGCATAACAAAATGGGAATGTGAAGGTACACAGTCTGAACAAGTTCAATAATTAGACAGTTCTCAGGAATAAGCAGCAATGTTTCTGACAGGGATGACTCCACCCTCAAGTGCCTCTTTTAAAATAATCTGATTAACCATGTAAGCTCCAATATGGGTCACTACCAGAAATAGTGAAGGACAGACTTGGACAAAGTTTGGCTGCCATTCTATAAAACAGAAGAGCTATGGAATAAAATGTATCCTGCTTTAATTTCAAGCAGTGTTCAGTGTCACAGGTAGGCTATCCCTAGGATGCTGCAGCTAATACTGAACTTTGACAGTTCTACAAACTCATATTGCAGAGACAATCACCAGTGAGAAATGCCAGGGCAGACTTCTAATTAAAATGTGAATTTTAGTCTAGGAAACTTGTGGAGACCCACACAGTTCCTAAGCAGATATTCTCCCTCACCTCTCCAGGAGAATGTTCCCTCTTCCCTCTGCCTTCACTCTCTCGACTGGAAAACAGAGAGAGGTCCATTGGGAATATCAGAACAACTTAGTTATCAGATCTCTTTTCAGACTTAAATTCCTTCCCTATCAGCCATTTCTCCATCCAGTAACTTCAGCATCTCTACTCACTGCTAGACAGTTTTCATTTTAGGTGAAATATTGAGGTATCTAAACAGAACCATGAAGAAGAAAAGTGAAATTATGAAGCTTTGTGCTTACTCTTTCCCTTGACAGGATTCTTGAGAGTGGAGACACAATCCACTGTACGCTTTTGCTGAGTAAGGGAAATACCCCAGCTGGATCAGTATTGTAGGGGTTAAACTGGTTAAAAGAAGCAAACAGCTAAAGTTACATATTTGCTCTGCAAATCCAGAGCACTAAGATAGCAGCTTCTGACTCAGAAGAGTGAGCCTCCCCAAGAAAACATATTTACCAACAACTTTACGGCCTTACCAGCTTTTCCATGCCACTAGTATTTGAAGTTCTAGTTCCCACAGTACCCACAGAACCACTGAAGCACAGTAAACGAGACTTATGATTTCCTAGTTTACAGTACCTACAAAAAAAACCCAAAACCTGGAGGCAATTAGGAGTCAGAGCCAAGAGGCTCCATTCAGTGGGGAGGGGGAGAAAAAAAACCAATCACTTTTGCCACACTTAGAATTCTAACATTTGTGTCAAAAAACTAGGACAGAAGCCCAGAGATGAGCTTTCTCTTCTTGGCTCTGTCACCTGCTGCCCATTTGTTTCAAGGGAGCAACTTCTGTATCTCAGATTGCCCTCTGCCAGTTATTTTTAACACCTGCCTCAAAGAGCCCCAAATTAGTCAACACTGGAAAGCACCAAGTTGCTCACAGACAACTCTGAAGGAGAAGTTTCAAGAAACTCAGACACGGCCTTTCATCAAAGCAGAAGTCTCAGCTCTAAGGTTCAAAACCAGCAGTTTTCCTGTTCTTTTTGCAAGTTTATATGCCACAATTCTAATGGCACGTGAAAGACCTCCTGACCTTTGGGGCAAGTGACTGCAATAACAAACTGCAGACACTGTTCCCTCACTAATACACAAATATGACAACAGTGACCTGTGCTCAGACACTCCTCAACCAAAGGCCTACAGGTAAGTGGGCATTTTCTTTTCAAATTAAGAATTGTTATCAGAAGTAGTTACAACAGCAGCAGTCTCAGAAGTAGATAAACACCACGGCACAAATCCCAGGCACAACTTCAGGTCTTACTTACTACTGGCTTCCCTGTTAGCTGTCGCTTGACAAAAAAGAAATAACCCATCAAATTCAGCTGGCAACTGAGGGTGCACAATCATCAAACCTTTCACTTCACTGTTTAGAGGGAGATTTATGAAACAGGATCATGTTGTGTGGAAAGAAACAGCCAAACTTCTCAGCAACGCACCACTTCCTACTGAATAAAAAATATTCACAGGAAGTCATGCAGTCCATCATCTGATGGGTGATGTCTGAAAACAAGAACACCGAACCATCTTGTTTATTTTACCATCGAATTCAGCTGGCAACTTACGGGTGCACAATATCCAGTAAAACAATCACACCTTCACTGTTTAGAGGGAGATTTATGAAACAGGATCATGTTGTGTGGAAAGAAACAGCCAAACTTCTCAGCAACGCACCACTTCCTACTGAATAAAAAATATTCACAGGAAGTCATGCAGTCCATCATCTGATGGGTGATGTCTGAAAACAAGAACACCGAACCATCTTGTTTATTTTACCATAAAAAACATCTTACGTCTTACAAGTATCCAGTAAAACAAACACCTGTCCCACGACCGCAAAACTGACTTCTCATGACAGTTAACTGTGAAACCTGAAAGGTCTGCTTAACAAGTCCCCTTTAACTTCATAAAGTTACTTTAAGGTAAGTGAGAATCTGATCAGGATTATTACTTGATTTGCCTGGTTTGCATGCACATTTTCATCTTTCAGTACTGAAATGTTCACACTTACATGAATGTTTCTATCTCCATGCTGTTTGAAACTTTCATGCAAAGACATAAAAGCAGTATCTTCCTCAAACCCAAACATGCTGGTTTCCCCTTAAGTTTTTCAGCTGAATAAGGCATATAAATTCACTTATAACTACAACCAACTCAATAAAAATGAACCTCCAGCACTTTCCTGTACATGACTCACAGACGCCAATATACTCAAGTCTTTTGGCAAGTTTAGGCCTTAAACTTCTAGAAAAACCAGAGTATTTTTACCATGTCACAACAACACCGAAAGTTTTATTCTTCAAGGGAAGAAAAAAAAACAACAAAAAACCAAACACAGCAGTGAGAAGAGCCAAAGCCCTCTGGAGGTATCAGTCCCTCAGGTTGGAGGCTGCTCGTGCCCCCTCACAATTCTGAGGGCACCGTTACGGTAACGCAGCCCCTCGGCGGCAGAGCTGGTTCAGTGTCACCCCTCTCAGAGGGCTCAGTGTCACCCCTCTCAGAGGGCTCAGTGTCACCCCTCTCAGAGGGCTCAGTGTCACCCCTCTCAGAGGGCTCAGTGTCACCCCTCTCAGAGGGCTCAGTGTCACCCCTCACACCCCCGCCGTCCCTGGGCCCCCCGGGCCGCCCCGCCCGGCCAGGCCCGGCCGTGTGGCGCACTCGGAGCCGCGCCCGCCCCCGCCGGGGCTCGGGGGAAACGCTCCCGGCGCCCCGCGAGGGACGGGGCGGCAGCGGGGCCCGGCAGCTCTGCCCGTCACCCCCCCGGGGCTCGGAGCCCCTTTGTTCCAGCCCCAAGCCCCGCGTCCTGCCCCCGCACCCGGATCCCCCGGAGGAGAGGCCGGGGCCGCCCGGCCGCTGTAACTTTTGTTGCGGTGGCGGCGGGGAGGGCGCTCGGAGCCCCGCGGGAGCGGCCCCGGCCCCCCCCCGTGCTGAGTCACCCCCGCGGGGCTGCGCCCCCTCCCCGCGCCCCGCGGACAATGGCGAGGGCGGGCCGTGCCCGGCCCTGCCCGCCCCGCGCGGCCCCCGCACCGTGATGTTGCAGTGGATGGTGAGCGGCGGCGGCGGCTGCGGGCTGGAGCCCGGCGGCGGCGGCAGCAGCACGAACTGGCAGTGGAGCTCGTCCAGCTTCCAGGAGACGATGCGGAAGCGCTCGTGGTCCTTGTCGAAGATGGACTCGAGGAACTTCAGCTCGGCCTTGAGCCCTGACACCGACATCCTGGCCTCATCTCCGGGCCCGGGCCTGCGCTGCCGCCGCCTCCCTCCGCCTGGGCCGGCCCGACCCTGGCCCCGGCCGCGCCTGCGGGGCGGAAGATGGCGGGGCCGGGGCAGCCCCAGCCGGCGGGGCACGGCGGAGCTCCCTTTGTACCGGCCTCCCGCGCCCGCTCGCTCGCTTAAAAGGGCAACAGCGCAGCGCGTCCCCCTTCCCTCCGCTCCCTCCCGGCGGGCCGGGCCAACCGCGCCACCGCCCCGCCCTCGCCCTGCCCTCCGCCCATAGCCCGGCCCCGCGCCCGGGACACGCGCACGGGCCGCGCTCCGCCCCGGCCCCGCCCGCCCTGCCCGGGGCACCGTCCTGCCCTCCCACCGTCCTGCCCTCCCACCGCCCTGCCCGGGGCACCGCTCCGTCCTGCCCGGGGCACCGCTCCGTCCTGCCCTCCCACCGCCCAGCCTGCCCTCCCACCGCCCAGCCTGCCCTCCCACCGCTCCGTCCTGCCCGGGGCACCGCTCCGTCCTGCCCTCCCACCGCTGTGCCCGGGGCACCGCTCCGTCCTGCCCTCCCACCGCTCCCTCCTGCTTCTCATCGCGCTTTTATTTTGCTGAGAAAAAACCTGCAGCTTGGGTTTGCCCTTGTCATCCCGGAGCCCTGCCAGTCCTCCAGCGCTCCTCGGGGTCAGTCGACATAAGAGAGGAATTCCTGTCCTGATATTTCTGGCAGATCATACAAATAAAATCTGGTTTTGGTCGTTGCAAGGCAGAGGCCAAGGAAAATTGTTACAGTTCCATTGAAGCTCCTCTATAGTTGTTTGTACAACATTTTATCCCCATACATCATAAAGCATGAAAGTAAAGTGAATACTCGCTACATTCAGAGATCAAGAGATGCTGCCTCTTCCTCACACTGGAAACATTTCTGCACCTTTATTTGTCCCTTCCCATCTTGGTTTTGCCAATAGATTGTTGTCAGCTCTGGGAACATGGATCAGCTCTCACATGGCATAAAGTGTGATACAAGCAATGGTGTTGCACTGTGTCCGTCTTGTTTCCCAACCAGCTTTTAATTAATGCAGTACACACATAAACCTGAAATAGAGAATTGCCTTTTTTTAATTGATATTTTATATAAATCTTTAACTCCAGACAAACTGGCAGCATTTCACAAACCACAAGCTGAATCTTGTCAAGCAGTGAGAACTCTAATCTTGATCCAGAGAAACAGTTATGCACATGCCCAACTCCAAGCAGATGGAAGTCTTACTGATTTGTGGGCTTGAAATCCTATCCTTCCAGCAAAGAGAGCTGCAAAGAACACCCTTTGCTACAAAAGGAGTCGGGAAGGATTGACACTGGTTAGATGCTCTGAATGAAAGATACCAGAAAGTCCACAGGGTTTTTTTAGGTATCATTTTAAATTCCGATTACACAGTGTTTGCAACTCAGCTTTCCTAGATGGGCTGAACTGTGTGTAGCTTAGACTGTACAGCCTGCAAAGTGAAGACAGAATGGATATGGCTGTTGTCTGTCAATACATCAACAGACAGGGCCAGGAACTTTGAGGGGTAAGGGGAGATTTAGCATAAGGGCAAACTACCTATAAATAAAGAGCAGAAGATGACTATACCTATTAGAAAAGGGAGGGCCTGGAAGAACCTCTCTATGGGAACACCAGAGACAAAACCAAACAAAGCAGACTTTGTCAGGCGTTACATGATGAGATGCATGAAACAGCAGAGAATGAATTTGGTGACTCAGCCCTCTTTCCCTCGTACGATGGGATTTGGGCCTGGAACGCCCCACTGCAGCTTCAGGTGGGAAGGCTTAGCAAGTTCAAACTGCACCTTTTGTCATACCTTACCATGCCTCCATCACTATCTCTGGTCTTCCATCCTCCTTGGCTCCTCATCTGTCTTCCCTCTCCTCTGCCTCTCCCCTGACTGTGACAGGGCATTTTTTTTGGCAGCTGTGCAGCCGAGAGGTGCTGGCTGAGGGGATGCCCCGCCTGCACTCGCTGGCAAGCTGGTGGAAGCCATGGGAACCTCTCCCAGCACCCACTGATCAAACAGTTTCCTGAGCATCTGGCAGGCCAAACAGATTGTTTGATTGGCCGAGTGTGTCCTGCAAGCCATATATTATTTATGTCTGGTCTACAACTTTCCCCAGCTCCTTCAGTCTGCCTTTTTGTTGCAGGCTTCAAGAAGCAACATGCAGCTGCACAGCCACCACTCCTCTGAATTCTGCTGCACTTCTCTGTATTTAGTAGGCATTGTGCAAGCTGCAACTGTCGCCTGTGAATTAGTTTCTGTGATAAGCCCTTGAGAACACATTGGGCCTGTCTCCTCTCTGGAATTCAGAGGCACTCCAGAGGTGTAAAGAGCTGTTTGTCATGTCTGACTCATTCCTGTTTCGTTCTTCAGGGACTTGCCATGGGACTTTGACATGAATCTCACCTTGGTTATAAGATGACTCAGGAAATCCTGAGTTTCTCAAAGACCAAAATGATTGCACACAGGGGAGGACCTGACAGCTCAAGGTAATAAAGGAAATGAATCTTAGTAAAGACCCTTGGGAGCACTGTATCAGATTCCAGTAGTTACAGATGCTCTTAAGTTCCCTTAATCTATATGGCCTTTTTTTCCCCACCTTTCTTCCTGCATTTACATCTTCTGATGAGAAGATCTCTGAGAGTTGTAATAAAAAACCACCAGCAGATTCCTCATTGCATTCTTGGGTGGAACTGGCAAGGAACAAGGAGGCAAACAGTCTAGACCAAAGTTGTCTTTCCTATTAGCTTTTAGTGCCAGCCCTGTCTCCAACAGATCAGGTAGGCATGTCCCTGGTGAGACACAAAGCCAGCAGCAAGGGGCAAAGGGAACTGAAGGAAAGATGAGCTCAGGATGACCCACTAAGAAGGACGTGAACTGAAATGTAGGATGAATGGGCTTTGATGAATAGTTGTTAGGGGCTTAAAGAAAGGCTTCTTAAGAGCACAGATGAATATCAGTTTATATTAGTCCTTTTCTTCCTGTGAATGCCTTTTCTAGGTTTCTGTATTTCCAGCTCTACCCCCGAGTGAAGCTCCTCTACATTCCAGTTGAGTGTTTGTGCCTAGCAGTGGGTTGATTTGTCTCTCTGAGAATGTTTTATGGGTTTGGTTTTGACCTCACTTCTCTCATTTACAGCCTTGCCCTTAGAAAGGCTCTTTCTGTTTCTAATAGCACTTTCCAGGCACTGCCATTTCAGGAATAGGGAAGGCCCAGATCTTTTGTAACCCTAAAGCTCATCAGACAGAGAAAGTAAAGGGTGAAGTTAATGAGCTGGGTGGGAGGAAGTGCAAATTGATTTTAATGATAGATGATGCAGTTTGATAATAGCTGATCCCGGGGTAGAACAGACACTTGAACTTTTTCACAGGTAGCAGCAGAACCTGAGAGTAGAAAAGACAAATTATACCTAACACCCATAAAGAGAAGGATAAGACAGGAACCTTACCTGAACCCTTGGGCAAAGGCAGAAAGAATTAAGAGGGTCCTGCTTTACCAAGATACAAGTCAAGCTGTCTTGCTTGCCAAAGCCAGGCTTTCACATCATCTTCTGAGCTCACAACACCAAAGTCATTGCTTCAATAATGAAGTCACCCTCAAAGCATTTGAGAAAAAACATACATCAGTGCATAAAAGCTGATGGAATGGCTGGACAATGCAGTTTCAAGAAGCATGGTATGCAGTGGGCATGGGATTGCTTAGTTCCTCAGTCACCTATACTTTTAAGGGCTTTAACATTTAAGGAATGGCATTTCAAAACCAATCTATCCTAGGGCAGCTTTGGACAGACAGGGATATCGTTGCCAAGATGTTCAGGGGTACGTGTCAAGGAGATGTCTGCAGGCACTCAAATACTATGGCTATGGATTTAACATTAAAAAAAAAAAAAAGAAATGTAGCATGATTTTACCCAGGATGGTCAGAGAGCAGTTTTCAGCCACAGTTCTCCCGAGTCCACCCCTGTGGCTGTCAGCAACTGAGGGAAGTAGGTCCCTTCTTTAGAATGTTTTTTCGTAGCCACTGAGGAGTGTTTGTAATCCTATAAAGGAAACAGCAATAACCTGTTGGTGAAAATTTCATGACTGTTTGTGGATTTGTAGTTCTGGCTATACTTATATCTATGACTGAAAAGTGTGTATTTCTGAGCAGCCAAAAGGTGAATAGTGTCTGCAAAGCGAGGGCAAAGGTGTGGGTTTTTTCTGTATGAAGGTTGTGAGAATTAATTTATCAGAAGAAAGGTGCCACAGGAGAGCAAAGCCATGTTAATCACAGTCTTGCAATGCTGCAGGTGGGGATTAGAATCCACTCTACAAACACATCAGAAACCAAACTCCCTGTGCATACTTTAAAACGCACAATGAGGGAATATTCCCGGTGCTCTCCTTTGTGGCTCACGCAGCTTCTTTAAACCAGATGAAAAACACATCTCTGAAAGCAATAAGGAGCCATACAGCCATATCTGAGGCACTCCATTTAATAAAATAACACAGGCTAGACAAAAAAGGAAAATGTGGTATCATTTTTTCGAACCCAGCTGGGTAAGGGAAGAGGCGACTTCATGGAGCTGTTCAGAGAGTAACAACACGCCTTCCCTGGACTCTTTAGGACTTGCACCTTTCCTTGGGGTCCACAGAGTATAAGCCTTATAGGGCTCAGCAAGCTTATCTCCCCTTGCCTTCACAGAAGCTTAAAAGGGATGTACAGGAGCAGAGGTCAGGTCCAGGTTCAGTCCTGCTAAACACATTTCTGGCTGGAGGGGGAGGCAGGGAAACGGGCAGATCCTCAGGTCAAGTGCTCACAGTGCTGAGATGCAATCCTAACCACAGCTGAATGCACAGCCCCTTCATCTCCCTTCTGATTTCTTATTTGGATAGGCAGTGCAGTAGTTAACTTTGTCTATATTTAAAATATCAGCACGAGGCATCTGAGTTGGCAGGCACTGAGATGAACTGGGCAGGTCAGAGGCATTGTTTCAGGTTCTGCAAGCACAGGCAGAAATCACCACATCCCTTAGCATGGAAAACGCAAATCAAAGGCATCTCAGCAACCATCCAGGGCTTCTCATTTAGTCTGATTTATCTCTTTTTGTAGGTAAGTTTAGATTTTGGGAAAGAAAGCGGTGCCTGTGGCTGTGCTGTCCCTGTTCAAACCCTCAACACACTCTGGTCCTGCACAAACACTAACCAGGCACAGGATCACTGCAAACCAGGCACAGGATGCAGCCTCACCTCATATGTGGGGAAAGTCAGACTGGTGAGGTAGATCAGCGGGGTTCCATCATTGGCTGATTTGGAGGTCGTAAGTGTCCACAGGTCAAGATCTACCAAGCCCTGGTATGGGATTTTTTTACATACTCTGCATCTAGTAACTTTTAAATATCAAGTGCAGAAAATTGAGCTTGGTAGATACAAGACTGGGGGAAAAGGGTGGGGAAGTACATCTGGAAAACTAACCCATGTATCTTTATGGGTGAAAGAAGGACAGAAAATATAAGACTTTTTTTTTCCCATTATAAAGATGGATGACTTGAAGTCATCTTTTCTCAGAATGACTGAGAAGAAGTCACGGAAAACAGCAGTCTCAGACTCAAATGCAAGACCAAACCTCAGAAAAGAATGACCCCAGAAATTACCATCCTGTAAATCTGACTCTTTTCCTGCTAGAAGCAAATTCTAAGCACAAAAAGCTGCTAAAACAGATGAAGGATAACAGAATCCTTATAAACTGCAGTTTATAAGGAAGGGAACCTCCTATAGACTTACAACATCAGTGAGTAAAAGGGAAGTAACAGAACCAATATACTTGGTTTTAAACAAACATTTGAAAGACTGCATCACAAAAGTCTGAATATAACATTAATTCACACCTCTTTTGACATAACAGCACCCACATAACTTGAGAACTGGCTGAAAAATTGTGAACAAGGAATAAAAATAGCAAATTACTGAGCAGGAAGAGGTACTTAATATGTTTAAAATGGATCGTGGTAGTGCTGTGTTAGAGTTGAGATCAAGACTTTCACTGTGATTTAGAAGATACTGTAGTTGATGAAATTATCTAATGACAGAGAGAGACATTTTGAATAGCAGTGAGAACAAGGAAATAATTCCAAGAGGTGCAGAAAAAAAATCAACTCCTTGATCTACAAGCCACAAATCTAGTGAATCCTGTTTCCTACAAATTGCATTTTTATTTCGCCATCTCACTGTATCCCACTTGGGCTCATTCTATAATCCCCCTCACCCTTTCCCAGTTCCTCCCCATGCCTCCACACTTCTTACTTTCCACAGGATTCTCCATATTTCCACCCACATTCACCACCTGTTTTGGCCAGGGGAGACAGAGCAGATGCTGTAGATTCTGGTTTCAGAATCTACCCTGGTAGATTTTATTGTGTTCCTTACGTAGAACAACTGTGATCTTGGCAGAAAATGATCAAAAATCAGAGCAAAGTGTGGCACTCAGAGGACAGGCTTCTGACATGAGACTTAGTAGGACTAAACAGCAGAGCTGGATTCTCAGATGCAGCCAATGTCCATTAGGATACTCCTTTACACACCCCAGTCCCAGCCCTGGCTTGCCCTCCCTTTAGCCTCAGGCACAACTCTGAGCCACCTCAGAACAACACAGAATGTGACACCTGCAAGAATGCAGAGTGTGGCAACAGCTCACCAGGGTGATTTTTTTTTTTTTCTAGACAAGAGTCTTAACTTGTCCCCTATCTGGCTGAGGAAGATTTATCTGGCTTGAAGAACCAGTCTCATAGAAACAGTTCTAACTAAGGGGTAGTCAAATAGGAATACACTATCCTCCCACAGGGACAGGAGGAGAGGAACAGGGCTGGAGGGAAGGAGTTAATGGATCTTTATAATCCCCTCCCTGCATTAGCACATGGTTGTATCATATAACCAATAGTACCTGGGGTTGCACAGTCCTGCATCTGTGCTCTGGCTCTCCAGATCTGCAGGCTACGAGCACTAAGCACTAAGCAAGGGATCTTGCTTCAGAGGGACCTGGACAAGCTGGATCCATGGGCTGATTCCAATGGGATGAGGTTCAACAGGGTCAAGTGCTGGGTCCTGCACTTTGGCCACAACCACCCCTGGCAGCCCCACAGGCTGGGACAGAGTGGCTGGAGAGCAGCCAGGCAGAGAGGGAGCTGGGAATTTGGATTGACAGGGAGCTGAACAGGAGCCAGAGTGTGCCCAGGTGGCCAAGAAGGCCAATGGATCCTGGCCTGGATCAGGAACAGCGTGGCAGCAGGAGGAGGGAAGAGATTCTGCCCCTGGACTCAGCGCTGGTGAGGCCAAACCTGGAGTGCTGTGTCCAGTTCTGGGCCCTCAGCTCAGGAGGGGCTGGAGCAGGTGCAGAGAAGGGCAACGAGGCTGGGGAAGGGACTGGAGCACAAGTGCTGTGAGGAGAGGCTGAGGGAGCTGGGGAAGCTCAGCCTGGAGAAGAGGAGGCTCAGGGGAGACCTCCTCACTCTCTACAACTCCCTGACAGGAGGGGGGAGCCGGGGGGGGTTGGTCTCTTCTCCCAGGAAGCAGCAGTAGGACAAGAGGGCTGGGTCTTGAGCTGTGCCAGGGGAGGTTTAGGTTGGATATTAGGAAAATTTTTTTACAGAGAGAGTGATCAGCCACTGGAATGGGCTGCCCAGGGAGGGAGTGGATTCTCCATCCCTGGAGGTTTTTAAGGTGAGACTGGATGTGGCATCAGTGCCATGGTCTGGGAACCACGGTGGTGTTGGATCAAGGGTTGGACTTGATGATCTCAGAGGTCTTTTCCAACCCAATTGGTTCTATGATTCTATTATTTAGCACTGATATAGAGAAGAAGCAAGAAAAATGAAATTAGGCCAGGAAGAGGAAAACATAACCTGAATGTTGGCCCACTGTGGCAGAAGAGCCTCTAGAAATCCCTGAGGAAGCAGTGCCATAGCCCAGAAGAGCTGCCAGGAGTGGCCAATGAGCGGGGACAGGAGTGGCCCAAGGTGGGGAAGGCCAAGGGGCAAGGCTGTGGTTTCAGGGGGGCATGGCTGGATGAGGTGATCTGGAGGGAAGAAGTGTTGATCAGAGGCTGTTTGTGAGCCGGGCCTGTCCCGGGGTGTCCGGGGTGGTCCCGCCGCAGGTGCCCCAGGTGTGTCTGCTCCTGCCCCGGGTGTCTCCTCACCTGCCCCAGGTGTGTCCTCACCTGCCCCAGGTGTGTCCTCACCTGCCCCAGGTGTCTCCTCACCTGCCCGGCGTCTCCTGAGCACAAAGCGCCCTCCGGCGCCGGGAGCGCGCCCTGCAGGACAACAGGGATTCACTGTCCCCATCCCCGCCTGTTCCCTGCCGGAATTAATTACAGTTATACAGGAATATTAACAGCTAATACGGGAAATATCCCTCCGGGGGCCTGCTGCCACATTTATGGCTGACCATAAATTCTTATTCATTCTTCGTGTCAATCACACTATTTAATAAAATGTTTTCAGGGATGAGATTGTGTCTTTTTGTCCAGGTGCTCTGAAATCAGCAAAATCAATGGCACACCCATCAATTTATCTTTGAAATTGGACAAAGGCTTATGCCTTCCTCTCCAGGTAAGGAAATTAGCCAGGAAGGTTTTAAAATCATTTTTCCCTTCACAAAATATTAACTTTTTACAGGAAGGGCTTTTAGAAACACACAGTCATTTACCAGCTGGTGGAGCTCAGCAAACAGCAGGAAGATTTGTCCACAAGCATTCTCTGAATTGGAAGCGAATTATGACTCAGCCACCTTTATTAACCTTTTGCTTTTATTTTCACAACAGCTTATATGTTTGGGATCTTATTTCCCCCCCCCTGCTGGCAGAAAGCATTACAAATGCACTGAGTCCACAGTGGAGTTGCTACCACCTCCAGCTGTTGAAGTTCTATGGAACGGGTCTCCTCAGCACAAATCCAGAGCAGATGCAAATGTCTGACCTTCTAGAACAGCTACAACAGATGTGCAGCCAGTTATCAACCGCTGAAATTAGTCAAAGCATTAACCCACATCTCTCATGACACCAAATATGAATTATAAGCTGGGAATACATGGGCTAAACCACCTAATTCTGATAAACAGCCCACTGACCTCCAGTGGGAACCTGCCCACTGAGTCCAGCAAGCCTTGAATGAGGCCAACACGTAAAACATCACATTATCTTTCAAATGCATTTGCAACAGGAACTGGATATTCAACACTGACACCTGTTCAAATTTCACAAATCGTGGACTCAGCTAAAAGAAGTTTTAAAACCCCCAGATCTTCAAACTAAAATACATGTAGTGTTTCTTAATTTGTCACCCTTTTTTTTTTTTTTTGGTTTTCTTAAGACATAAGGATATTTTCACACTTTTCTTAGCACTTTGGGTGCTAAAACATACCTTAAAATTAAATCAGAAATTCTTAAATACTTAATCCAGGAACTGAGAAAAATACAAAATGCCTTCTGAAGAGTTATATTAAGTTGGTTATTTAATTTGGGAGCATGAATATTTCTGCTAGAAATTATGATCAAACTTCTATAATTTCTAGAGTCAGAAAAAAATTATTCTTCTCATACAGTCAAGAGAATTAAGAGCTGTCCAGTGTCCTAAGTACTGGAACAAACTATGAAAAGCATTATTCTAATGCTTTTTCAGGTTGCAGAAGCAGAGACAGTGATGGGATCTAATCAAGCATTAGTTTGCCAACATATCCTCTTAAAAACTTCTGCTTGGACTCTCTTTAGGCCATTCCTGTGCCAGTAATTTTTATGACTGTGAAACACACACACTGATTTGGCTTAACCAAAGCAACTAAAGGTTTTACTGGGCCACATCACTCTCACACTGGAAAAAACCTGATGTGTAAGCTTAGCTCCAGGCATACAAGCAGTGCCATAGAAAGAGTTGGAATTTAAGCACATACTTTATATTAAAAGCAAATGCTCAACTGTTTTGCTGGATCAAGAGCTGTAAGTCTTAGTGATGCCGTGGTTTCTATGACGACTAAGTATGATATTACATGAAGGATTATGACTTAAAGGAACACTATTACATCTGGCCTTTTCAACTGACGTGCTCCCCGTTTATCCTGTACATACCTCGTGTACAAATCTGCTTGTCTCTGTGGAGCCACTGAGCCCAGGACCAGGTGGAATGCAAGTGAAGAACACTGCTCCACTCTCTACACCTGCAGATTTCAAGGAGAAAAACTAAATTCAGACTCAGGGCTGCACTATCCTTTCAGGCACAGCTGCAGCCCAGGAGCCTGCTGGTAGCTGAGGGGGGGCTGCAGCAGCAAGGCAAGAAAACAAATGCCAGGTAGGAAGTAAAGTAGCAGTGAACCCACACTCCCTCCCTGCAGAGCCCTCACGCCCTGGCACAGTTCCCTGCACCCACAGCCTGTCCTATGGGGTTGGCTCCACATCCTGCTGAAGACTGGAGCACCTGTGGAATTCCTAATTAAACTCTGGTTCAAGCAGGTCTCACCTCCACAGGCTCCTTTCCCATCCCAGCAGTGAGCTCTGCTGGTTCCCTGCTCCTCAGACCTGAACACTGCAGAAACTCCACTCCACCCTTGCTTTCTGATTAACTCATTCTCCATTTGGCTCAGCTGGGAACATGTTTGATCTCCTGGAGACACACTCCAGCCAGCTCCATGGTCCTCAGTGATCTCTGCAAACAGGTACTTTCTTCCCTTGGGAGTAGGTGCCAAAAGCAATTCCATAAGGCTCAGTACTAAAAGCTAGCCCAGACCAGCTAGTTTGGAACAGGGTAGGAAATACCCAAGAAAAAGTAAACTCTCTCACTGTCCAGGGTGTACAAAGAGCATTCTGCTTTTTAACTGAGAACGATTAAAAACCCACCCCTGCAGCCCTCCAGCAGCCAGAAGGCTGCAGCACACTCTCAGCTGCTCATGTGCTGTTGCCCACATTCATGTCGGCTGCTTGCAGCCATTTTGGGTAGGAATCTCTTCTTCTCTGTCTCCCTGTCTCATTTTCAGAGAGCAGCCTGGCTCTGGGCTGCTGTGCATTCAGGACACACCGGTTCACCTGCTACTTTTACAGGCAAACGAGCCAGTGTTGCAAATGTGTTCAATGGCCCTTTTAAGTACATGGCTGGCTCTGCAGCAAACAGCTCCCTTTAGATTAGGATAAATGCTTTACCAGGGAGATTAGTGCCACTGCACTTGTGAAGTCATGATATTCCCTACAAATAAAATCAGTGACTATAAATAGCCAGAACATCTTCCATTCTATGAGATTATGAGTTTCTTGCTTACAAAACAGATGAGCTCATTGAGAGATAATTTCGTGATAGCCAGATAGCTTCAACATAAGATTGAGCCCATCATCATTAGTACAATTAAAGCTCCTTTTTATACCAGTAAAATAATTGATGTGCTGATAAACTGCCTCGGTTCATTGTTACTGCAATATCCACAGCTGCTCTGAACACATCTATGTAATCAATATGGCCCACTAAAAGGTTTCTAAATGAGTTAACTCTTCCAGGAATCAGCCAGATTTCTGAGGGACTATCATGCTTTTTGTTCTGTGGGGTTTTTTTATTTACAGAGGCATTAAGTCCAATAACAAGCTGATCACACACACTCGAGCAGAGCATAATATGAATGTCACATGCCATTATTGTAATGGAAGTTGAGCCAGGGAACCTGGCCTGGAGGCTACTTTTCCCATATTAAAAAAATACCTACCCAAACCTGCATCACTGTGACAGAACTGGGTTAGGGAGTGACTGTATGTGCGGTCCCACTGGCAGAGCACAGCGTGCCATGAGGGACAGGAGAATGGCAGCCAAAGACAGCGAGCTCCAACTCCAATTCAGCAGCAGCCCGAAAAGCAGCTCCCAGAATAGCCCCAGAAACGTGATCAAAAGGGCCTGTTCTGCCACCATGCTAAGCTGCAGGCCAGCATTTCACACAGACTGGGGCTCCAGTCTCCCTGTCCCTCTGTGGTGCCACTGTCCCCCCTCGCCGTGCTGCAGGTACAGACAGCAGCTCCCAGGGCAGCTGAGAACTGAATTCCTGTGTAAAGGGTGTGGCTGTAGGTACAGTCATCAAGTTCCTGCCCTGGCTTTCTGGGATAGGTTAGAAACATTCTCAGGAGCCACAGAAGATCTCTCTAAATGCCCAGCTTTACTGCAGAAGAAGAAACAAATCTCTCAGGTCAGCCTCTCCCTGCCCTGCTTCAAGGGAAGACAAGCCTGCACACATTTGTCAGGGGGTTTGGAGCTTTTGTTGTTGGCTGCAATTAAAAACCCCAACTAAAACTGCAAAGCTTTGTTAACCTTCTATGAGGCAAATGTTTGAACTTCAGACTTACTCATCCACAAATCTCCTTTCTGAATCAAATACTTCCATTTCATGTACTTGCCACATTCTGGAGATAAAGGTTTTTTAGCAGCTGCAGATACCCAGGCAGAAGCACTCACTCCTTCCTGATGCCTGCAGCATTCCATGAGAACTCCACAGTGTGAAATACAACTGCCCAGTCTCCTCTCAAAGTTTCCAGCAGGCAGCCACATACCCAGCAATAATGCTGGGTCCTGCACATGCATTAGAGGAGCTACAAATAGATATCTTTTCCCACTTAAAAGTAGCCATCACATCCATATAGATGATCGTGGGGGCCAGGCACTGATTTCTTCTTGACCTAAACACAGCTTTACACTTGTTTGTTGCTGTCTGCTGCTGATAGAAATGCAAAATGGCCACTCTGCATTTCCCATGCTGAAACACAAACCTTTAATGAGTTCATTTTGAATTGCTCCTCAAAGACCAGGCAGAGATGGTAGTAGGATGTATAGCTTTAAATAACCTGTCAAAATCCTTTTAGGAAACAAAATAGCACACATTTTTGAGAGGTTTCCATCTGTCTGAATTTCTAATTTGTTTTTTTGCAGCTCACACAGCTCAGATGGGATTTAGCTGAGAATCCATATCCTGAAGCTGGGTTTCTGAAGTTTTCTTCACACCAGGATACCAGGATGGTACCTGCATAACCTAATCCTTAAGCTGCTGAACTGCAGCTCAGGCCTCCTGGCTCCTCTCTGCCTTCTTCAGATAAGGAGGGTCACCCAGCCCCAGATCCCAGTGCTCCCAGACAGGCTGTTCCTGAACAGCCCCTGCAGCAGTTCCTCAGTGCCAGGTACAGCCGCAGGGGAGCAGCTGGTGACAGGGACACAGCACAGCCTGGCTCTGGCTGATGGATGCCTCTGGCCACCTTAGCCCTCCACCATTCCTGGAGGTCCTGGTAAAGCTCAAAGAGGCCCTGCAGCTACGACAGGCCCAGCTCTCAGCTGGCCCAGGTGGTCAGCACCAGGTGGTGTTAGTTGGTTTGATTTTAAATCCCTTTGGAGATTGTTTACAAAGGCTTTGTGGTCCATGAGAAGGCCCACACCACTTTTAAGGGTGGTGTGGCCAGAGGCAGTGAATTCCTCCTTGCTTCGGTTGTAGAACTCTGCCTTACAGTTCCCATCCAGGGAAGTGAGCCAAAGACAGCTGCCTCTTCCAAAGAAAGGCCCTGTGGAGGCTGCATCGCCCTCTGATGTTTTGAAATTTCCAGTGGACCACATCAGTCGCTGAGAAGTGAGAAGTGGCATCTAAACTCAACCTTTCACCAAGAAGTAGAACATCATCTGTGGCTGGGATACCATCTTGTTTCAAAAATCCCACATCTGTCAGAATCCTTTTGGCTCCTATTAAAACATATATTGACTAAAAATAGTTGCTTGTTTCCTGTTGTTTCAGTTAGTTTGCTCTGGGTACCTGACAGCATTTTGCAGAGTTCCACTGTTTCCCCAAGGCTGTCAGTCAGTTTTCCCTGTTGTTTGTGTGGGCTTTTCACACACAACACAGAAGAGGAAAACATTAAAAAAAAAAAAAGGGAGGGGGGAAATGTGATTATAATCCACTTAAAGCAGCCAGCAGGGGGGTGTGCAGTACCCAGAACTTTTTTAAAAAGTGAATGCATTTCAAATTTACTGTCCCTATTTAGCTGCAGAAGGCAGTCTCTGTAACAAAAGTTAAGAGCACAAGTTGTCAGCCCATCACCATCTCTGGCAATTTCAAAATCAGCTGAAGAAACACAGTTTCATCTCTATGGATTAAATGATGTATGGCTACATTGGTTAAATGAGCCCAAGAAGTCAGTGATCAACATAACTTCTGCCTAGTACTTACAATTTTAGAAACAGAAAAGTGTTAGTCTTTTTAGGATGGAAAAAAAAGTATGTAGTTATCAAGACAAGAAAGCCAGAACTTCTGGATTTTTTTTCCCCAGTAATTGATAACTAGTTCTATTATTTACAGATCTTTAGTTTTACTTCTGTTGCTTTAATCAGTTGTGAGCTTCAGCCCCCAAAGGTAAGATCTGCACCCATCCAAAGAGGGGCATTTCTTTCAGCTTCTGTCTCCCAGCAGCTCAAGATGCTCCTCTGGACACCAGTCTGAGCCAAGGGGCTGCACCCCAGAGCTGAGGCACAGGAAGCTCCACAGCACCTCCTGTGAGCAGCGACAGAGCAGTTACCACGTTAAACTCCTCGGTGCTGATATTTGCCACCACTTACAGAAGAGCTGCTTCAGGAAAGACCACCCAGCACATGCAGAGCTTCTGTCTAGATGGGGATGGAGCTCGTAGTGTTTCCTGTGGCTTTTATATCTGAGAGCAGACCTGATGTTTGATACACACAGCTTTATCCACACACTCATAGGCAAGTGCCATCCACATCACGTGTCTGCTGTTCTTCATAAGCCAGGGGAAAGCAACAGGAACAAGAGGGAAAGAGGATGGTAATACCTTCACCAAAGAGGGACACTTCATCACCTGGATTCACCTTCTGCGGGCAGCAGCCCAGGGGAGGGTTAGGAGGAGGATCTCGAAGCCAGGTCTAGTTAATCCCAGAGAGCTGACCAGAAGATGGCGAGAGAGGAACAGTTTTCGAAGCCCACGAGGCGCTGTGACCCTGCAGCCACCGGGCACCGGCAGAGTGTCCCAGCCCCTCGGCAGCCCCCTGGGAGAGGGGACGCGCCTGTCCCATTCAAGGGAGGCATGGCTGGAGAGCCAATTTAGCTGGTTAGTCAAAGGGATAGTTTTGTTCTCCAAATCCGGTTTGCTCTGGAAATCTGACGTGTTCCAAAAACCTGTAAAACTTGAGAACAAAAAGGAAATAACATCTGCAAATCTTTTGGGGCAGGAGGGGACACAGTAATTCTTAATATTCTTGACATCTCACGGTTGGTTCTCAGAAGGCTGTGCAAACACTACAGTCTTTGGCAGGTATTCCCACACAAGAAGCCATTGACAATAAGGTAAACCTATTTAAATCACTACAGCTACTATGGGTCAGTATTCACCCAGAGGAGATCAAAACCCTGCACCTTCAAAGGTAATTCCTCATGTGTTGCCATGGTTATTTTCTTCTCCTACCAAGCCGAATGTGCTAGTTCAGATAATACATCCTGAATTAAACTGAACTCTTAAGTTCAAGCAAAGAGTACTATTTCTAGACAACTGTTCCTATTAATTTAGGTCACACTAATTTTCCTATTCAAAATCTTGAGAAAACCACATGGTATTTCCAGTATGGGATTAAAAGTTTCTCATAATTTCACTCTACTTGAAAATCTACAACATGCTTTATTTTCTGAAAAAGTATCTAGAAATCTGTTTTTCTGAGGTTCATACAGCTTTCACCTATTTGCCAATATTTGCTTTGGCTCAAACTGAAGTGGAGCAGGGAATTAACTCTGTGATAGCCAGACAGAGCTGTGATGGAGTTTTACCATCTGAGTGCAGCACAGGACAGCCTGATGTACAGCTTCCAGAACAACCATTGGCAGTGGTTACAATTTAGTGCTGTAAAAGGAAAATATGTTCATGTTGATGTTCCAAAGCGAATCTATTCCATTTTATTAAACTGCCATGTTTTTACGGGGGAAAAACTTAGTTTGGAGAAGCAGTTCTTTCCCCTTTTAATATTCCATTTATTTCACTTTTCCCAACCCATTTTCAACTAGAATACTGGAAACTGTTCAAATCTGTCCTGATCAACCCTATGTTTCTATCTTACATATGCTAATAAATGCTCAAAATAAGAAGGGCTTTTTAGGATTCAGTGGGTTACCCAAAGTACACTTCTGCTCTTTCTGGGCCCTTTATCCCTCCCTAGAGATCCAAATGGCCTCAGTGTTTGTCACAGCCCAGACCCCTGTACTCACCATCCCCCAGTTGTGCACATGAACTCCAGGGGCCACACAGGTGAAAGGGTCCCCAGTTCTGTGGAGGAACAAGTCCAACAACCCCTGGAAGCTCCCTGCTCTGCACTGGCTGCATGGGGTCATTCTTAACCCATCTGGCACTTTGGGATGATGCTTCCTGATTGCATGTCCTGGCAAGTCCTGCTCTGACTAACTTTGCAAGGGTAGCTTTTGGGTCTCTTGGAAACTCGGCAGAGCCACTTCTCCTCAGGAGGAGATCATGTGGCACGTCAGGCAGTGTCACAGACTGTGTTTTCCTCTGCACATCCCATGTTGGCTCTGGTATCTGGGATCCATCTGCCACTCTCCCAGCGAAGGCAACTGCTTGGCAGGCTGCTACAATGCTCTTCACATTGCCTTGATCTTAGTCTCTGGTGTTCCTGATTTAGCTGTCGATTGACTGGGGCTTCTTCTGCAGAACATGGTAAGAAACGTTGGGAAAACACCCTACCAGTGACATAACTACCTACCATTTCAAGTGGGTTTAGTCAATGCTGCCTTACTAAACAGCCTGCAAATATCCCCAGTTCCCTCCACAGGGAAACTCTTGTAACACGTGTAATTGTAGAGCAGGACCCCTGAATGACAGAGGTGGAGATGGGAGACTTATGCTAGCAAAGAGTTAAAAAAGAACCTCTCTGAACACACAAGGTGGGTAACCAGTGGGAGAAAAAAGCATATGATCAGCTCTGAGCTACAGAGAAGGAACAAAGGCCAAGAGGAAAGACTGAACATAATCTCCAGATTGGCTTCTCTGGGGAAGTTCAAAACTCCACCCATATCAGCAGGCACCTGGGCACCTTTAAAACATGAGCTCAGAGTCTTTCACCAGCTCATCTCAATCAGCCTGTGGTTCTTCTTGGCTAGTTTTTAGCCATCAGGTTTTTCACAGCTCTGCTGTTGCTGCTCAGTGGTTTCCATTAATCCTTCACAGCCACCAGCCATCCCCTGCCACCCTCTCCTGGCACTCTCCCCAGTAAACCTTGGAAGTGTTGTAAGGCAGGAGTGGGAGACAATCCTGTGGGGTTTTCTGTTGTCTGCAGGGACAAGGCAGCAGGGCCAGAGTTCTGTGGTGTGCCAGGCTCACTAAGGCACGTGGCCTGTCCCAGGGTGACAGCTGCCTGTGCCTCCACTGGGTTCTGCCCTTTGACAGCTCCTCTTCCCTAAGTTCACACAGAGAAACAGTTGGCTGAGAGGCAGCTATGAATATTTGACCAGGGGAGCAAACACTGAGGCATCTGAATAGCACCTGCCCACAAGTAGTTCAGGAAAAGAGAAGTACAGATGCATCCTCCAGCAGAGAAAACACACATTCAGCAACCTGAGAACTAATACAACCTATGGAGGCTGCAGTGAAAATTCTCTAGTATAGCTGATAATCTCTTCAGTTTATGTGAGTGGGAAAGCCTTAAATTTCCTGATAAGCAGAAGATGATTTCAACTCCACCTATTCCCTGCACAGCATCTCTTTGCCACAAGAGTGCATCCTTGCAGCTTGAACTGGGCACATCCCCTCTTACTGCAGCATCAAGGTAACAATACCTGAGTTGTCTTGTACCAGCTGCTTTTAGCACAGGTTCTGATAAGTAGTTATTTTCAAATGCTTGGTTTGATATAAGATCTGGTTTATAGCATCCCAAATCAATGGGATGGTAACAAAATGCCCTTTAACTAGACTTAAGATAGGCATTGTGTATTAGCACAAAACACTGCTAGAAAAACAGTATGCAAAGCCAGAAACAGTATTTCTTTCTGGCCAGCTTTCTTAGGTTTCCTTGCCACACTACCCTTTTTCCTATCATGCTGACAAGAAAGGAATAACCACCCCAGTAGTTTAACCCACATTTCCTTACCAGGTACTGGCTACGTTTTTGTCAGCATACAAAAAAGGTTTCTTTGTAAATTAAACTTCTCAGCAGACAATCCCCAAGAATGTCTCTAGGAGTGGGAATGTAGGGGAATAGAAATAACACAATATCTGAAGTGTACATTTGATATTACACAAAGTCTCATAAAACCAAGGCTTTGAGACTTGTGTGTAAACTGGGCAAAGGGAAAGCTGATGGAAACAGAAGTCTCCTTGGGTTCCCCTTTCTTAAAGGAGCTGTTCCATCTTTTTGTGGATTTTGACTTTCCCAGCTGGGCTTGTTCTGTCCTGTGTTTGCCCTGCATAGCTGGGTACAGAGTTGGGAACCTGAAGAGAGTGTTGATCCCAGTGTTTCCTACTTTGGCCAACGAACATTCCTGCTGAGACCCTATGAATTAACAGGAGCTGATCTCAGACAGGCTGTTTCATTGCCACAGGCATCTTTCTGGAACTTCACTCCTGCCTTCCCAGAAACTACTCCCTCTGAGAATAATCTTGTACTTTATAGAAGTAGATGCATCACTTCTGGTATTTCCACAATTTCTCAATCACGGCTGTCCTTTAAAGAAGCCACTATAAATCCTTAGCAATCCCATTTCAGATACAAAGGCTCTACAGATTATACCCTTATCCCTGATAATTTTTCATGGACTGATAAACAGTTGCACTGTTTTGATTTACAGCCACCCTGCACTGTCAGACTCTTTGTGAGGTCTGACCACCTGATACTTTGGGAGGTGGCTGGTCTAGAAGATGTGCCAAAGTGACAGGACCCAGACAGCTGGATCATCCCCCTGCTTTGTCACAGGCCCTGCACGTGGGACCTCACAACTGCCACAGGAGGTCAAGCAAGTCCCAGCCTGCTGGTGCCTCTGCTCCATTGGCACCTGCCATCTGTCTCAGCTCTTCAGGCTCTGAGCTCTGCACGACAAGGGTTCTTCTTACAACAAACACATTCAAGATCACAGGTGTGGTTTCTGGGCACAACTGCAACACAACAGTGAGCACAAAAGCAGAGCTGAGCTGTTCTGCAAGACTGGCCCCAGCACCGGGCTGGGGAGGCCCAGGAAGTGCTGTCAGAAGGGCAGAATTCATGATGAATAAGATTGTTTATCTGAATGTCTAAAAGCAGATGAGTGTGCACATTACAGTCATTAAATTCACTTAAGAGGCAGACAACTAACATTATACACACTCTGTTGTGGATAAAGAACAGGCAGTGTAGTCACTGAAATGAACTAACTAATAAATATTGGAGTCTGTTCTAAGTTTCTCAATGACCTACAAGGATTTTTATTTTCAACTTCTCAAAAGGGAAAGAAGAAAATTTTCTTGCAGAAGAAAGGAGGATTAAACAGGGAGATGTCTTACCAATGGCCTTGGTTAAGCAGATGAGTGGTGGTTATAAATATGGAACAGTCTGGGATGTGAAAACAGAGGAAGGATGTTGTGCAAAGTGGTGGCATTCCTACTGGCAAAAAGACAATAGTTTCTGGATAAAAAAAAACAAAATAGGGCAACAGAGAACAGCACTTTAAAAAAAAAAAAACACTACAAAAACCCCAAACCTCTCATAGGTTGTAGAGGCCACTAGTAGAAAATGTGAACAAGAATCTGATCCCAAAATAGACAGATATAAATATGTCCCAAATCTCACATAAGCAACTGATTAGTAACAGCCCAGACAGGCAGGGACTTGTCATCAGAAAAGAAAGTTAAACCTGAATATAAGGCTGGCCCTGGGCTGGAGAAGACAGTGGGGCAGCAGGCCTTAGGCTGGCCAGGAAAGGCCAAGGTGCAGTAGGGTTTAATAATAAATGTTTTAACTGAGCATCTCAGCTAAAAAATCATGAAACTGTGGCTTTTCATTCATCAGCTGACAGGTTCTCCACCAGTAAAACAGCCAAAGCAGCCATGGAGGATGAAGAGGTACTCTAAGTTTACAGGATTCTGATTAGGAAAAGCAGGATCTGGTGCATCTCAGCAATTAAGAATCAGCTGCTACAGTTGTACCTGCCAGTTACTGGGTTTGGACTTCCAGGAATTTTCTTCCACTTTGAAAGCTTTGAAAGTATCTTAATCAATGTATGCCAATGACTCAAATATCATTTATGTAACTAAACCTACCCTCACTACACAGTCTGTACACTGCCTGATGAACTGCCACATCCTCCTAAATACTGCTTTTCTGTCACACAGTAAAAGACCAGGTTATGTCCTGGACCTGGTGCTCTTTGCAGTTTTACCTTTTACTGCAGAATAAACTCTGAGAGTTATTTATCTAAACAGCAACTTCAATGAGCAAGAAAAAGGCCGAAGCACCTACCTAAGAAATTAAATCATGCAGCTCTTGGCTTCCGTTTGACTGTTCTAAGTGTGGCCTCTCAGTGCCAGGACACTACAAACATTAGACAGACTCATTTTTCTTTACTTTTATCTCACATCACTACACAAATCAGTTAATTCAGAACAACTTCTGGCTGTGTGTGCCTGAACAAACACTCTCAAATGGAAAGTTCACAGCACCACTGAAGCCGATCCCTTTGTTTCAAAGAAAACTTCCCTACTACAAGAAAACACGAAGCAGCACAGTTATGTTCTCCCAGCATCTTACCAGGCATTGTTTACCATCTCTCTTCAAGAATTTCAGGCAATAGGTCAGATCTTGCTTTCAGGCTTATGGGATTAGCAGGGGATCAAATTCATCACAGGTGAAAACACAGCTATGACAACCAGGTCAATGGATTGTGCCCATATCTGTCTTTGGAAGTCCAAACACGAGTAAAATTGTTTGCAAAGTATTGCCTTAGTTCTCCTGTACTTCTAAGAAGCTGAAGCATAGTCTGCTAAGCTATTTTCCACAATTTACAGTGCCCTACCTGTGGGAGAAAATGGCATCCAAACAGAGGGACAGGTGTCATTTTTCTACTCTCCTCTGGGCTCCAAACAGGTCTGAGAAGAGCTTGACCAGTCCCACTCACTTTCTGCTTGTTTGTGAGCAAAGACAGACACCCAGCAACAGGCAGGCAAAGGACATTGGTGTGTGAAAGGGGGACCACTGTGGACTGTTCCGTGGTCTTGGCATCCTGCAACACCATTCTATTGCTACAACAGAATTTGGTTTTATAGCTGCTGCCAAGAAGCTCTGAGCTGCCCCTGACACTGGACAGTGGAACTGGCACAAACTCTGGCAGTGACATTACCTGTGGAAATGTCAGCTGGAAACAGCTCCTGGTTTTCTGCATCTCTGTGCTGGGGGAGGAAACTGAGGACATCACACTGGACTATTCTGGGCTTGGCCAAATGGACAGATGATGGGACAAAGCATCAGGGTTTTGCCAGTGCCACTGCCAATCCACACAGAGCAGCTGGGTGTCTGGGTCAGTGATTCCCGGGCTTTCCCTTGGCAGGACAGCTCTGTCCCAGCACTCTGCTGGCCTTTTGTGCACAGGGAAACCCTTGGGACAGGTCTGGAGACCTTTGTATCAACTGTCACCTTCCTGCTTCCCTGGTTTCCAGGAGAGCCAAGGAAGACAAATCACTCGTGGGTCAAGATCTGTTGCCAAACAATACAGAAAGACAGAATTTGTCCACCTTGTCCAGGCTACCTCTATCAGTAACTGCTGCTGGTATCTTTTATATCCAGGTGGATAAGGAATGACCCAGCAGCAGGGAGAGCTCAGAACCTGATTTTAACTCGCAATGCAGGTTTAAGAGACTGCCCAGTCCTCCTCCAACCCCTGCAGCAGGTGCTTAAAGCAGACAGCAAGTGATGAGTCATAGCACTAAGAGCAGAAGAATTGTATTCATTATTTACCAGTCTCTGGGGTTCCTGTGCTGCTTGGAGACAGCCCACATCTCCCATCAATCATTTAACACGTTCCAGTTCAGAGCAGTTACAGCTCAGAGCACGGACCTTCTCTGGAAGAATCTCTCAGTTAATGCAGCGCAACCTCCCCCAAGCCTCGTGTACCTTCACCAGCCTTAAAACGTCTTGGCAATGGTTCATCTCTTCCTCACCTGAAAAATTAATATGGTGTTCACTGAAGTGCCAGCACTCAGAACTGCAGCCTGATGTTCCCCTGCAGAGCAGGAACCACCCCAGCACCAGGAGACTGTGTGGTGTGACACTGACCTGATGACCCTTTTTCCCAGGGGCAGTCTTTGGAGACCAGTTAGTTACATTTACAAACTCATTCGTTTCTCACCTTCTAGCTGAGAAGTTGTGAGGTCCAGCCATACAGAGCTGGACTGAGTATCCCTCTGGCCCCAGTATCCTGGCTCTCCCAGTGACCAACTAGATGCACAGGGAAGGAAGCAAGAGGGGAAGTACCAGTCCCAAATACCCTCCTATCGATCCCAGCTCAGAGACTTCCTGGGTTTGAGGTATTTAGTTGTCCTAGATAGTATGAATGTCTCTTCCACAGACTTGTTCATGGAAGTCTTTGGTATCTGAAATCCTACAGCAGTAATCCCACAGTTTATCCACATCTTGCAATAACCCTCACTCCCTTTTCCCTGTTGTGAACCTCCCACATGCTACTAGACCAGAGAAGATACTGATTCTTGTTGCCTCATCTGCCAGTGACCTACCACAGGACACAGGACAGAAACACAGCATATCTCTGCAACTCTGCTTTACCTGGTCCAGAACAGTTCAGACAAGCAGGCTGCTCTGGAGACGGCTGGACATCCCTGGGTGAAGAGCTCTGTAAGGTGCATTTTTGCTGTGAGGTAGATGATGGTTACAGCCCAACAGACAGGCAAGCATGAGGTCAAACCACCAGGTCATTCAATGGTAACTTTTGTATCCCAGCTAATCCTGAACAAATACAAAACACACCCTCAGAAATGGGCCTGGAGCTCCTTTCTGATCCTCTGTATTGATCCAAGAGTAACTCTAACACAGCAGTGCTCCTACGCCAGGATCATCCCGCAGGGAAACACCCTCTCGTGTCCCCATTCAGCATTTCTGGAGGGAAGGTGTACACTGAATATTTACAGTGGCAGCTTAAGAAGCAGTGCAAGATGGAAAGGATTTAGAAGTACTCAAAATTAAAGGCAGCTGGAGAAAAGTTTCTGTTAAATGTTTTCCAAACGCAAACAAGGTTTCCTGTGAAATGGTTTGAGCTTTCACTGCAAACCAGAGTTGCCTAAGGCAAAATTGTAAATATGAGATTCCAGAGTGTTTTCCCTTTCCATTTTTGACAGAAATGTGACTGAATTCATAGAAAGCTTTTCTTTTAAAGTTAAATAAATCTTTGGCAAAACTAATCTTTCCTAAAACAACTCTTCTTAAAAATCTTTAACACATGGAAATGCAAACAGGTGACAAAAGAGAGAGACAAATAAAGATGAAATTTTTGGCATCAAGAAGACTTGGTGAGTTACAGAGAATATGGAAAATTAAATGGCAGAGAGAAGGAAATTGGAAGAATTTTTAAGGTAAAATCCTATAGGAGATCCAATGTCATCCACCAGATTTCAAAGGGACATCTATGTGACTGAGCATCTTGGCACTGATTTATGTTTACAAGTAAAGTAGCTGTTGCTCTTTCTCCTGGTGTAATTCCAAATTGCTTAAATTGGAAAGCTTCCATTGGTTAAGTTTTATCCAGCCAGGGCAGAGCAAGCTGACAGTGAGTGTAGTGGACGAAGCCAAAGTCCTTTAGTCCTTTAGTCTGCATGAGAACCAGGGAACACATACTTTGTAGGTTATGACTTTGGAAGAGTTGTCTCAAAAAAGACAAACATGGAATACCCCCATGGAAATACTGAGTATTTCACAACCACAGCAAGCCTCAACAGCTATTTCCTTAACTCACTTCTACCACAAAACACAGCAATGCACTTTAGACAACACCATGGGTTGGTGTTTGCCTGGACCAAGTCTGTTAATCCGAGTTTAAGCACTAACAAGTGTTACTACATGTGCCAACTTTCTACTCAAGTATTTTAAAGAATTCTTGGGATGCTGGCCTGTATCTTTTGGAATACATTAGGAAAAGGCAGCGTTTTTCTGAGAGCTTTGCCATATTTCTCCACACTACCAATAGTGACAGGAACTTTCAGTTGTCTCCCAGACTTTTTCACCACTTATTTATGTGCAGCTATTCTTAAGTCAGTGCATTCCTCATGATTACACAGGAGACAGGCTGGCAAATATCCTCTCTGAAGTCATCAGGAGCAGTGACTGTGCTCTTAATGCAACATGACAGCTCTTCGCTCAGCGACTTTGCAAAAGCAGCTCTGGTATTTAGAACTGTTATTTTTATTTTTATTTTGAGCTTACACAGTAAGAGATTAAGCCTGAATTGTCCTCAGGCTAAATGAACACAAAGGCTCTGTGCAGTTAGAGTATATGAAACCTTGTTTGGTTCTGTTTTCCTCTGGGTGGAGTGGGAATGACACCTACCAGCCAATGGAATCCAGCTGGAGCAAGGTAAAATCTCTCAAGGTTTTAACCAACTTTAAATTATAAATATACAGAGGACAGAATCATAGATTCAGAGGATAGTTTGGGTTGGAAGGGACCTTAAAGATCATCTAGATCCAACCCCCTGCCATGGGCAGGGACACCTTCCACTAGATCAGGTTGCTCCAAGCCTCAGCCAACCTGGCCTTGGACAGTTCCAGGGATGGGGCAGCCACAGCTTTTTCTATTCAAACCATGAACATGAAAAGCTTTATTGTCTTGGGTCCAAAAATACACCACCTTGTTCCACATGCAAAAATATCAGTTATGACCTGTGCTGTAGGAAATAGATACGTAGATATCTTTGGCACAACAAAAGGTGGGGGGAGATTAAACAGAATGAACAAGAGCAAAACACTAAAGCAATTGAAAGGGAGGCATGAGTCTCACTGCACTGAATACTTGTGATAAATGCAAGATCTGAATGCAGAAAGAAAACACCCTGCCACAAAAGGCTCAAACTGAGCTGCATCTGCAGAGCTGTGAATGAGCTTCATGTTAAATCCAGCAAGAGTCACACTGCACTTTTTATTCCACATCATTTCTTCAGGAGCAGCAGAGTGACAATACTCATCATCTTTATGCTTATTCACAGCTTTTTACATGCACCTGCCTGCTCTCATAGGACTGCCCCAGATCAGCACACTGTTAATTCCTACAGATGGAAGAGCACGCAGAAGTTTGGATGTACCCACACTGAAACTTTGCTTCTCAGTGGTCTCTGCTGCCTCTTTGAGTCCTCAGAAACTTTTCCCAGAGCTGCCCCATCCAGTGCTGTTTCTGCTGGCTGCCCACTTTGTCACCCACCATTCAACACTCATGCCTGGTTTGATGTTCCCCTGAGGAGAGCCCCCTCTTTTGCCACGTCTTGCTGAGGCCCCTCCGTGCTCTCCTGCAGCACCAGGCTGCAGTACAAACAGGGGACCTGCAATCTCCAGGGGACCTCCTGCACAGGCACTGTCACTCAGCCTCTCCAGCACTGAGCAAGAAGGGAACTCAGCAGACTTTCTAAAGCAGCATTCCATGTTTGGAGATCTGACAGGAGCTGATCGTTGCAGCAGCAAGCCAGCATTTGCCTGACTGACAGCTGAACTGAAATTCATGCAGCTCCATGGTTTAGGCTGCAGGACTGTGAAAGAAAACCATGAATACTAATACACTTTATGTAACCTGAGTGCGTGAACCAACCTCACTTTTATGACTCATCTGTGACACTATTTAAACAGTCTAAAGAGTGAGAAGATAGTATTGCATTGAACAATGCACAGATGGCCTACTTCACATTGGAAAGAAATTCACATTTTCATCCTTCATGGCAGCAGTTAGAAATTCAGTGAAGCACTGTAATGGATAAGCTGGGAGTGCTGACATTTGCAAGCAGTTAAATGGCTCAGTATCTAGAGCTGCAGGCATAAGCTCTGCCTGACAAAACAGTTTCTCCCAAGTTTACTGGGAGGTTAATACAGGATCGGTTGTGGCAAAAACGGTTTTCAGGTTCAGCCCTTTGTGGAAAGGTCCAGACACAAGAACAAACATCCTACAGACCCCACGTGTTGCCAGAGCAATTTAGCAGCAATGATAATTACAATTTTGTATCTTTGCAAGTGGAAGTAGGGGTCACAGGTAAAACAGTCTCTCCTGATTTCTTGCTGAACATGCTCTTTGTTCTTACCTAAGTCAGGCTTAAAAGAAGCACAGAATGCAGCCAGGCAGGCATATGCACAGTGCACAGGTGGATGTGACCTGGATCTTTTTGGTGATTTTGGGTTTGTTTGTTTGTTTGTTTTTAATAAAATGCACCTGAGAAATATTAGCTACAAATATTATTCAGGCCTTTATTTACCTAAAATATTGAGTAGAATGTTTGTTTGCTTTAATTGGAAGAGGATCTCATGATAGCCAAAAGAAAGAAAAAAAGTCTTTTAACTTCTCTCCAAAGAAAAAAATCTTGTTCCAATCCCCAGGTACTTATATTTTCCTAATTCTTACTCTTTCTTGACTCTTCCAGTCAGAAACTTAAATAATAAACATTTATTTTAATAAATGTTACATATATTGTATGTGTAATTAACACCACATGGAGGTAAAGATATGATGCCCCAATGGATTTTACCGTTCTAATTCCACAGAAAAAGCAAGGTGAGACTTCAGAAACTTGGACCTTCGATTCTGAATCCTTTGGTTTAGGTGGATTCTGAAATGTTGTACAAATTGTTACTGATAGATCCCTCCCCTTTAGTCAGTCCTGAAATGGAAAACCAGATTATAAACACAGCAAGGCAGTCAGTTTATCTATTACACTCATTCAAATCATCATTTTTATTTCAGAAGTAGTTGCTCAGACTGGGAATCTGGGATTAAACATCTGCTCTTAAAACACTAAGGTCTTAAGCCCAAACTTCTCATGACTGAAAATTAACGTTCTAGTTATTGCTTGCTTTCACAGTAATTTCTGTCTTGTGCCTGAAAAATTTCCTGACAGATTTTGACCAAACTGACATGTTTCTAGGCAGATGCAGCCGTAGTATTTTGCAGTGAGAAAGTTTTTATTAAACCACTCACAGCCAGCTGTCCTTTTAACATGATTTTTCAGTTAGTGATCAAGCTCTTCTGGTAACTCCAGAAGCAAAGACTGACTGAAAGGCCCAGCCACACTCTGACTGTTCCTGCCTTTCCTTCCCACCTGCAGCCACAGTTCTATAGCTGTGTCCAGAGAGTGGCTCAAGAAGATACCAGGCCCAGGGCAGGTCCTGGAAACAACCTGCTTTGGGGGAGTGGGGCAGAAGCATCCTGGCATCACAGGTATTCAGGCTCAGGGACAAGGGTTATCTGCTAGCCCTGATACAAAAAAGCAACAGGACAACAGTCACACCACAGGCCCACTCAAAGAACACAAGGTTTCTCATTTCCTTTGGAGGTGCTGCCTTGAAGAAACACAAAAATGAATACATCCATTCTCTTCCAACCCTCTGACACAGGAAATCTTCATTCAAGTAGCTGCAAACACAGAAGGAGGAACAACATCACAAAACCAACACCGAGCGAAGAATTATATCCCACCTATAAGAGCGTACAACATGGTATTAACACACAGAACCTTCTGCAGTCTCCAAGATTCACACCCTAAAAAAGGCTCTGAGAGATGCTCCACAAAGCAGTGTGTGGCTTCTGTCCAGCAGCACTGCAGAACTAACCTCAGGGAGCTGCCCAGTTTGGTCTGGGCACCTCCTCAGCTGGGCACGTTCCTGGCAACACAAATCTGAGCAGAAGGGTGGACATTTGGAAGGCTGTGCTCTTGTGCTGACTAAGCTAAAGGTGCTGTGGCTCAGCACTGTGAGGACACTGCACTAAGTACTAAGGCCACTGTAGGACACTGGCAGAGTACTGAGATGGAAAGGAAAGAAAGACATAAGGACCACAGGAACACAGAGTGCAGGGCAGAAAAGCTGGGGAAGAGGAAAGCGTGGCCAAAGCTGTGTCAAAAGTTTGTTGGGCCAC
The DNA here is from genome assembly GCF_003945595.2 of Pipra filicauda. Lineage (NCBI taxonomy): Eukaryota > Metazoa > Chordata > Aves > Passeriformes > Pipridae > Pipra > Pipra filicauda. The sequence continues at coordinate 1,568,569 of NW_024104118.1, forward strand.
TCACAGAAGTGCCCGGGAGTGATATTATTATAAGCCTAATTTCCAGACTCAGAGCCCTTGTTCAGTCATTTTGAGTGCCTATACCTTCTCATCACATCCCAAACTGGAATTTGAGTAAAAGCTACCTAAAAAACTGGAGCTTGGCCCTGTGACTCAGAACACAGCAGCATTTGGGATGAGGGAGCTTGCTAAGGCAGAGGTGATGGTGAAAATGCAAAGGCAAACCTCTGCACAACAGTACAGAAAGTAGATACGTGAAGAATAAAGAACGGGCTGTGACGTCTTGCCAAGGAAATGGAAATTGTAATTCTACATCTTGAAGAGCTGACAGCCTGAGAGATGTGCATTTAACAGCAAAGTTTAGGGTATTTACTGGCCAGGCTTCAGCAAGCATGGGGCCAACAGCACTGGAGAGAGAAGGAAGAACCAGCAATTCTCCTATGAGTTTTAAGCACACAATAAATAGAAAGATTTGAGCCAAGATAAAAATATCACCTCTGAAGTCCTTGGCATAGGGAGAAGCAGAAGAAACAAATCCCCTGGAAATCCTTCGAACTGTGGGAAAGTCAAATGATGCTGGAACTAAAGAACAATTTCTCTTGCACCTGAATAGCCTTCCAAAACCAGAGAGCATTTGCAGTTGCTATTCTCAGCCACTGGGAGTCAAAGCTGGATAAATAGAAGCAGAAGAGAGGGAAAAAAGCCCCAAACTTCACAGCAGTTAGCGCTGGACTTCCAGGGAGAAGGAATGCACAGCTTTCACATCCAAATGGCTACAGGGAGTTTCTTTTGAAATTGAAGGTAAAGAATTTAAAGTAATTACCTTAAAAAATTTAAGGTAAAGAATCACTTAATGTGATTCTTTAACACACTGAGGTCACATGATTCTTTAATCATATGATTCTTTAATCACATTGTGTGATGTGAGAGCTCCTTAGAGAAATGATGAATCAGAGAAGGCATAAACTAGACTAGAGAATTACCCACCTCACAGTATGTAGGAGTAGTTGGCCCCTATATATGCCAGAAAAACATCATCTTTAGCTACATCCAGGCACATCCAGCACTGATATTCTAAAACCTGTAGCTTAGCACACTTGCACTAGTCATTCCTAGTGGTCTCTAACCACTGTCATTTTCCTAAAAATTCTTCTGCCTATGCTTACCTCCAACCCCTTCCAACCCCTTACCCTTGTACTTGCCCTAAAAACACCAAGGTAGGGCCAAATCTGGATGATTGGTCAGTATCAGAGACAGGTCTTCCCCATGGGAAAATGTCTTTCATCAAATTTTAATGCTTGCAGCATTAAACCCTGCAGCTTCAGCCATGGAGCACAGGAGATAAAATTAAACTCCATCATCGTTAAATGTAAAATCTTGAAAGTTCAAGAGTGGCCATCAGTCCATTTGGATTTCCATTTAGTGTTCCACAAATCACACTGCCTATCAAATACACAGCTTTTGTGAAGTGACACTAAATCCAGTTTCCTAGTAATGCCTCAGTGATCTCATGTTGTCAGTACAAGCACACAGACACCACATTACCAGAGAGAAACAGGGAACTTTCCCAAACCCTCTTGATGATTCCATTATGCTGCTCCTTCACTGAAAAACATCATAAATTTGAGAAACAAACAATTTGCATCCTGGATGTCTATTAGCCAAGTCATTATTATCCCATTATAATATAAAATTACAACGGAAAACAACTTCAGTGCAATGCAGCAGAGACCCAGTGATGATCTCTCATCAAGAAATCATAACAGGCTTCCTCTGAAGGCAAAGTCACAAAGAAAATTGGACAGCTTTAACACAGCTTCTGCAGCTTTTCAAAACAACATAAGGAATTAAAGACTGTATTGAAATTAATACTGTATTATAGCCCATTAGTTCTGCATTTGATTGTCTTTGGCCTGCCCAGTGTTACCATCCCCATGTCCGCTGTGCAGCAGCTGATGCCACCTGGGCAAAGCACATCCCGCCTGTGCGAGGGCCGGGTGTGAGGGAGGTCCCTGTGCCACTGCAGAGCAGCCCCGGGGGTGCAGCACAGAAACGCTGCCAAGGGCCGGCGGGCAGAGCCTGGGCCGGGCAGGGCAAAGCAGCCGTGGGAAAGGACGCTCTGCAGGGCACCTAAAGGTCTACAGCCCAGTTCAACAGACCTTCCAAACAGATGGTTTGTTCTAAGCACACGTCCAGATTTCAGCACTTCTCTAAAAGGGGGTGGACGTTTGCACCAGGTCCTAACACGGGAGGAATAAATGCTATATTTACAAATTACTTCAATCCGAGTGGGCAAATAATGTTTGGGTGATTTAACCGAGGCAAGATTGTTCTTGAGGAAATGTATTTCTTAGCCCTTTTGAAATAACCCAATCGATAGTCCTTCCATTTCCTCTCTGTCCCACTGGACTGCAAGAGCAAGATTATTTTTCCCATTATTCATCCTAGTTTTCCATTAGCTTAATCTTCATCCTTTGACTAATCCTCGAAATAATCTACTCTCCTCTTCAGTGCTAGGATCCTCTAAAATGATTACATGATAAAGCACACTCTATATCTGTTGTTTATATATTGTGGATTGTATCTTTTTAGAAAATAAACCCATGCAAAAGCCTAGATATTGCCACTGCTGAGGGCAGGGTTAGATGTACAGAGCTCAAAACAAAGCTAATTCCTAGCTCTCTTTTTGGTCTCAATCCAGCCTCCAATTAATGCATCAGGACCCTGCACTGGCCCAAAATAGAGCAGAATTGGGATAGCTGTTATTTAAAATGCTACAAAGGGGTGGAGTTGGTAACACAGAGCAGTAAAACTGTAAGAGCTGCATTCACTCCACTGATTACAGAGAGAGAGAGAGAAGATTTGCTGGAAATGATGAATGCCCAGATAAAAATCTTCCATCCAACCATAAAAAGCAGCTTATGCCCAGATGCAGCACTATCAATAAAGAACATCAGCAGAGGTCTGAAAGGACAGCACCGTGAATGTCGCCAAGAACACGCTTTGTGCATTTTCAGATAAAACATCTGCAGCAGGTACATAAATAGAAAACACAACTGAAGCTTGACTGATTATTCCAGAACTATGATTTGCTCTTCCAAACTATTTCTGAGAGAAATTGCTCTATAAATATAATATATATGCTATCTACATACCCAATAAGGTATGCAAGAACGAGTTCAGCTTCCTATGAGGATCCAGACAGATGCTTCAAACAGACCACAGACTTCCACAACTTACTGCATGGGGCTTGTCAAGAAATCCCTTAAAATTGTTTGGAAGGAGACAGGTATTTGCACCCCTGTGACTTGGTAACACATAAAAAGGGCTGCGTGCTGCCACTGGGGGACTGAGAGCAGGAATCAAAGCACTGAAGTCAGGTGGGACCTGTAGCCTCCCCTAGGAGAGAATTTCCCTCTGTGCCCCCCAAAGCAAGGTGCTTGTAGGAGGCAGGTGTGCACAGGGGATCACCAGGAGGGCCAGAGGAGCCTTGGGAGCACAGCAAGGCCCAAGCTTTGTGCACAGGTGGCTGCACAGCTCACACAGGTGACTAAATCCTGCACTCCCTGGTTGATAAGGTTACTCCAGCACAGCCCTTTGTCACCAACCCTGCAAGTCATCACATCCAGTGCTACCTTCTAGACATCCCAGACAGCTTCAGACACCAGCTCCGAGCTTCCCGAGCAGTCACTGTTTCATTAAAAAAAAAAAAAGCCTAATCTAGAGGTTAAAATTGCAAATCATTTCATAGCTGAATATTTTACTGAGATGGTCAGCTGGAATGCTGAAACCCAGCTCCAAATCATCACATACAAGTGACAAAAATCACAAATGTGTCCCTTTCAGCTGCCAGCAGTTTCAGCTGGCACTGCACATCTTGGTCACAGGACAAAAATCCGTGGTATGGGAAGTGCTGACAGTGCAGCACAGCCAAAATAATAATACTATCTATCAGTATCACAGGTCTAGCAATCTGCAGAGTAAGTGGTACTTCTTTTCAAACCCTCATCCTCAATCTCAGATCCTGATCACTAGAACCCAGGCCAGAAGAAGGTTAGAAAAAATATTGTTCAATACAGAAATGTCTCCAGATAGTTTGGAGTTACAGGGAGCATCATGGATGTATCATAATTTCCTATAAAGCACCCTGTACTCAAGATTAGGCTGTGTTACAGTTGCTATATCCTCGTGCTCCACTCAGGTTTAAGGTCTCAGTCCTACATGATTTGTTCCCATGTTTGTCCTTATCTCTGTGATCAGGCCAGGCAAGTTCCATAGACCTGTTTGCATCCACACCCCAGAACACACAGGAATCTCAGCAGAAGCAAAGGACAAGTTGTTGTACTGTTATTGGTAACCCATGGTTTTTTAAAACTGATTCTGGCCCAAAGCTACGGAAAAAAACCCCACATTTGAATAATGTTTTCGGTGTCACACATCTGTCCCTCCTCAGTGCTGGGAATCCATGGAGATTGAGACACATGTGGCTTGGCAGCACCACCATAAATTCCTGTTACCACATTAAACTAATTGACTTTGAAGAAGGAAAGATAATTAGGAAAAAGAGAATTCACATGGTAGGAGAACACATAGCATTAATGAGAAATGCTATTTATTGCTCATACTCCTGCCTGTCTATCTTTGATACACAAGTGCTCTATTGTACACTAGCTGGAACTGCTACATAAAAACATAAGAATGAAAAACCACCTTCTTTAACTTCTATCAGATTATTCAGACTATCCTGAAGGTGTCCCAGCAAACTCCTCTCCCTCGTACAGGACTCTCTGCTTTTGGACTAATGGGTCTTAAAAATACCTGACTCTTTCCCTAATAACTGCTTTGGAGCTTCCCATTTTGATGTGAGAAAGGGAGGGAAAGCAGGACAAGGAGGAAAAGGAGTTGTAAGAACTGCTGGGGCCACGGGGAAGCACATCAGGACACACTGGGCTGACGTGGCCACAGCTCACCCCCGTGAAAATGCTGTTAGTGCTATTTTCCCTGAAGGTTATGGCCAAAGGGAGATTTTGATACAATAGAACAAGAGAGATTGTGGAAAAAAGAGATTACAGAGACCATTCCTGCCCTGTGTGCACAGTGAGCCCAACAGGAGCATTTTTGTTGACTTTGGTCCAAGTGGGATCATCACACTGCAGTTCAGATGAAGACAAAGGGGGGATCAGGTGGGAGGGAGAACATGTACACATTACAGAATTTCCACTCAAGCACAAGACTTACCCATGTCCCTTTTTCTACCCAGTAGAGAGCTTATGGAGCGAAATAGGAAAGACTACATTAGATGCAGCTGACAGACTAATAAAATATGCAATAATTACTGGAATTAACAAAGGCACTTCCTTAGCTAGGCAGGCAAAAAATGAATCCAGGATTTTCTTTGGGTAACTGAATAAATTTTTAAGTGAAATCTCACTCCAGACATGCAAAACCCATCTTCTGCTTACATAATGTCTACAGCAAAAACAGCTAAACAGAAAATTATCTTTGGAATAAAAAAGCTCCCTAAAAGAAGACACTGCTAATCTGAGCTGTTGTTGGAACAAAGGGCAGATTTAGAAGTACAGGGCATGGAAACAATGACAGAGGAACCTCAAAGCAGTGATAGATTCTTCCCTGTCCTGTCCCAATGACATAAGAAGAGCAGAAACTGCATTTCCCAGGAGACAGGTATCCAGCTGCTTGCTACTCCAAAGTGTTTGAAAAGCAGTATCTCCTGGGACAATTTTATCTTAGAATGACATGAACTGCTCTGCTACTCTTTCCCCTCTTCCATGAGCAGCTGGATGCCAGTGAACTGCTGGCAGCTGCTCTCCAAGGCTTGCTGAACTGGAAGAAACTACAGGCAGTGTCCAGACCTCGCTCACAAAGACAGCCTTGAGCACAGTTCCCTTGAACTTCCAGCCAGGAGGGACCTGGTGTGAACCAAGATCAGAAATGCCATCGGGGAAGTTGCTGAGGAAGATGTGGCAGCACTCAGAAGGGCCCCAGGGAGGACAGGAGCTCCCACTGCAGCCACACCACATGAGCTGGGGGGAATTCAGCACCAACACCAACAGCCTGCAGGCTGTTCCCATGCCTTGAGCTTTAAAACCTTGCCAGAAAGAGAGACAGCTGTTGCAGGGTAAATCCAAGAGGCCTCATTTTCATCTCACCGGCTCTCTTTCCATTCGAGTGAAGTTTTGGATTTAAACCAGTAGCAGGAAGAGCATAATCTGCCTGAGAACAACTATTTCCACTAGATGAGCCAACAGGAACCGTTCCAGTCACTCCTGGCCCATCTGGGACCTTCAGTGCTTTTTGGTCTCCAACGGTTTCTCTCCCAAATGTGCTAGGAAACCTTTCTAGGACCTGTCCTCTACTGAGATAAAACCTTCCAGCACTCCCTGAGGCTCAGTTAAACTGGGTACAGAACTGGACACGGATTTTTAGATGGCTCATAAACTCCTCAGACCTTTAGTATTATTCTTGCTGGTGGATGGTTTTATAACATGATTCAGGACCTCATGAGGAATTGCTCAAAACCCTGCAAGATATTATTAGCATGTGTCATAGCTGGAAACCTCCTTTTACTGTGCCATTTTTTAAAATGTGAGATTCTTCACTGTTGCTCTATTTTCAAGAGAGCAGAGTTTTTGAGGGATCTTGGAAAATATCAGTATTTGACAGGAAACACATTTGTCCAGAATATTTTTCCCCTAAAGAAGTAAAGCACACAAATTCACTTCCCAGCATAACTCTCCTTCCATTTCAGAAAAGTTTCAAGATTCTTATAAAAAAACCACAGGGGTATACAGACAAAGAGCAACCTAAAGTACAGTTCATCACCATAAACCAGACACCAAGAAATCACTCTGACAGCTCTAAAATCAAATAAATTTATCTGGCAAGGCAAACTGTTTTCCTATTGGTCTTTGGAGGTCTTTGATAAGCAGTATGTACCCTTTTAAAATCCTCTTACACTGTTAACATACATTTCATAAGGCCAACAAGGCAAAAAGAAAACCATAAAATGTAATCAGAGCATTGCTAGAAGCTCTGCAGATACAAAATCTGCAAGCCTTGCATATCCAGGCATAACACAATGAGCTCCCTTCTTTCTGTTTACTGGGGAAAAAAGTGAATTCCTGTTGTTTCTGGATTATAAGGGCCCAAGGAAACAAAAAACCAGGGCACCAAATAAAACCCCACCCATTTTCTGGACACAGAAATCAAAATGGGATTCATTTCAAGATGGTGCAGTGGTTGGACACACTGATTAAATATATGGTTTTATATTAGAGGTTTCCTTGATGTGCCTTTGTTTCCGACTGCTCTGAAAGAAGGTTCCACAGACATGGCAATGAAATTAGTCCTTAAAGACAGTATAAACTGAATACAAATTAAACACAGAGCAGTGGAAGGAAATGCTGTTCAGCTGACAAGAGGGTTTGCACTGTGCAGGTTGCAGTTGCTGGTTTAGAGCAGCCACAGAACAATTACAGTCCTGCCTGGAGCTGTGCATATGTGAGGGGCTGTGCCAGGCTGCTGGCACCACCAGCACCGCTCCCTGCCAGCTTATTGGAGGTCCTTGCTGTGCTGCAGACACAGCTGGGACTGAGAGAGGGACACCTCCTGCCCACCATGGTACCTACAGTGTGCCCACACTCCCTGGTCAGCCCGGGGTGCAGCAGGGATGGACAGTTCAGGCTGTCTCTGCAGCTCTCCCGGAGCTTTCCGCGCTTGGCTTGGACTGGTACCTCTTGCCTGGAGAATATAACTTCAGTTTGGAAGGATCACTCGGTTTCCTCCTTCCAAAGTTAAGTTTGCCCACATGGATCTTCCCTCCCCTCAAAGGCAGCTGGGAGAAATCAATGTGTGAAGGGAAGGCATCACCCCACACAACCTGCAGAGCTGTGGCAGCCCTTTCTCTTTGGATTGTGCCTCTGAGCCCCGTTCAGCTCAGTGCACATATCTGCAGACACCCAATGCACACTATATCCCTCCCTGGAGATTTAGCTTTTCCTTTCCTTTATTGTTAACTCAGTGAGACTAAAAGCTTACTCTTTTTGTTCTGTGTAAAGGGAAGCCGTACAAACTTCATTTTGCCCTGAAACTACATCAACTTTTCCGTGCAGCCTCTTTACCCTAATAAAAATATTAATGAAGCTCAGTTCACCATCCGTGTTTGACTCTCAATTTGTCACAGCTGACATATTTTTTCTAAACTCATCCTTTTCTGCCTCTTCATAAAAGAATAGGGTTCCTACGAGAGCTGTGCATCGTAAAAGATAACAGTTTTCTGACTTACTTCTATTTCAGCAGATGAGCTGGTTTGTTTGGGTTTTTTTCTTGTTTTTACCTCAGTGCCTTTAGACAACAAACCTGAGAGGAAAAGAAAGGCTGTGGGGATCTATGTAAGAACTACCTGATTAGCTACACTGCTATCAAAGATAAAAGAAGAACCTTCAGAATGGAGTGTGTTTTTCACACATAGGAGCTTTGGCATTTTAGCTATCTTGTTGATACACAGGTAACTGTCTCCAACGTGTAAGCACAGGATTAAACCAGAAAAGCTTATTTCTGCACAGGAAACCAATTTGATAAATGGCAATCTAATTCTATTTTAATTGGACAAATCATGAATTGCAGAACTATCAGTTTATCAGACAAATGTATTTGAAAAAATATAAACCAACAATTTTTCTCCCCCAGTACACAGACTTTGTTCTACTGGTACAAAACCCTGTGCCTGCAGAGTCTGGAAGTGCTGTTCTGAGAGGAAGGATCTATTCAGCTCCCAAATTATCCCCTACCACTGTCAGGCTTGGAAGTTTTGCTTATCCACATTTTCAAATTGCACCTGTCATCCTCATGAACACTTTTCTCCTTACATGTGAGGATACACAATTTCAGCAGCTCACAGTCCCCCTGGGATTGGCATATGGTGTTACAGGAATAGATGGATCTGGGAACAGTCCTGGTCGTGTGGCCACGGGGATCTCACACGAACTGCTGCCTTTCAAGTTGCACAAGTTCCAGCATAAGGATCACACAGAACTGTTTTCATAAAATCAGAAGGAAAGAATTGGAGCAGCCTTACTGACATAAAAGCTGATGGTGACATGTCCTCCAGGTGCAGGGAGCAAAGCAGTGCTGACTGGAGAGAACACTTCACTCGACAGCAAAGGCTCAGAAAGAAATAATCAATCTTTTCTCCCCTCCATCAAAAATTAAACAGCTGAGAGTTTTTGTGAGGAAAAGAAGGCAGTGGAAACTCTTCCTCTCTTTGTTCCCAAGAGAGGGCAACAAGATGCTGCTTCCCTTGCCTTTGAACCTCCCAACACAGACTCATCCCCCTTGGGCTGTGAGCAATCCTGTCTTTCAGCTTTGCTCTTTGGCCTTAATGCCAAAGGGACACAAACACCCCTGTGTTTGCCACAGGGAAGAATTTGATGTGGGCTGTGCACCACACCCAAATCCCTGTCGGGCAATACTGAGCCCCACAGGCACTTTGAACTAGATTATAACCCCAGTAAAGAAAAACAAACCAACACCAGTTCAGCATTTGAAGAACAGATTCTGAAAAACTTCTTGCCTTGAGAGAGAACCACAGCACACAGAGTTAGAAAAAGAAAGCAGAAACGTTTGAATATCCTGAATACCTGAAATGTTGGGAATAACCTTATGGAAGTCAAATTGTTATATTTGGAGGCACTATTGCTCTCCTCAAACCTGCAGGAACAGTTATTTTGTAGCTTCTTCACTTCATAACTGCTTCATATATTCCCTCCCTGGAGACCATTTCTCACTTTCTCTGGGCTCATAACAGAATGTACCAGGTAGAGAGAACCAGTAACCAGATTTGCCCACGGGACCCAAGCCTGCTCTTCACAGGAACAGAAAAGAAACAGGACACTGGGAGAAGGAGGAGCTGCAGGGAAGTCCAAGGAGAAACAGGAATTAATTTTCTTTTCAACCCAACGTAGAAGACACGCAAACCTTCTCTGCTCCTCAGTCTTCCTCAGTATCCAGTAAAAAAAAAGGGATGCAAACTACAATTCTGCAATTGTCAATCAGAAGACAAAAGCAACAGCTTTTAAGTTCTCACTCAGCACAGCACAGGGTGCAGGCAGTGAGGAATTGTCCAGCCTTGAGCCCACACTTGCTCTGCAGTTTGGATGTACCCTGCTGACGGCCCTGAGCCACCACTGTCATTGCATCTTCATTTAATTTATACCAGCTCCCCTAGACTCTGCTGTAGAGTTGTCAATCAAAATGACAATTGGCCCACTAAGGCTGCCACCAGTCACAGGCAATTTTGGATAACTCAGAGGAGGTGAACTCACTCACTGACAAATTGGCTATCACCTCATTCCTTCCTTTTTCTATTTTTTTTGTAAAGTCACCATGTGAGCTGTTTCTTGCATTTCTAGTAATCCTATTAACTTTCAAAGTGATGCAGCACGGGAGCCCAGTCAATCAGCCAGTGAGAATTAATGGCCAGTGGAAAGGTTGCCTGTGATAGATTGAGCTTTCATGCAAAGAAAATTGGAAATGCAAGTGAAAGAGTCAATGGAGTGAGCCGCAGTAGCCTGGGGCTCTGCCAACAACCGAGTGAAAAATATCTGCAAAACACACTGTACAGCTCACTGCAGTACCCTGACCCTCAGATCATGTGCCAAGCTGATTGCTCAGGCCACAGAAAAATAAGGTCTGATGTCAACACATTTTTACCGACCTCAGGTGGAGCTGCTAACTCATTATGGAGGGAAGAAGAAGCTGAGGCACTGTGTTTTGGAGAAGATCCAAACCACCTCCAAGCCTTTTATAAATGGGTGGATGAGGCTTGTGAAGGCCACAGAACAGAGTCACTCTGTGGCTGCTCACCTCTATGTCAGCTGATAGAAGTTCAAGGCAGCTTTTCCAGCAGAACACACGGCAGGTAAATGCATATTGTTTCCCCTCTTTTGGCAGCAAAGCAGTGTTTCATCATCCAGGATCTGAGATGGGACTTCAAGGCCTCAGTCAGACTGAAAGGCTAAGACAGTTTGATTGTAAATCTCTACTCCTCTGCATTTGAAGCAAAAATCTCCTAGGTTTGGCTGCTTGGTGCATTCTGCTTTTATAACATTTTCCAATAGAAAAGCAAAAAATCTCCAAATCTGATAGGTGGTCAAGACAACCCTCCCTCCAACAGGAGTAATGGGGACAAACCTAACCAGTTCAGATGTACAAGCCCACACAGGAATACTTGAAAGCCAAGATTTGGTTATCTGCAGCAGAGGATAAGGCTCATTGACTTCCTAGGATCACATGTAGGCAGATCACAGTCATACAAAAGCTTTTACTGTCACATAAAAGCAAAGAGAAATGCAACTGGCCTCATTCTGAACCCTCAACACTGTTTTTTATAATTTATGGTGCTTGAAACTCTGTGCATTAAACAGTGCATATATGACCAAGAGCACAAGGATGAACTCTTATCACCTCCTCACAAATAAGATTTCCTTGGTCCTGTAACAAAGAAGCAGCAGATAAAGATGACTTGTGATGCCCTTTAGTCCCATGTACCACCTGCATGATCCAGATGTCACACAAACTGCTCACTTGTGTCAAAACACACCTGGGAAAAAATTATCACTCTCACAGTCCCATATGCTGAGATTCTGTAACCCAAATGTACAGGGGTGTCTCCTCACTCAGTTACTTCTGGAGAGATGCACCCGTATCCAAGGAAGGCTTTTCACCACAAAACAAGCTGGCCAGTAATAAACAGGCACTTCTTTTCGTTCCAACTGATTTTGAGCAAGTGATGTAAATATTCCACTTCTGGAGTCTAATATCTGTAGGACTGAATCAAATTACCTTTTGGAAAAGTGACTTCTGGCTAGCACTCTACCTAATTCGTTCTGTCAGCCTGTGCTTTAGTGCTCTCTGTGTGGGAGACTGACTTGGTCCAAAACTGATGCTCTCTGCTCTATAAATTGAATCCACTGATGCATAATTGAGCCCTTGACTATATCAAGCATTTGCTTCACCAGACCCTCTTCTTGCTTACTTGCTGTATTTGCTCTGTGAAAAATACGCTCTTTTCACTCTGGGGAATGAAAAATTGAAACCTGAAACTAAGAGGTGCTGAGCATTCTTGGAGCCCTGCAGAAGTAGGTAACATTTCATACACATCAGGTAACAACTTTTATTTCCACTGTTTTGCTACTGCTTTGGGTTTTTGCATGTTTTTAAGCAAATTTTGCTGGAAGCAGAAAGCAGCGTTTATGTTGCAACAGGAATCGTTCTGGTTTTGGAAAGACAAGAACCAGGCTCACTTCCTATCCTCCTGGAAATCTGTGTATGTCAGCAGACTTACAAGGCTGCTCTTGGGAAGAAACCCAGCAGTCTGGAGCCTTTTGGCAGAGTCCACCCAGCACTGTGGTGCCCACGGATTGTACCCCAGCCGGAGGACAGGCCCTGTCACACACTCCAGAGGCTTTATCTGCAAAACGAGGTGACACATTTTCACCTGATGAATAAAGGCCTCCTGGGGAGGGCAGTTTCCTTTTCCCTCAGTCGGTGCTAAATAACAGCACCTCGAGACTGGGGTTTAGTCGTTCAGAGAGAAACACAGAACAGCAGGAGTGCCATTTGAAGAGCCATTTGTCTCTCTGTTACCGAACTTCCAGGCTTTGTTCCAAAGGGATTTGAAAGATGTTGGGAAGCAGCTGCTCACAGCTAATGTTGTCTGACAGGCACAAGTGCCTGAGAATCAGCCTGAGCCAGGTGTAAGCAGGCCCAGCACAGAGCCCTACCCCACCCTCCGTGTGTGTGCCCTGGCAGTGCTGCTGCAGGCCTGGCCTGCACGTGGCTGGAATTCCAGGATCTGCTGGATCTGAGCTGTGGGAAAGCTTGCCTGCCTTCCTGTGTGTGGTGAAACGTGGAAGGGCACCAAAGTACCACCAGCACCGTGCAAAATGGATGAGATAACAAGACAGGAGGAAGCAAAAATCAGGTTTTAGTCAATACACCTACTTGGACAAGCATATCTGTGACCAAACATCACCAAACCTGTTGACAGAGGGGTTTGTGTGTGGGCCAAGAGGACAGAACAGCTTGAAGTGGTGGTACAGCAAAGTAATGATATATTGTATATATACATTATAGATATTATTTCATATATATATATATAATATATATATATTAGTGCAAAGATTGCTTGTAAAACTCCTTAGACTCTTTTTCCTGTAACCTGTGTGACCATGTTAACCTGGAACAGAGAAGCTTATTCCACAAGCATAACATAATTACACCTTGCTCAGATACACTGGAATTCTGCTGAAACTTTTGAAGACATTGTTAGTCTTCACTGGCTTTGTTTACAACAACCTTGTAATTATGGAGAATTTCAAATCTGATGTTTGAGACAGGACAGTGCTGAGGTTACCAACTCTGATGCAGTTCAACAGCTCAATTAAAAACTGCATTTGCCCCAGACTTCCTGCATAATCTGCTCCCTGCCCATCTTGCAGAGAGAGAAGAATACTCTTGTCCTCACCATTTGGAGATGATCCATGTGGGACAGAACAAATGGACACTCCTTGGAGCAGGGATGACGTCCCAAAGTACACGGCAGCACTCAGAGCAACAGGGCTCTGGTTTTAACCCATTCCCAACACTGTGCCATTGTCTGTATAACAACAATCACCTCTGCACAGGTGGGTTTTCTATCTGACAAATCTCTGCTTCTCAGCAGCACTAATCTCCACCAGAAGACATGATTAGAACCTTTGCACAGGAAATAAAAGAAGTCATAATAAAGAAAATGGAACAATAAGTAAAAACAATTTCAAGTAAAACAACTCACAGCTAAACTTCTGGAATAACTGTGCCTGGAATTCTACGTTGCACATGCAGAAGTTTGCCACCATTGTACATTTTTAGGTTTCCTTTGTCAGGTTTTGTCAAGAATGGATCTGTGGTATTTTTACCACACTGATGCCACTGGCACATGGAAGCTGTCTCATGATTGTCATCCATAACAAAAGGGGGACAGCTTGTTACAAGTTTGACTTTATCTGGAAGCCCCTGGGTCTCTGGGCACCAGGCAGGCAGATTGCTTTTGACATGTGGGCAGCACAGATGCCAGTCACAGAGCAGCTTCAAAGCAGCCTCTGTCTCCCCTCCAGCTGTAGAGGTCACTGCACAACAAGGATTACACTCAGCCAGGATCCAGAGCTTCTGGCTTATCCACAGCTGTGGTGTCACAGGGCAGGGCCCCCATCCCTATGTTTTTAGTTCTCCCTACCTGTGTAATTAAGATCATATCCTGCGCCTGGGTTTATGTTATTCCTCAAATAAAGCATATTCAGGTGGCATCCAAATGAGGGATGCTATAGAAAATAGTAAGAATACTACAGGATAATACCAAGGTTTTAATTTTCTGAATTTTTTGAAAGTAGTAGTATATAAAATTTAATTTGAGGAACTTCATATATTAAGGGCTCAGAGTGCTATACCATCTTTTAAAGAGCTAGAATTACATGCACAACAAATGTTCAAGCAATGTATATTTATTACAAAAGTTTTGGACTGACTGACCATTCAAGTGAGGGAGGCTGCTGGCTGAACACATTTATACTGAGCTGCTCAGTTGATATCTGCACAACTGCACTTTTTTCTGCAGGTGCATAAAAATGTTTTGGTTTTCTAGTGATTTTATTTTATATAATTCATTAAACTTTAAAATCAAGTAGTAACTGAAAAATCTAGAAAGCTTATTTTCTTCTCCTAAACCCAGTCTAAAATACAGGTAAGGGAGGCAAAAACATACTAGTTCTAAATTCCCAGAGACCTAATAACTGAGTAACCAGATCAATTCACTCAATTATTACAAGTCATACTTGCTGTGGAAGTCAGTTGGTCTTAAATGGAAAATATTTTTAACAAACTTTTTTTTTTCTAAAACCTTCAGCACATTTAATAGGTATCAACACCCCCCCATCAAAATTAACAGATGCATCTCTGTATTTTTAAGCAGAGTTCTATTTGTAGCATGCAGATGTGCCAGAAAGCACCAACTCCATGGGATATTCCCCCAGAGGAATCTTTTACATGGATCAGTTTCCCCAGTTGTTTTATACACAAACATATACATATATATTGGTATACACACATCTGTGTTTTCTTCAGTAATTTGCACTTTCTCACAGCAACTCTCCGAAGGTTCCCTGCAAGAAACTCCCAGTTGCAGAGCAACTGAGAACCTCACTGAGAAAACTAACAGATGAATTAATGGTGTGACCAACACAAAGGTGTTGCATGACAGTATAAGATGGAAGTTCAGATGAAGAAAGTACATCACATTACAAAACATTTGAAAGGGGTCCAAAAATCCTACTGTGAAGGGACAGGGCTATATATTCAAGAAGTTAAAATTTTGCAAATGACACAAAAGGAAAAAAGGTATGGAATTTTTTTTGTTGTTGTTGGGTTTTTTTGTTTGGTTGATTTTTGTTTTGTTTTGTTTTAAATTAGGTTAATGTTGATAAGCTTTCTGCAGGTATAAACTGTCCTCCCTGAAATAACTGTAGATCAATAGGTACTGCAGCAGGACCCTAGGATGTGATTTCCAAGTTCTGGAACCACAAAGGAGTAAATTCTTTGCAAATATATTGTGTAAAATCCAGTTGAATTACACTGCAGAAAATCTCTTTCAAACTCTTAAAAGTCCAGTAAAGATCCTTACAGCTGATTTAACACCATCCTTTGCTTACCCCGTTTTCACCTTACAGAACTGCACAGGAATCAACACAGTAACAGTAGGTGGGTGAAATCAGATTCCACCTTTCCTAAGAAGGCTGAGACATAACCAGCTCCATTCCCCATGTTCCAAAGTACTGGTGAACATGACACCCCACCTGAATGACTGCATACACATAAAAAAAATACACATTCGTGTGAGTCTCAGAAGCATTTGGGAAGATCCAGAGCAAAACCATGCAAGTTTACAGTCTCCTCAAGTATCTTTCTGCTGTGTCTGCTCTGATGGAGATGGACAGTCCTGATACATTATTTACAATGCAGTTGGGAATGCCCCAGAGCCAAAAGGAAGCATATTGTAGGCAGACTAATGCAAGAGAACTGCTACTGCAGAGCCTGTCTTTTGGAGACCCAGGGGCTGGCCATGGCCTCCCACAGCACAGCAAGGCAGACCCAGTGAGGCTTTTGGGTGGTAACAGATTGGTTCTTGCTGACAAGGATCTGACAGTCATGAAGCAAGATATTTTCCAAAGGCACAAAGAAGCATAAAGGCTCAGCTCCCTCCTTTAACAGTTCTGATTTTCTGTGTTTATTTATTTTGTGAGCCATATGTTAATTATGGTCCCTTTCCTTCTGCAAAAGCCTCTCCTCTGAGCCCCTTCTCTGACCAGTCTTTCCTCTCCAGCTTTCTTCCAAAGATGTCCTCTTATCATTCACTTCCTTCCACCCTCCATGCACCAGCTCTCACCTCTTTGCTCAAATCCAACATTACTCTATCTTCCTTCAAATCCACCAGATACCTCACAGGAAAACACTTTCAGATCAGCCCCAAGTAAAAAAGCAAACTAATGTCATGCCCATAAATTGTCTTTTCCTCAGACTCTTCCAACGCATTAGCCTCCTGTTGCTTAGCAAGGATCAGATGCTGCAATGGTGTTTGCTGTCAGTGTGACTACAACAAAGAACTGAAAGCATCAGCAAAGTCTGTACAGCTCTCAGAGGTGGCACTGAGATTTGAAACTCAAGACAACAGGAAACATCCACCTCCCTCTGGCACGGCATCAAGAAATCTGCTGGTGCTTGACAGATCAAATGCAGTAACAACAGCAGCAGCAAATTCATCAGCAGGGACCTGCCTGGGCTTCTGTGCCTCTTTGTGCCTTCCCTGTGCCTGAGGACTTGGTGGGAGATAAACCTTGAGGCAGCATCACAAACTGTGAGCAAAGAGAACTTTGTCCCTGTGTGAGTCCAGCCTGGCACAGGGGCATTGGGGTCTCAGCTGGGGCAGCTACAAACAGTGCAGAGGAGAACACTCCTGCCTGTGCCCAAAGGTTTCCAGCCTTGGGCTATTGAGGGAAGACTCCTTTCTGCTCCTGTGTTCCCCTACTTAATGAATCACCTACTTTCAGGTGGCTGTTCTGAGCCGTGGTGCCTTGGTAAATATATCAGTATAAAATATTGCAGTAGGACATTGCAAGGAATGAATGACAGAACGATAACTCATGGCTGGTACATAGTTACCTCTCAGCCATGGCCCCAGAAGAAAAGCTGGCACAAATCACAGCACTGTAACTCATGCTGTCAAACTACTGTGGACTGACTACACATTGACAGTAGTTGTTACCAATGGACTGATATTTTAATGTCAGTAGCCAATCCAGATGTATTTACTATCCAATTATTTGTGGCCTTTTCTGTGCAGGTCTGTGAGAAGCTGGTGTAGAGCTGCAGGTTATTTTGAAACTGGAAATTTTATCAAACCTATCTATTTGGTTTCTGAGGGTTTTTAATTGGGATTTTGACATCAAGGAAATATTTGAATCCATGAGCAGAATTCTTTTTTTTCCAAGACATACTTTCCATTTAGTAAGCAACCAAATGTGATCAAAAGGGCCAGTAGATGAGATTCAAAGCCTCCCAGAGTGTAATGAGACCTCACTTTTACCAATTGTTTAAAAAAAAAAAGAGAGAGAAAAATTAATTCCCATAAATCACCTCAGCCTGTGGATTAAGAGCTCACTGAGAGCAGACTGCAAAATACTCTGAAACTCTGGGAGGAAGGAGACTGTGAAAGCATTGCCTGTTTTCCTGGTGTATTTCTGTGATTGTGAATTTCCTGAGAAACAGGAATGACAACTGTTTTCCCTAAAACCTCTGTCTGAACCAGATTTCTCTTCCACAGGTGATGGAGCTTCACCAAGAGTCTCCCAGGGGGCTGGACCAAGGGACTGTGGCTTCTCAGGAAACACCTCACCTGGTCCATGACATCTTTTGCAGACACCCTTCTGCTCCCCTTCTTACTTTGATTCAAACACCTGCCTCTCTGAGACCTTTGGTGGCAGAAACCAGGAGCAATGAAGCTGAATTCCATGTCACATGTGAAATGAGCACAAAACCAAGGCACACATACAGTTAGCACAGGGGAAAACCTCAAAAACTCAGTTACACTTACACAAGATCCCCATGCAAATCATGGGGATCTAATTCAGGGGTGCTACAAACAAGGGAGATTGAAAAAGGGTCATTATTTGGTGCACAGGGAAACAAGTGCTGTCCGGTACAAAACCTACAAAAATAAGTGTCATACCCAAGAAAACTGCCCCAATGACAGACACTGCAGGACAGAGACAGCAAATTAACTCCCAGTGCATCAACCTGTTTGATGAGCACTGGGATTTCAGGAACCATTCTGCCTGACAAAGCCAGGGACAAAGGTGTCTCATTGTGCCCACCCCAGCACCACCATTCTGGACAAGCCCACGGGGCCATGGACCAGGCAGAACTCAGATGTTCAGCATCCCCTTCACAAGCCACACTATCACTGTCCTGCCAAGCTCTGGAATATTGGTTAAAGCTTTATTAACAAGGCTACTCTGTACATGGAGTGGGATGACAGACTTGTTAAATGTCCTCACTGATTTACATTTTAAAATAGAACGTGCAAATAAATAGAAAATTGAAAGGGAGAAGTTCCTATATATATTTCTTCTCTCACCTAAAGGCAAAATTTATATTACCAAAGCTCTTTCCAACTGGCCATTTTCAAATGTGGTAGAAGTACTCTCCCCATTTTACATTTGGCAAACCTGGAGAAGCTACAGCCACGGGTCCAGTGTTCACAGGTCAGTAAAGTACAAACTGAGATCTGCACAAACACTAGCAGGACTTCTGCAAGTAGGTTTCTTTATCTTTAAAACAACTAAAATAAACAAAACAAACAAAGCACACAGGAAGAGAAACACATTAGATGCCAGCTCTATTGCTACTGGCTTAAAAGCATAAGGATCCCAGCCTTACTGACATTTTACTCCTCAGGATCACTCCAGGGGTTTACTCTCAAGTGCCCTGCAAAACAAGACTAGCACATGATGAAGAGTCTGCATCTAAGGAGCAGGTGCAGCTTCAGCTCTGGAGGGTTCATGCCAAAGCTGAATGGGCATGTGAAAGCCTGCAGCTTCAGTGAAATGAAGCTTTAATGTTGCAGTTTGCTCTCAGCAAGTAACTCTGGTGAAGTTTCTAGAGCCATTTAAATGTTAGAGCATTTCTGCACGTTGATCAGCAGCCAAGAGCTACGAGCACGAAAATGCCATTTGAAACACTCGGAGCATAATTTGCACATGCTTGTTGCAAAACCTAATCAGGATTGCAGGGCTTGGGACAGTAAATCCAAGACAAGTCATAAACTTCTCCAACGAGTTAACATCCAGCATTCTGCAGGAGCTGGGCAAACATTAATGCTAAAATAAGAGTACAGTGCAATGTAGGTTCTTACATCACAAAACTAACACGAGTCCATTTATACTCAGAAAAGAAGTATTGCACTCTGGGGTTTATCTGTTCTGTGACATATGAAAACACTGCCTAATGAGGACTGACCTAGTTTTAAGAGTGGAGAGGGCACCCTGTGTTTGCTTCTCCTTTCACTGCTCATTAGCAAGTCCCTTCCCCTCTGACAGCCCCTGACCAAACCAGGCCAGCACGTCTCCCCACCACGGCTGATAATGGCATCGTTTCCACTGCCCCTTCAGGATTTCATGGGGTAAGCAGTAACTCCAAATTCCACAGGGGAAAACAAACACCACCACCAGCCTCCCCCCAGTCTGAACCTCAGGAGCTTCCCGATACTCTCATCCTCATAACAGGGGCTAGAGGAGTGCACAGAGCTCCTGGCTGGGAGACTTGTTTGAGGAGTAGTTACTCCAGCAGTGTTAATTCACCATAAGGAGGAGACAATACTGCAAAGCAAATTAAAATATTTCTCTGATTGCATTGGAGATCCAGCTCCAATTAAAAATCATTGGCACTGAAAAAAAAAAGGCTCTGCTTGTCCCAAACGGCTCCTAAATTAGAAGTCTGAGAGAGGCCCCTCGCCCAGGCAGATTTAAGGAAATATTATTTCAGAAGCAGAGATTATGACTGCATAGCAAAAGCACTTCATCAAAGGGAATCTGACTTATGATACATCTACATCCTAAATAGAAAAGATATAGCCAAGGTCAGAGGGGAAATGAAAGCTGATGGGGTGGAGGCACCAAAATCATGGTGCAGACCTGAGCCAGGTCTACAATAGGTGTCCTGACTGAGTCTGAGCCTTTGCTCAAGCAGTCCTGAAAGGCCATTACTCACTGCATAATCTTCCTTCAGCTGGTCATGTGTGGATTAAACTAAACACCTTACAAGAAATTAGAAATTTCTGAATTAAAAGCCTTTTTTTTTTTTTTGCCATATAACCAATGTCCTCCAAATATACCTGGAAAACTTGTCTGTGCTCCTGTAAAAATTTGCCCCTGTTAATCTATCACACATCTTGTTTTTACATGTCTGTTTATTTTCTCTACTATTTCTAGGACTTTTTTTTTTTTTAGAACACACATATAGTATGAAGAAAAAATAGCAAAAGTTAAAATCCTTTAGTTGTGAAATGAAAAAGTTACCAGGAATAGGGAACTGCTGAATTATCTGAAATTACCTTATGTTCTCTGTTGTGCATGTCTCAAGCAACTCTCTTTATGGTATATACAAAGAAACTGCAAGGAATCAGACTAATAAATAAGTAGTTGCATGAAAAGCTACTGGGCAAATGGCCAATATTAAGACCAGTAATGCAAAAAAGAACATTATTGCATTTCTCACTGCTTCTTATCACACATGTGAAAATCAGGGGGGTTGCTCTTTTCATGTCTGGGAAAACGGAAAATGAGCAGAGTCATTGTAGTATGAATACAATAATTGAATAAGACAGCTCTTCCATATTTATGGGCAGAGTTACAAACAGGAGAGCTCTCATTTTAATCCTGTGGGCAACAGCTCCACGGAGCATAGCTCTGGATCCCAGGATGAGCACTCATGTAAAAGATTATATGAGTTAAATGTTCTTGAACTACAGCCAGCTGAAAACCCTCCGCTCTGCCGCAGAAGGGAAGAAGCCCGTTTTTATTCTCAATTAAGAAACCTCTTCTTTTCCTATTGAAACTCCCTGTTTTGCCATATAAAATGACAGGCAGTTGGCAATGGATTAAACTGCCACTCCCGAGCCCTTTCCCTTCCCCGTTGCCTGCTCTGCCCGAGGGGCTGACACTGCCCTCAGAGACCTCCCCCAACCACTGCCCTTCAAGGCAAACCACGTGCAATTCTGACTCTCACCCGTCTTCCAGGCTAAGATTACAGCTGCCTGGTGCTGATTTGTGGCCCACTGAGCTGTCTGGCGTGGGGAGAAGCAGTGCCAAGGGTCACAGCTGGTTTATCCCTTTAAGTTCATGCAGTGCCAAGTGCATGTCAGTCCAGAGTTAGCTGACGCGAAGCCTGACTGGCTTTGCCCTGCAAATGAACTGTGGCCAGTGCCATGTCATAGTGATAATTTAATCCTGTTCTTATTTACACTGACTACTAAATCATGGCTTTCTCCAGTCAAGCAGGCAATGCAGAAGCAGGGCACAGTTCAGGTGGGGTCCCTGTGGATAAACATCAGTGAGGTCTCTTTGGCTCACTGTCATCCTCTGCTGCCACTGCTGAAGGCACCATCTACAAAGCAGGCTGGGAGAAACAAACCTGCCTCAGGTGGGTCAAAAGGCCTCTGGACAGGCAATGCCTGTGGTTTGCCCCACACCTGAGAGGCAAAATCAAGTCCCACTTCATAAGGTAAAGCATTGAAAGGCAAAAAATAAAACCAAAACCATAAATTATCTTCTCTTCTCTGCTCTTACTTGCTTTTAAGTGGGCTAACCAGAAAGGGAAGCAGGCCAGCATCATGAAGCAGATAATTAAGTAATCCTGCATTATTTCTGGTATGATATTGACCATCCACAAATATAATTGGTAGCTAATGGTGAATTAGTGCTGCCACGTCTTCTTCTCTCTATTTCTTTCAAATAATTTAAATAATTTTCCCTGGGGATGTGCTAGAAAAGAGATTTTCCAAACCCCTTTGGCAGGAGTTTATTTAATATAGCCACTGACTTTCAAATGAAGTAATTGAAAAGGACAAAGCAGAGATAGTGACTTAGAGAATTAACTTCATATCCTAGAAAGTGGATTTGTTCTCACATCGAGTAAGAACTTGATGGTCTCAAGCAATCCTTCCTGGTTTTGTCCAGGTCACAGACTCACTCCATTCTCTGTCCTTGTGCTGCTCAGCACTGAGGGACAGCACCTGTGCTGAGAGACATGGGCAGGGAAGCTCCATCACACCATCTGTGCCTATAAACATCAGCCATGTACTTTCCTGAATCCAAAGACAGAGGTAGAAGAGGATCAAGAGTGAGCAGATGAATTTATAAAAAGAGTTTTGAGACATTTCCAAATATTCTAGAAGAATTTGGAAGTTTGTTTGGTAAAGCTGCACTTGTGATCATATCAGTTACAGGTGCAAAAAGAGCAGCCCCCTGGTTAGAGAAATGCATACTGGCAATTCATTAAAAATATCTCTGAGCGATGCAAAAAGAAACCCCAGAACTACTGTGGGCGAATTTCAGCTTCAGAGAACTCACACAGGGGCACAAACTCATGTCCTGCAGCTCTCAGCCAGCCCTGCTCCCACAGCCCCACCAGGGAAGAACAAGGCCGGTTTTTATCAACAGGAGCTGTTAAGCATTCAGGGTAAGTACTTTGTATCCCAGTGTTTGGGGTAAAAGATACCACACCTGGAGTGAATTCTTTCATGTGAAGAGAGTGGCTGGCTGGCTGGTGCTCCCATGATATACATTCTGTGCATCCCACAGCACCTACAGTTGGTTATAAACCACGGGGGGCATCTTTTCCATTCAATTTTCTTGATTTTAAATCAGTTCTTTTCTCCTGGAAGAGCCCTAGTTTCCTTTAAAGAAACTCATCCTCCAAAGTGTTTGCCTTTTTATCCAACTCCTGTACTTTACTGAAACCATTTCAAGGCTACAGTCCATAAGGAAATTGATACTGTTAATTCTTTATTACTCCCATTTTATTGCATCTTTATAGAAAAGAGCCTTCTTTCTTTATGAGTTAAGCAAGCCTTTTCAATTCTTTAAAATGCATAAAGAATTAAAAACCACTTTCAAGTAGATACCAAATTCACCCTGTGAGGTTCATTTGTGATTCTTCTTCCAGTGCTGCTTTTTTTTTTAATCAGTTTTACCAGTGCAAATACTTACAGAGCATCAATATTATCAGCTGTTACCAAATTCCCTCTCACTACTGCAGTCAGACACAATATTTAGATTACTTCAGCATATTGAACTATAGCCATCTGAAGTTACAGATGTAAAAAGCAATACCACACTTTAATTTCTGTCCTTAAGTATCTGAAATAAACGTGTCTTCAGCGTTGCTTCCTAATCTCCAGAGGAAACATACATTCAACCCTAAATGCAAGAACTGCATTAACTAACGAGAACAGAAAGGGGGAGTTTGAGCAGACTGTGTGGTCCCTGGGCACACAAGTGAAGTTTGACACTGGGCACAGGAGGCTCCTCTACCCCTTACCCACAGCTGTGATCACACTTTTTAAAGTCCTGGACTTTAGTCCAGTCATTTTATTTAGACATTTAAATCTGAAAAAAAAAAAAGTTGTTAGCAAAGCTATACCATCATTAGCAGGATAATAACAGCATGAAAATCTGCATTTATATTCAAAACATACAGGCATTCCAAGTGTCTCTCTCAAAGCTAAATTGCCTCATAGTCACACAATGAAGTGACTTGAATAAGAAACTTGCTTGATTGGTTTGGTAAAGATACAAAGTTATTTCAGGTAATTAAATCGAAATGTGACTGCAGGGAGTTACAGCATGATCTCACAATGCTGAATAAGCATTCAAATTCAATATTTTCCAAACATAGTAATGCACACAAGGCTGAAACACTGCTAATTAAATATACTTATCAATAGATTGCTTACTACCCCTAAATAAAGTAATAGGAGAGTCATCATGAATGGGTCTAAGAAAGTGTTAGTTTGAGACTCCAAAGGCAGATATGTTTGGAATTACTAAAAAGAAAATGGAGCAAAACAGTGTGTCCATTTTCTTACTGGTTTCTGGAATAGCATGATCTATAACAGCATGCCTTCAGGAAAAGTGGAACAGAGAAGGCATATATATTTAAATATTAATAATTTGTACTGCTCTAAAGCATTAGAAACAACTCTGCTCACTACACACTAGAGAGCTGATCCCAGCACCAAAGGTATAACCCACCATTATCTTCCTAATGTGAGCAGCATATTGATTTTTTTCTGTGCATCAGAGCTCCCAGTCAGTGCATGGGCACATGTGTGTGCATTTGAGAGTGTGGGGTAAGGACCAGAGGTGGATGCTGTTCTCTGGAGGCTTTGATCCATGCCTTTGGACACAAAACCTTTCATGTTTCTGTGTTCTTTCACGTAGGGGCTGCTGTTTCTACACCCCCCCTGCAGCTGTGAAATGAGTCAGGCTGTGCCCCAGCTGAGCACAGGCAGTGGAGCGTGACCCAAACTGGACCTGCCATCCTCTCGGAGGGCAAAGATTTTGCTTTTATAGTGCCTCCAGCCTCAGCTGAACTGAAGTTGAGAGGACAGACTCATTCCTGATCCTGCAGCTAGTGCAGGGTGATGGACAGTGCACACATCAGACCTCAGCTAAGTCCCTGTTAACAAATCCAACCATGTCAGAGCTGTCTATAAAAGCAGGAGAAATGGAGAGCTAAATATCATAACAAAGTAAACTCACGAGCCTGTATCACCTAATACTCACTAATAGTACTTCTTTCTGTTAAAAATAAATAATTAAAAGTGTGTAGCAATAGTTGTCGTTCTCCTGGTATTTTATTGATGCGTCAAAAGCTGACAGAAGAGACTTTGCTGTGATACTCCTTAATCCCCGTTAGAGTCAGTGACTGACCCTACATTTTACAACAATAAACTGTTTTTTGCAAAGGCAGAACTGACCTGGAGCCCCAGTTGGAGCTCTGACACGTCCTTACTTCTTCTTGGAGAAGATCAAGACTTCTCCCAAAGGGAAAGGCAGAATCCCAGTTAAGTCAATCTAGCAGGTGTTTTGTCCATCAGCTTAGGCACTCGTGTTTAGAGTTTGTTCAGCTGCAATTGCACGTCAGGGTAAGAATAATGGAAAGCTGGAAGAAACATGGGATCCGAAACCACCTCAAGGCATTTCTGCAAAGGTTCTACTTGTTATGAAAAGCGCTGGGAAGGCACTCAATGACTTACAAAGGCCACTTGACCCGTGTTAAGTGGTCACTCACCACTTTTAAGGGTCAAATGCTGTTTCCTCTAGATTAGGAGATACACCTCTACTCCACATTTCAATCCCTCCCTTTCACAGTCCCTATGGCCTTGACCCTGCCCTGTCCACATTTTCCTCTTCCCAGGGTCACAGAGTATCTGCCCCTCAGGATCCATCTCTCTCAGCTTCACAGTCTCAGGTCACATGCTGCTGATCCCATCTTCTCTCTTGTTCATTCTTCTCATTCTCTCTTGTTCTTCTTCTCAGGGGGTTCTTAGAGGTAATATTAAGTCTTTTTCCACATATCTAGCTTCTAAGCCATACCTGTGGGATAATCCCACTCTCCACAGTCACAACATCATTTTCAGTCATTTTATCCCCAGGTCTTACCTACCACATTTGCTTGTAGGTGTCCTTCTTCCCCTCACGTGAGCTCAGCCCCACCTTCCTCAGTTCTCAGCCCCCCCTGTCATCTCCCAGCTGCCTCGCTGGCCTCACCTTTCTCTTTTCACAGCAGTTCTAGTCTGTTCTCTGATCCTGCCCTCACGGTGCCTTCTTCTCACAGCTATTTCTCCACAGCACCTCTGCACACCCTCCCAGACTGCTTTCTACCTTCAGCCCCAATTTCCACCTCCTCCAGCTTCGCTGCTCTCTCTCGCTGTGCACCCACTTGCCTCTTCCCCAACTCAACTGTTCCATTCCCCACACAAAGCCTCCCAAGACATGGCACATACACTCCTGCTACTGCATTTTCAGACTTCTTGTACTTGAAACTCCAGGTCCAAAGGGAAGAGTCCCTGGAATTTTCTGGGCCTCACTCCCTTACTCCACCCTTCAGGCTAGTGTAGCTATAATCTGTGGGACTTCCACAGTTATTCTCAGATTGATGTAAGATTCAAACACTCAAGAGCCTGCATACAGCACACAGTAAAACAAACAATAAATAAATATTTGGACCAGAGAAGGCATTTAGACCATTATTAACACAAGGGAGTAAGGCCTGGGTGTTTCAGATGGCTGGTTTTAGGAATGTCTGAGCATTTGTGTGAAAGACATTGTTGCTATTACAGACACCACGTGTGAACAGGAACACCAGGGCTCACATGAGGCCTGTCTGCAGATCCCAGCCTGCTGGACTTCTTCTCCAGCCAGGACTTGGGAAAGACAAGAGGTGACATAAATAGCACGTAGCATGCTGGCAAGCAGAGCTGTGATAAAGTGCTGAAGTGCTGCCCTGGCTGCTCAGTCATCCTCAAGGAATCAGCACTTTTTTTGGGATGCTACTTCAAATCTTAATAACTGCAATAGATTGAAAAGATCAAATGCGCCAAACATGCTGATTCCAGTTCAGAGCAAAATCATAAATACACAAAAATCAGGGGCATGGAAAGAAAATACTCTCTAGAAACAGTCTCTTTTCCTCTCACTTATCTAATCCAAAAGGATTTAGCCTAGTGCTTAACGTGCACACTGGCTAGAGAAAACAATCCATCCAGCATTATGTGCCTTCCATGGCATCTGCTGCACAAATCCAGTGTCCTGGAATACTCCCGACTTAACCACACTGCTTTTGAGTGGGATCATGGACAAAGGCAACAGGAAGAACTGAACACAGGTTGGACAGAAAACACATTTCCAGAAATCTAGTCTCATCTTTGCATTGACCTCAGTGAGACTGTAACAGGGATAATTCTGCCCAAAGCATAGCAGGGAGATGACCTAAGGCTCTGCCAGCTGGCAGGAGAAACAGGAATGGTGTTTGGAGCATATACAAGCTCAGAAAGGCTTCCCTGATTTTGTCCTGTTAGAACATGGAAAGCACTGAAGTAAAACCAAACCACCCTTCCCCAGAAGCTTGGCTGGACTAATTTTCAGCTGTAACTCATGCTTACCTAGCCCTTGCCAAAAACTGCCTAAGTAAAACCAAGATGACTTCCCCAGCCACCTCAGTCTCCCATGCACACAACAATATCATGTACTTTTCTAAACTCCCCAAAACGACCTGACTGGCTGTTAAACAAGACAAAATATTTCTCTTATTCTACATCTCTCTCAGACCCTAAAAATAAAGACAGCGTGTGACGACAAACCCATCAAGGGAGGCTTCAAAACATCACTCTAGTGACCTAGATGAACCAAATGATGGTCTTGCCCACATTTCCTATGCAGCTCTACCTCCAAAGGAGACAGCCTGGCACTCAGGGCACTGAATGCTGCCCCTGCAGACTTTGAAGGGTCTCAGCAGGGGCACAGTCCCTGCTGTACCACCTACACAAGCCTTTCCAGCAGAGGCCAAAGGAGGGGAGTCTGAAACATCCTCCTTCCCTAGAAATCAATAACACTTTGCCAAAATGTTTGCATCTAGGTCATGATGTTCAGTGTGAATTCTACTGCTCCATGCTGCTGGTAATAAATAAACTCATAAATGTCTGATGGAGAGATGAAGTGAACTTCAGCCTGAAATTCTGCAGAGGCCAGTCAATTATTGTGGCCCAGAGCAAGGTGCTACTTGAGGCACCTCTCAGCCTACTAAGGGGCTGAGAGCATGAACACAGACTCAGGAACTTCACTTTGCATGGTCTGCACACTGTAACTCACTGGGTATTTTCACCTTACTAGAATTAATTATCTCCCTTTTCTGTCAGTTTAACTCAATCTCATAGAGCAAAATAATTGGCCTTTACCAGAGCAGGCATCCAAAAATATCATTGAAAGGTATACTGTGCAGAATTCAGACTTTTTATTCTATTCCACTGCCTATATTTGTGAATTTTTCTGTTCAAAATCAGAAAACAATCACACTTTGACAGAATGGATTCAAAAAAGGATGGTAAAACCTTCTGTCAGTAAACCCAGTGCGACTGGGAATTGGAATTTCTATTCTCCTCAAATACAAAACATCTTAGTTTTTACCTCATTGGCTTGATATTTAAGCTGCTGTAAATAGTTTTTCTGGGGCTTAAGAAAGTGTTCTTTGCATAAACCTAACCTAAAGCAGACACCACTAGATTAATTTTTAGAAATACTTCTAAAGCAACCCAAGTGCTCTTAATGAACAACCAAGGAACCAGCTGAACCAACTCTAGTCACTGTTGAATTCAGCTATGAAGAATGCTTTGTTTTCCTGCTTCTAAGCCAAAACTCCTGGATACAGAGAAAAATTAATAAGAACTGCCTCATATTTTAGCTGTTACCATCTTGCTGTTATTTAGATGACTTAAGTAAATTATCAGAAATAAACCCAGCCAGCCAATCATCCTTTATAATGGTAGAGTACTCCGATTTTTTAAATTGCTGCAAGATTAAAAAAAAAAAAATCTCAGAATTGAAATGCACACTCCTGAGCCAAACAGGAGCAGCACATGATAAACTCCCCCAGAAGCACATAACTCAAGGAGTCAGTCGTAATGCAAGTACCAGAAGCCAGTTCAATACCATGTCCCCTGTGAGCTGTACAGTAACAGCAATTTTTCTGCAGGAATACACAGCTGGTCCCGAAGCCACATCTCAGGAGTTGGGCTATTTGTCTTTTGCCTCACAAAAGTAATCAACTCTTGCTATGTCATCAGAAAATTCCCCCTTCAGCAACCTGGTGCTGGACCCAAATGGTTCTCTAAGTGGTGATAGAAGGAAAAATAAAGCACATGACTTTTTTTTTTTATTATTATTTAAACCAAACATGCTTGCAATAAATAGTGAGCCAGTCACCAGGAATTCTAATGTCTTATTGGCAGACTTGGAGCACACATTTTTCATCCCACCTGATTAAGGTGACCCTGGCATAAGAAGATTGTACTCAGGTTAAGATTTGGGTTTGTAGAGTCGGCATAACTGACCTCAGAGGGGGAAGAAATCACTGATATTTAAGCAAAAGTGAAATTCAGCCTTGCTCATGTGGAGAGCTCCCAGCTTCTGCACCTGCTCTTTTCTGAACTCAACCTCCTCCTTAGAGCACTTGTAAATCCACAGGTAAGTAATAAAAGTGAAGAGCTCCCACAGGACATCTCCCTTTAGTTGTGGTGCCTGCTCAGTGCTGCCCAGGATGGCTTTAGTCACCCTCACCAGCCACATCTCTCAACTACCCTGCTCTTGGCATCTTGTTCTACAGGTTATCAGCTCCTGGAATATTAGACACTATTCTGCCTCTGTGTAACACACACATGCAGTGGGAGCCAGAGGTTGCAATCCCCAGCACTGCTGCCATGGAACACAATAAAGAACACACAGTAATCAGTCCTCCACGTGCCATGTGCCCAGCCCACAGCCCACAGCTCCTCAGCTGGGGGGTCACAGAAGCCCATGTGCCCTTTTCCAGTCTGCTCCTAAACCCATGCTCTGGACTTCTGCTGTACTTAAGACCATGACATCTGACCACACTCAGCTGCCAGGCCTGACCCTGCACCTCCTGTCTATCCAGTGTGCACAGAACCAGCTCTGATGCTGCTCTGGGAGAACTCAGCAGGACTGAACACACAGAAAGGGGTGGGTGGTTTGGATCTCATAGTAATATGAAGTTCAATGAAACTAGACTTTGTCTGGCTCACCAGCATTTAGTTCTCCAGCTGGCTACTGGCAAACAGAGTGAGAGCCATCACTGAAGTGGATTCATGCATTTGCCAATTTGCTGTGCCACTGGTGTGATAAAATTGGAAGCAGAAACAGCTGAAGTGTTAAGCAAAAGAGGAGGAGGTGGGTAGAGACAAGGTGCAAAGAGTAAAGTTAGAGAAGGAAAGGATGTCTCTGTAAACTCAGCAGTGAAAAGGTCTTGTGGATAGTTAATTCACAAAGACATTGGGATTTACCAACGGTGAAAGATGCAAAGGTGCAAAAAAGAAAGTGTTGGAAAAATAAGATTCAATGTAAGTACCATCCTAATATTAAAAAGCATACCCTATGAGTAAAAGGCAAATAAAACAAGGAAAAGCTCATCTCCTTAACAGCTGTGGGTAGTAACTTTATATTCCTAGCCTTGTTTGCTGATAAAACAAGACTCATTCATTTCACATTCCTGTCCACTTGGCCCCCAACACCTTTGAAACTTCACAGCTGATTAAAGCTGTGCTGACCAGAAGGGCAGGGCTTTTAACCACTTCAACACCTCCACAGACAGCCAACCAGCAGAGGAGAGAAATCCCAATATGCTCACCTTGATTAAGCATCAGGGAACCTGTACTGGACACAGCCTTGCAAACCAGATTCTATTTTCAGCCAGTTCTGAAGTGCCTGGCTCTGACCTACTCATGACTGTAAGCAGTTGTTGAATGACTCAAGCAACTAAAGAGAATGAGACTGGGTACCTGAGTTTCTGGGGTTTGTTGGTGGTTTTTTGGCAGTAGAAGCTGCTTGAATTATGGCACAAATTCACATTGTATGTAGTTGGGTGCTAACCCCAAATACAATACTTTGGCTTACTCTGTATAAAAAAGCCACCACCTACCAGGATGAGAGCCTGGCCTTGATTCATTGCATGACCTCAGGCAAAGTGGTGTGTAAGCTTTCAGATACTTTGAGGAGACAAGGGACAAAGGATTCTCCCACTCTTCTCCAGGCACAGACATCCCCCCAGGCACTCTGGTACTCAGCTCAGTGCTTACAGCTCTCACCTGCAGAAGTGCCCTTCTCATGCCTTGACAAGGTGACTGCCCACGGTTCTGTGGAGCCTGTCTCCTCAGACTCCTGTCTGAGTTGTAGGCACTGCAGGGCTGAAAAGCACAACCTCCAAATCCTCTGTACACCTCGTTTAAATCCCCGTCTTGCAAGCTGCTCCTGCTGGCAGCGTAGCTGTGAGCAGGTGGTTACACCAGCCCCTCAAATGTACTTGAAAGCATCGTTTCCAGCACTTCCCAAACATTCATACAGATTAGCAGCACTTCAGAGGATTTCTATGTTTTACACTGTGCTTCCTAGTTAGTTCAAAGCTAGCTTTTGTGAAGACTGCAGTACAGAGTGAAGTATCAGGCATAACCTTTCCAACTGGGAGTCTTTTATCCTCTGTACCACTTTCTATGAGATTCATCCTCTTTTTTTTTGCAGCTGCCTCAAAATAGCCTGGATATGAATCATGTTAATAAAATACTAATCTGCTTTAATTGAAGGATTTTCCAAGTGCACACAACAAGGTAACAAGAAACACCCTAAAGATAATTTTTTAAAAAGCACTGAAGCCAACATAAACCTCAGTGTGATGATCATAATTGCTTGGCAGAGAATAAGGAGAAAAAAAAAGACCTGTGGGATCTGCAGTTCCCTACAAGCTCACAACCCTGCTACCCTGTGCTCAGACACAGTATACGGGCCAGGACAAATGGGTTGGACTGACATTTCCAGTTCAGCTGTGCTTTGGAGAGTAAAACTGGGGTATAACCAGCATGGCTCTTAACAAGAAACAGCACATCATGCTCAGTGGGGTGTGTGCTCAGATCGGTTCTGCTTCTGCAGCTTTGGAGGTGTCCCTGGCAAAGGAACCCATGCAGGCATGAGATGGGGAGTGGGAAGTAAGACATCAGGCAGGAGAGTCCTCTGAATTAAAGTTGGCAGAGACAGATTTTGGGAAAGCTGAGGGATGTGATATCTCCTCCCACCCACATACAGCAATTATTTCAGTCAGACAGCCAGAGAGGAATGTAAGGGGGGGAAAGCTGCTACATCACATGCAAACATGCTGTGCTCCCTTGTGACCACCCTTCTCTGAAGCTGTCTGTTTTACCAAGAGACCCACTCGGTCACAGAAAGTCTGGGATAATTCCTCTGTAAGCAGAGAGCTCTCCCATACAACATGAGGTTCCCCAAAGCCACCTCTTGGAAGCCTCTGTGCACCAACAAACAGCTTCTCCCTCTCTCTCTCCTCCTCAGCCCCAGCTGACAAAGGCCTGTAGATGTGCTTTGAGAGCAGGGGGAAAATCCTGTTAGCCTGAAATCCAATTTCATTCCCAGCACAGATATTTGTATCTTTTTAACCCACACATTTCTGCTCTCCTGTGCCAGTCACTCACTTTCCACAGCCTCCCTGGTGCCAGTGTTGGTAGCCCAAAGCCAGAAAGAACCACTAGGCTCAGAGAAACACAAGACAGTTTGATTATGAATGGATTATAAATTTTGCATATTAAAAAAGAGCTTTTTCTTGTGAGAATTAAGCAAAACACAAGGGATTAATCTGAAAGAGAAGGTTTTGAATCTTGGAATGATACACTTTATCAAGGCTAGCTTCCCTTGACATTGCTAGAGACACTATGAAAGGCCTTTGGCCTCTTGTTTGCTGTTCTCACATCTTAAATTGAAGGCTGATGATAAATCTGCAGCAAACAGCAATTTTAAATTCTTTGTCCTGGCACGTTTAGCCTTTGTAAAGACATCAAGCACTGTAAGCTCTCTGGGCAGCTTCTCCCCCTTTCTCAGCCACTGTAACTGATCCCTGGAGAAACTGTTTTCCAGCCTCTTTCATCTCACATTTTAAGGCTGCTTTAGCTCTGTGTTTCAATGACAGCAGCCTCAAGAACATCATCTTCTCAAAGGGCAAGGTCTAAAGGGACTCAGGTCACCAGGAGGGCTGGGAGGATGAGTGTAGCACTTTGGACAAACCTCACAGCTCTAATGACACAGGACTCACCTTTCCCTCAGATGCTCACAATCAGCAGCTGCCTTCAGGTGAGCAAGAACCTCTCCCTGACAGTTGTTACAAAACTTAATTGCACTTAGAAGTAACTGAAACCTCCACAAAATGGTATTTAGGCAGAAAAAACAGTCATGTAAATCATAGCAAGTCTGGGTACATCTGTCAGTCACAAGGCAGGGGCAGGCAGAAACACCCAGCCTAGCTCTGACTTTCAAAGGACTGCACATGCACAAGTGGCCACTTAAACTAAAAGAACTAGAAAGAGAGGAATGTATTTTAAAAACTCTGGGAAAGGAAATCAGTGGCAATGAGAGACTGGAAGCATTTCACCTCAGGATATCTCCAGCTCAGTGACTGCAGTGTTTACAGCTTGCTCAAAATCAAAGCGTTTCGGCTGGAACGATGACAACATATTTATTAAAAAAAAACAAAACTCAGCAAGAAAAATCCTCAAGAAATTAGTTCAGCACTGATCTGGCCTGACCTGTCTGGTTTTGTGCCAATCCCACTAAATCAATTACTCCTACTACCTCAAATGGGACTGTACCAAGAACATCACAGACATGGTTGTAGCTTAGTCAGAATGGGATGGCTTTTGCTCCTTTGCATGTTGGCATGCTTCAGACTGCCACACATTAGGAGCAGATGGAACATAGATTGCACTAGATAGAACTCCAAATAAGTCTTTGGCTATGCAAGACACATAGACAGTCTCTGGAGACTCTCAATCACGGATAAGAAATTGTAAGGTTCCAGTCAAATTCTAAAAATACACCACCTTTACTGACAAGCAAATGTATCCCATGCTTATATTTAGCTCATGTCCACATTCAGAGTGACTGCTGTTAAATTTTATATGACAACATATTGTTTTTGACCACACACTGGGACAGACATGTCACAAACCTAATTTGACAGAGATTTTATGGACAGCTAGAGGGGAATCTCACACACATACACAGGTTAATTATACAGGATAAAAAAAAAAAACAACAGTAAGCCAGATGCTTTGTTAAATAGCTTATATGTACCACTTAGGAAACAAATAAAGTACCCAGTGAGTCAGATCTATTACCTTCTGATTATCTGATCAAATGTATCAGATTGTCACAGAGGTTTGTTGGGGAGGAGGACCCAGCCTGTTATTCAGCATCAGCACCTCACCACAACCAAAACATCAATAATTCGTGTGGGTTTCCTTGCTTGGAAAAATAAACGACTCCCGAGCTCTCAGAGGCACAGCTGCCACAAAGGATAATAAAGCCCAGGAGTGGTTACAAAACTGAGGCCCTCATAATGATTTCCTCTCAGTCATAACTGATTATATCCACACAACAGAATCCCAAGACGTCGCTAATGATAGTAGAATCTGTCAGTATGTGAGATGCTGTGAGACTTGGTGAATTAAGCCCCATTATTGCCCTAAATTATAGATAAATTTCTCCCTTTCCTTGGTGATTTGCAACATATTTTTTCTGCAGGGCAGTTAGATGATGTCAGCACAAATTACTGCTTTCCACACAGCGCAGATGAGAGAACCAGAGGCATTAAAGAGACTTACCAAACCCAAATCTGAAGAGACAGAAGGAACTGCTTCTTTTGACTTGGAAATAACAAATTCTGCTGTGGGGTGCTGGGTAAGGCAAAAGAAAAAAACCTCATTTGGGACACCGGTGCAGCTTCCAAAGCTCGACATACTTAAAAAATCGAAATTCAGATTCTTACTCTAAATTACCAAAAACCCCCAAACAACAGAAGTGCCTGTGCTTAGATGCTCATGTCTCTGCATTAAATATATATTGATGTGTAATGCTGAGATATTAAGTTATCATGTAGCAAACTAGGGAGCTCTATTTTCGGCTTCGAAAAATAATGAATATACAATGTCATTTAGAGTGTTTTTCTAAATGGTTTCCTATTCTTTTAGTTTTTCCTAGTAGGCCCAAGTTGAAGGAAGGGTAGAGGAAATGTGGTTACATGTTTGAGGAAAGTTCACAAGTTCTATAAGAGGCAAAGTTTGCAGTCAGGAGTGGGATCTTTTACTACTGCAAGTGACATGAAAAAAACCCCAACAGGTTGTCAGACACATGGCTCTATAAAGTTTTTTGTTACTGGATATACAAATACTCAGTTTGCAAATCCAAGGCCTGGTAACTGCTTCATTATCCTGCATAATTTCCACTATGGCCCTGTGTGCACCAGCAGCCAAGCTCTTGGTTGCCATCTGCTGTTCCTGCTTTTACACGTCTCCACTTTCATTAGGTCATGACAAGGAGTCTCAAAGAACTGTTCAGAACAGCCACAGCTGCTGCTCTCACACACAGCCTGAGGTCCAGCTGGTCCTGTGGAGAGCACAGGCACAACTGGAAAGAGATCCTGCTCAGACTTCCACTTCAGCCCTGGCACCGTTACCACCCCCCTCCCATCCAACACAGTGTTCCATATCCCAGTTCCCTCCTCTGGGATCAGATCTCTGGGCTACAAGTCTCCCAGTGACTGCTACTTCCCAAGCTCAGCAGATATAAAAGCCTCAAATTAAAACAATTAAGTTTGGAGCCCCTCTCTAGGCAAAAATTGAGGCTGTGCCTGCGTCTCCACCTGTGTTTTCACTTCCATCCCTCTCTGCACCGCAGCAGGAACAGATCTACTGGTACCCAAACACCTCCAAGTGGAAGCCTCTCATGTTGAAGATTCCATGCAGAGTGCACTCCCACATTTACAGAACCACATGCCCTGCACATCTGTTCTGGTGACATTTCTTTACATTTAGCATGTTTAATTTTTGAAGAGTTTAAAGAGATCGGATACTTCCATGTTATACATTAAATATTTTCCAAGCACGAGTCAGCTTCTTCAGGGCCTCTAACGTTAAAATCACAGGGAGAATTCAGCTCTGTTCCACCAAAAAGAGGGCCAAAGAGCTTGTGTATTGAATTTCCATGCTTCTGCAGGCACCTGACTTGGGGTTGCCCATTCAGTTCTTTTCAGAACCAACCCACTGTCTGCACTTTCACAGTTTCAGCAGCTGCCAGGAAGCAGAAACAACAGGCATTTCTGCTCTCATATCGGTCTATGTAGGCTTCATATTTGTTGTTACCACCCTGTGAAACCACCAGAAGGCTGCAGGAACCCAAAGAACTCCACACAGAACTCTTATGGGAGAGCTGTTAGCCTGGGCTTCCTGCTGGGCTGAAGTCAACTCCAAAGGGGGATCCAGCTCTCACTGACAGCTGCCATAACAAAGTCAGCCTCCAGCAAAACTCTGTTGAACTTGAAACTGGATTTTATTTTCCATTGTGTTCCTTCAAAGCAATTCAAATTAAAAGGAATCTCACTAACAGCCTCCTGTGCTGCACTGACAGTCTGGGTACTTTCAAACTGTAGAAGCCCGAAAACTTGGAATTTGGATGTCTAACTCCTTAACAGGCTTCTGCCAACCCTCAGTGTGCTTTGGACAGCCCTCACTCCGAGGCAGTGATGATGCAGGTTATTGTCTAAGATGTATTCACAACTGTAGCCACATCTGGATCTCAGTCGTTAAGGAGAAGGAAAGCCACAAGGGATTATGAAGTTAAAAGGCTGTTAAAGATCCCTAGTCCTGCCACAGCAGCACTGCCAGGTTCCCTCCAGGGCAAACAAACCCAGCATCCTTTTCATTCACTTGTTAATTAACAAACAAAAGCCTATTTGGTAGTGGAAGTGTAAATGTGAAAGCCAAAGTACTACAGGGCTCCCTGGTGTTTTCATGATTCTTTTTCATTCCTTGCCATCCAAGCCCTTTACAAATCAGTTAATTCTTTGCAAATCCTTATCCTTGCTTTACACCTGGGCACTGAACAATGATGGTACTCAGCTAAACACAGCCCTGAACACTCGCAGTAAAGCTGAGAACAAAGCCTATGTCTTCTGGCCCTCAGTCTTGTATCCTAAAGCCCTCTTTTTTCTGGACTTTTGGAATTTGCTCATTTTGAAATGTAGCAGTTCCAAATAAAAAGGTAAAGCTCAAACAGTGTAATCATCATTCACTCTTCTACTCCTCCACTTGGAGGGATGTGCAGATCCAGAAGTTATGATTCCCTCCATTGTGTGTGAGAGAGAAACCTTTGGATTCTGCCACAGACAGTTATGGGTTTGTTTTATTTCTGGCACACAAGTGCCTCAGAAGACTAATCCACAAATGCCAGTGTCTCATCCTAAAAGCCCCAGTGTACAAAACAACCATTACTGTCCTGGCATGGGCCCAGCCCAGACAGCAGGGAAGGAGTGAGCAGGTTTGCCTCAGGGAAGAGTGAGGGTTAGAAATCCAGTACAACTCTTCACAATGTTGCAGTGCCCTGTGTCCTGCACCACAGCACTGCTGGGTTTTCCAGATGACCCCCTATGCACTTATCCATTGCTGTGAGCATCCTGCAGTATATAGAGGCACCTTGAGAAGAAAAATCATTTTACTGCCAAAAAAAAAGTGATCCTTCTAATACAACTCTGTCCAGTACGAAATTTGCCAGCCTCACAGATAAACCTCACGTGACTTTACAGCCTGTGCAAGATCTGCAGGTTTGGCCCTGCAACATTAAATTTGACAACAGCTTGAAAAATACCAATTGATTTATTCACAGCATCTCCTTTTAGTAGGCAGTGGAGATTTCCTCAACAGCTCACCAATTACTGCAGAAGGCAGTAGTAAATGGCATTAAAATTTCAGTCTGTGTAGTTGACTGTGCATTTGCCTTAGCACAGGCTGCTTACTCTTTACTCTTGGGGTAATTCTGTTTTATTTCACAGCCATGTTCTCTGCATTATAATTTTTGGCACCTATAGTAAACAGTTGTTTGCTGTAGGATTTTGCTACAGGACTTCACACATATTTCAGTAGAAAGGTGTAAATACTGAAAAAGCCGGGAACAAATCCTTAGTAACTGATTCTTAGGTTCAGTTTGGTAACAAATAAAGGGATGAGGATTAAAGGGACAATTCTACTGAATCTGGAAAACATTGTGAATACCAAAAGATATAACACACCCAAAGATACAACACACTCTGCTGTTGCACCAAAACTGGAAACTGGGCAACAATGACAGTGATTTGGCAGGCAAGGAAGCATTTTCTTAGTCAGAATAATGTATCAAGGTAGATAAACTTAAACAGAGCTTCCAATCCTGGATCTTATATTGGGAGTTTTTACTTCAAAAAGTAAGAGCACACAAAAAATGCCCATGCTCCACATAGGAACACACTGGTTTCGGTGAGGATGTGCACATATTTAGCCCCTTTTTTATTAACTTCATGCAAAATGCAGGCATTGCAGGAATGGCTACAGCCTCTTTTAAAATGTGGTCAAAGAATGCATGACTGCTTGCCAGTCATATATTGGGCAGTCAAAAGGAAGCAAAAGAGAACAGTAAAAACAAAAGCATCAGCTCCAAAATAGCACCCTCCAGCTGCTGCTTTGGAGAACCCTCTGGCCTTGTTACACTTGTGCACTTTGGAGGTTAAAGATGATGATAATCAGTGAGTGTTAGAGGCTTTACTACTACTGCTCTAAATACTCTACAAACACAACACACCTGTCAGCTCACACAGCACGTGGCAACAACTTTCAAGTATTAATCATAAAAAGGAAAGCATTGTTTTTCCAAGAGAGGCTTTGTCTGCCACCAGAGCAGAAAGGTGGCTTTTCATTTGTCCATAATAACTCATATTTTGACCATGAAAACTGGAATCACATCCATTGCTAAAGAGTCATTACTGTTACTAACGTTGTCCCAGTGCTATCAGTGGCAATTCTCTGGAACATTTTGTGGGTTTGGAGCAGATTATGATGGGATAACATATAGCATCATTGTTTGAAATCCTAAAAGAGTGTTATTTACCTGACAATTTGGCAGCAGCCACAGCTCTGTTTTGCACTGCCATTTGCAAAAGCTTGATGGTGTTATGCCATCAAGGCAGCTGGTGTTGTGCCCGAAGGCAGCTTATTGCAAATACCTGTAATGAATTGCTCGGAATCCATCTGGCAAGGCAAAGGTAACTACAGAGGTGCTACAGGAAAGAGATTTTATTACCATATAGATACAGTCCACCTCTGTAGAGTAAGCCTCTGGATGAAAACTAGTCCTCCAGTATAAAGCACCTACTAATCCAAAAAAAGCTTACTAAATTCCAAAGCCTTAGATTACAACAGACTAAATATTACACAAGTCCTTGCCCTTCCCACTGATTCCTACTAACAGTTGTGAGGATACAGTTAGGCTCATCCAGCTCACAGTTACTGGAACTACAGGGCCACAGTTTTGTTTTGCCTTGCAGATTTTAAATTGGGCTACACCACAGCACTGTTAAATGAAGCTGCAACAGTGCAACTTAACCCAAAAACATTAGCACCAGAATGACCGAGCCATCACCGTCTCTAACAGGACTGTAAGTGCATTTGTAAGGAAAAAAATTCCAGGGATGCAGAATGTTGGCTCCAGCACAGCTGTTCTAATCAGCTCATCCAGATACTGGTGAGTAGGGAAAACTAGGATTTTACCTGCAGGGCCTGCTGGATATTTGCAGAAGTTACTTGTAAGGAGCTCCACTCCTCAGCCAATAGAGAGCAAAGGAAGCCTTGCTGCTGCT
Source organism: Pipra filicauda (assembly GCF_003945595.2). Lineage (NCBI taxonomy): Eukaryota > Metazoa > Chordata > Aves > Passeriformes > Pipridae > Pipra > Pipra filicauda. The sequence goes on from NW_024104118.1 coordinate 1,608,241, forward strand.
GCTGCTGCTGACATGAGCCAGGACTTTGGCAGGTATCATTAAGTTCACTCAGGCATAAGGTGACAGGAAAAAAACCTGCCATTAGTTGACATTTTCTGTAGTAATTTTCAAGCAGAAGGTGACAGCTCTTCTGCTTGTGCAGCAGTCAGTCAGCCAGTCCCATGTGTTCTGTAAGGCCACTATTTAACAAGCCCATTTGAAGCCTCTTATCAATCTAGCTGAGTTGTGACCTCAGCCCTGAACTTCATTTCAGCATCACAATTAATGGAAACTAATGGTGCCTTTCCACCTGGAAGCTTTTGTTTTTTGCAGCAAACTGCCTGCACCTGTACTTGTCCCATTAAGGAAGCTGGCTACACCCCAGGCTGCTTCCACTCTGAAAGCTCCAGTATTTCTGACTGGTTCTTTCTTAATGCAAGCAGCAGCTTGAAATCAGCACGATAAATCTGCAAAAAGGGGACTGCCAGTTTTCCTGGGCACTTGAACATCTTGCATTCCTCATGCATCTAAGAGCTCTAATACCCCAAGGCATACGAAGCACTGCAGCACCAGGAACAACCCCCCAGCCAGTTGGTGGATGGCTCTCTGCCATGCTACTCCCATGCTTGCACAGTGCATTAACATGAGAACCCAGAAAATCACATATGCTAATGTCTGCTGAAAAGACTTTTCAGGACCTGAGCTTAATGAGCAAATGGAATCCTGCAGCATCACTGTGGGGAAAACAGTTGCAGAGCACAAGGGATGAAGGAAGACCTCGCGTGCTCTGTCAGAATGAAAGAACACAAGTGGATGGCAAAGGAGGGAATATGGCCAGAAAACCAGCTGTGGTAATTCCTCCTGTCCACCTCAGCTTCAACAGCAAAACCAGTGCAATCAGTGCATGATCTGTGACCCTCTGATGACCCACGGCTCCAGGAAAGCAGTCCCAACCTATTTTGTGATACTTGAGCTGCTGTTCAACTCTCAAGCACCAAGCAGCATAGATGGTACAAGCAGGGTGGCTTCAGGGGCCATACATGTTACTTCTGTAACCACTGCACAGGCACGGAGGCTGCGCTGGCAGATGGAAGGTTTGCCTTTGGGGAGAAACAGGTCAGACATCAGAAAATAAAAATGCAGAAACAGCTGCGTCTTCCCTGCCCAGCAGGCTGGTACTTTGCTCAAACATCCCCTCAGTAATGAAGGCTCAGCTCTGGAGAGCAATTCCCTGCATGTTATGAAACACAAGCTCACCCAGCAGGCTCAGGAGTGCAGCAAGGTCTCTGACCCTACAAGCCTCTGACAAGGGACAGGCCTTGTAGTGAGAAGCAGAAGGCTCGGGATTAACACTGCTTGGGACACACCTCCCAGGGTCTCTCACTGTTGCAAGAGTGCAATTTTCTGAGGGCTCCTTTTCTGCATGCTGTTAATTAAATACTGGAGAAGAACACAGAAATAGTCATATTTTCAGGCAGTTAGTCTGGTCACAGGTACTCACTCAGACTGCACTGGCTCTTTTCATCCCAGTAGAAAACTTCTGTTTGTCTCTCTCCTGAAACCAACATCCTCCCCCTCAGATTCCACATTATTTAGAATCATAGAATAATTTGGGTTGGAAGGGACCTTTAAAGGTCACCTAGTCCAACCCACCCCTGAAATGAGCAGGGACATCTTCAACTAGACTGGAGCCCAATCCAACTTGACTCTGAATGCTTCCTGGGATGGGGCATCCACCACCATTCTGGGAAACCAGTTCTGGTGTTTCAACACCATCACTGTAAAAAATTTCTTCCTTAGATCTAGTCTGGATCTACCTCTTCTGGTTTAAAAACATTGCTCCTTGTCCTATTAAAACAGTAGTTACCACCTTAAGGGACTCAAAGGCCACATTAAGGCCCCTCCAAGAGCCTTCTCCAGACTAAACAACCCCCACTTAAACCAATTCCAGCTAAGGGATAGTGAATAAGAGGGGAAAAGGAGTGATGAAAGCAGAAAAATGACCAAAAATAACAGGCAGGAGCTAGCACAGGTGATCTCTGATACCAGGCTCAACTTAATAATTGAGCTCAGCAACAAAGCCAGAGCATTTCTGTTGGTGTGGCTAACAGTCAGCAACTATGTGCAGTAACAATTTTTTAAGCATACAGAAATCATCAACCATCAATTCCTACACAGGCCACAAAACCTTTTATATCTGAGGTGTTTGCATAGCATTAGATACAATAAATCCACCTCTAAACAAATCGATTGCATGAATTTATATATATATATATAAAAATTCAGAAGCTATAAGGGATCAAAGTTGGGGGTTTTAAGTTACAAACACTATAAAACCTGAGAGATTATAACAGAGGGCATTTTACTAAAGGTATATAAAAGGAAATTGGTTGAGATTGCAGGTGAAGAAAGGTGAGAACATATAAGCCATCCTTCTCACAGTAGAAGGCTGTGAACTTTTTAAAGAACTGCTGGGAGTCCTCAGTGGAGGATATGGTACAGTTGACATACCTTGAGTTTCCAGAGGAAGGGAAGGCAACAGCATAGGCCACTTCATCAAAGCTGATGTGACAACTTGTTTTATCCAAAGAGAAGTCCATGCAGTGCTTTTCCATTTGTCTCACTGATTCCATCCTCCTAACCCAAAGAAATGAGCCAGTTATAATAAATAGCCTGTTTAGAGAAGTTCCATAGGTTTTTACAGTACAATTACAAAAAAATTTAGTAGAGTCTCTTTGTGTACTGGGCTACCTCCTTTAAAGACAACAAAGTTATAAAATATTTAGTGGAAAAAGAAGGTGGCTAAAACATTTAAGGTGAAGGCAATGAGTTATTCAACACTATACTGACAGCCTGCCTAAAAACAGCAGCAGGTGATCTTCTCCAAATAACCCCAGCCAGGTGGCAACTGTGCCAGATGCAGAAGTGTGGTGTGTTATGCTGATAAACCAGGGATGGCTCCATCCCAGCCAGTGGTGTTATAGTCTGTTGGGAGATGGGACAAGAGCAGAGCTGCATCCTGTGGCCAGCTGAAGCAGACAGGAACCTCAATATGGAGACAAAACAGTATTTAGAAGATTAACACCCCTTTTTTTTTCTATGCAGGACTTCAGCCTGGATAGAAAATATCCAGAGACTATATAAGGTAAATAGATAGAAGATAGAGATATAAGATAGAGATATAAAATACACTACAGTGCTTGCAGAAGGCACATAAGATCTTGCCCCCTCCTTCTACACAAATCTTCCCACATGCAAGTCCCAAAACAAATGACACTCTACACTTTGCTGAACCCTTTAGCTTTAAAAGATGAATTCCATGGAGCCTCTAATGCTCCTCTAGGGTATCTTTATTGCTATTGCTACTTCACAACAACTTTAGGTTTCTTTAAAAAATCCCATCAGATGCTAAAGACAAATTCTCTGTTCCTCTCCTGCTGCTCCCAGAAAGCTTTTTGGAGCTCTCTTTTAAAGAGATCAGATGTGTGGGCCTTGGAGTGGAAAAGGGTTGACAGTAGGCAATAAACTTTCTCCCTTGACAGAGAAAATTACCCTCTGCTGGGGCTTTAATTTATGACATGTCTTTCACTAGCAGGTTTTACGGCACAAAGTTGTATCCAGCTTTTCCCACACAGCTATTCCCACCCATTGCACTTATTAACCAGACAGCCTTCTAAATGTTATCTAGCAGCAAGAATCAAGCAGTTGTGTTTTGCACACTGTGTTCCTTCAGCTTGCGCTTTCCTTTCCTCTTTTTCAACATTATCACATTGTGTTCCCTCTCCTTACGTGCTTTCCCTCTTCACAAAGCTCTTTAAACAGCTGCAAAGGGGGAGGGACCACTCTGCTCACGAAAACTCCACTTTGCAGAACGCTTCTGTCAGGTCCTACTGTCTGTCTCTTTTCCGGGCATTTAATACCTCCAAGATTCAGGTTTGCTTTTCCATCTTTTCCTTGTGCATCCCTGACAACAGAGCCTATTGCCTGCTGGCTTGACTGAGGGACAGTAATCCACCTCTCCTTGTTACTGCCATGAGGAAAATGTACACCCTCTTTCTCTTTGTAGTGGGCTCCCTTTGTTTTAACGGTAAGTGACCTTTTCTTTCGGGTACAGTTTCAGAGCAGCAATAGCTTTGGGGGCCAGGAGGCAGGACTGGGATAAAAGCTCACAGACAATTCATAACTATCACCTCAGGAGGTTTTGCAGACTTCGAGAGGACGCATAAAATTGATTATTCTAGTGTTGTTTTGGGCTTGTTTGGTATCTGCAAATGCACTGCGATGGATGTGGACAGACAGTTAAGTTGGATGTAAAATGACAGAACTGTAGGAGATGACAATAATAATCACTAAATGTTATCCCTTTAGATGCTCTCAGGATCATCTGTGATAGGAAAAGCAGATATCGTGCTGAGAGTGAAAAAAATGAGCCATGAACCATAAATAAGGCAGCTCTCATCCCTCTACAATTATTTGCTCAAGTTCCTATATGTCGTGAAGTTCATACTTCCTAATTATTGTTATTAGCACGTACATAGCTTAAATTAAGTTGTAACATATAAATATATGCTAAAAAAAGCAAACATACATTTTCTTCAGTCTGTCAGGATTTCTTCCATGTGTTTTAGCCAACATGGACAGCCTGACAGCAGCAGGAAATAGTGAATTTACCACGGGAGCTTCTTCCCATGGAGAGACTCCAGTGAAGTGTTCTCAGAGAAAGTGGCTGAAATCAAACCAAGACAAAGATCACACATTTCCCATTATTACCTATTCATCCCAGAGTTGCTTTTTTTTCCTTCAATCACTGAAAGGTAACTTTATAAAACATCTGCTTTCTAACAAATGAAGAGTGAGGACCCACTTTAGATTCTTAGTTTATAAAAGCCTTTATTATTTCCTTTTTTTTTTGCATTACTTAAAAAATTAAAAGTCTTTAAACTACAGTAAATTCACTGGTACTTCCACTGGAACAATAAGCATTCCAATTTAGCAGCTGTTGTTCTAAGAGGTCGTGAAAACCTTTTTGCTCAAGAGTATGCTGAAAAGAAACAACATCACAAAGTAATTTTGGAGAAGATAATGGAACTGTCTCATTGCTGCTTCTTGCTTGCTCTTTACTAATTACAGAAGGGAATTTGGTATGTCACTATTGTCCACATAAGTTATTTGTGAGAGAGTAAAGAACTAAAATGACAACACATGCTACAAAATTATTTTTAAACAAATGCTATTTCAACATTTATAACAATAAGTGAAGGCAGAGAAACACAGGAAACATGCCTTATGTTAAATTTTTAAATTTAGTGATAACAGTGGACTTGCCTGTGTTTCTGTATTTGCTTCTTTTCTGTGGAAATCACTCCAGCAAATTTGTCATTACACTGAAAACAAACAACATAACACAGGGTGACGAGTTACTTCACTTTATGCATTTAAATTAGACCATGTAAAAGGGAAAGGGTTTTGTGTCTCCTGCTGTGAGACTGGAAGCATCCTGATGTAATTTTTTTTTAATGGTCATGCTCCCACAGAGAAACCAAACTTACTGAAGAATGTTACTGCAAGTTATGTGGCAACTGCTGTCCTCGTCACAGAGCAGATGTGTGGTGTGTTCAGTGAAGCTGAAATCATTTCCCAGCTCAGGATCCACCCCAGTGTGTTCCCTCTATTACTGCTTTCAGTACACAAAAATACTCCAGCCCCAGATCAGGACTCCTTCCTCACTGCTGTTACAGTCCTTTGCCTAAAACCATCAGTCTTCCCTCTGCAGCATCTGCGGTGATCACTGTTATGTGGGGAAAGAAAAAAACAGTTTGGAGAGAAACTGCACTTTTATTTGTTCCAACTCTGAGAGGAGAAAGAGGAGTTTCTAATGCCTGGCTACTGCCATGAAAGGCACAGAAGGATGAACCTGAATGCCTGGGAATTTTGTTTTCATTAGGTGCCATCTGGTTAATATGTAGATTGTTAATGGAAAATAGATTATAAAACTTATACAAGAACCATTCCTTTCTATTTACATTTTCCTTTCCCTTGACTTTGGCAAGCTCTGAGGCAGGGCACGGCTGACATCTAGTGGTGTGTGACACAGGCAGCTGAGGGAGGTGAGGAGGAGCCCCTTTGACCTTTACTTCTGATTGTTAAATTATAAAGATTGGCATGGGATGCCATTTTACAAAGAATTATTCATTACAGGAATTCCTTCACTAAGAACAGATAATAATTTCTTAAAGGGATTCATTGTTGAACTAATAATTTTTTAGAATTGTGTCTTGTCATTATTCTACATCAAGTTTATGAACAGAGTCAGTACCTCGAAATCTGAGCTGCTCTCGTCAGACATCCAGACCAGACGACCCTCGTTTGATTTGCAGACCAGACAACTGGGATTGCTAAAAGCAGGTTTCAGAGGAAAAACCTAATTACAAATCCAGAATTAGCTTTCTGCAAATATTCTGCAATTTCTACTGCTTCCTCTCTGTTTAGCAAATACTCTCTAGGCTAGAATATTTATGGACAAAGGCAGAAAAACAGTGAAAATATATTTAACAATTCAAAAAAGAACTCAGTCTTTGCTAGCAGCATTCAGTGACCAAATGACAATTTATTTATAGCCATCTGCTTATGTCACTTCCCCATGCAACAGTGGGAAAGTTTGTTAAAAAAACCCAACGAACAAAACCAACATAAAACCCCACCAAACCACACAACATAATAACCAATATTCTCTCTTTAGCTACCACAAGATTTCTAATCTATCCTTATAAACACAGAATGCGGCCCCCTTTTTTTTACAATATCAAATTTAGCTCTTCCTTGAATGCAACACACAAGAAAAATCCAGAATATGGAGCTCAGCAAGAATCAGCATAGCTCTAGTTTGACAAGCTTTTGATTAGGCAGCTTACATTGAGAATAACTGTAATATTAAAATATCACACGGTACAAGGCTTTTGTAATGACTTGCAGGGAGGCACAAAAAGTGTGAATCAAAAAACAAACTGGCCCAACCAACACAGATGCATTCATCCAAATTTGTCTTCCCAAACGGCCTGGGAAGTACTTGGGAAGCCTATTTTGAAGAACAGTGTTATGGTTAAGTATATGTGACAAAATTTGGGCTACCAGTGCTGTAGCATATGCTGGTCTTAAAGGATTTAAATCAGGCCTGGTGTTTCATCTCAGCCTTTCCACAGAGCTTGAGTAAAAGCTGTTCTTAGATGTGAAAGCTCTGTTTGAGAATGTTTCCTTTTACATCTCTCCACTCTCTTACTGGATCAGAAACGAGAAGTTCTTGGGGTATTTTTTTAACCTGAGTTGGATTCAGAAGAACCAAGTTTCAAGAGACTTGCTCACCCCAACAACTTCCAGCCCAGTCCACATGGAAACTAGGCACCTTCTAGAAGTGCACACAAACTTGGACTGCTTATCTGATCCTGGCCTTTGGATATCTGCCTGTCTCTGGATCTCATAGATATGCTCCAACTTAAAAAAAAAACAGAACAAATTAATGTACCACAAATTTAAAATACTTGCATGGGCAATGGTTTTTACTGCTGGAATTGCTCTGGGGAATAATGAAGCAAGAATGCTGTAGGGACACCACCCTCATCTCTGCAATATCTACAGCTGAATTAGGTGACCCTTCCTATGGAAGAATCATTGTATCCATTGGATTAGAACCTGCTTTCAGTAACCCCTGTGTCCATCACAGAACTCGACACACAGCACAGTCTCTCTGGGTCAATTCTGGTGGCAGGATGTTACCAGGACCTCAGTCAGCAGTATTACCATGTGGTCTATAGTGGTTTGAAAAGTCCACTAGAATGGCTCTAAAAAGCACATTCAAGAACATGAGAACAGATTCAGCTCCCTCTGGGGTTGTGCCAGAAGCTGTTCTCCTCCATGGAGAATGTTCAGGATTGTTTGATAGTAACCTGTAGATACTATATTTTGTAATCATTAAACTCCAGCTTTGGCAATCTAAGATTTATGGTATTTGTGCTAGTCCACACAAACTAAGGCTTTTGCTTTCACACAAACTAAGGCTTACATACTGCCTTGAGTTTTCAAATTCTGAAACAGAATCATCAGTAGCTACCAAAGAGTCCTCAGTCATTAAAACATCTTTAAGTATCCTTCAGCTTATCCTCCGTTTTTCCATGTTTAAATCAGTCTTTTAATTTCTACCTGTACCTGCAACTTTGTCTCCTACAGCACTAAAGAGAGAAGTCACAGCTGGACCCCCTGCCTTTGGATCATAGAATAATTCTTCTTCTGCTATTAAAAGGGTGGTGTCTATTTCTAAGTGTAATCCCAAAAGATTACATTACAATTTGAGCATCACATTTTACTGTGAAAAAACCCGAAGGGTTCCAGTTGATCTGCTTTGATCTGTGCTCTGTGAAAGACAATCAGCTTCAGCAGAACAGATATTGGTGCAAACACCACATCCTTCTGCTCACCTAAGCCTACAGTCTCTGGAGAGTCAAAAGCCCTCATTATTCCATGAAGATGATCTGATGCACAGGGATTCTGTGACCCCTCTATCATGTCACTTTGCTCTCCCTTCTATAATCCTGTTGATGCTTTACAGGAAGCACAGCAGCAGACGCTGAAGAAAAGCTGATGAACCACCTCCTGAGTCCTGACAGGTACAACAAGCTAATTCGACCGGCTGTCAACTCCTCCCAGTTGGTGTCCATAGAACTGCAGGTTTCCCTGGCACAGCTCATCAGTGTGGTAAGTTCAAATTAGGCTATGCCTTTTAATTCATTACTACCTGCACAGCACTCTAATAGTCATATTGGTGTTACAGTGTCCCAGCTCTTTTCTCATTTGTATAATACTACTTAATAGGCACAGCCCACACATGCAGTTTACTGGTTTTCTACCTCATAATGCAGCTGCTACAGGGAGATCAATCTATGCCTAAGCAATCAAGGACAGTGGCCAGATCTTCATCCTATAAAACTGCATTGGTCTAAAATTCAAAATCATTCCACTGGTTTCAGTACAGCTACAGTAAGTTACCCCAGGTCAGGATCCAGCCTGGGCTGTGCCCACAATGCTAAACCATCTTCTTCTGCTTCTTTCAAAGAAGAGGTTCAATAGTTTGAAAACAAGCTACAAAGCCAGATCAAAATCTCACACATATAAGCAAAGAAGAGTGGAATGTTGTAAAGAAAAAGGCATATTAGTTCTGGCTGGAATAGCTTAACATGGCTAAAACAATCCTCATCTACGCAACTCCTCGCATTCAATAAAAATTACTTCAGTGGGTCTGAAAGACATTTTCACCCACAAGGTACAAACACATCATTGCCAAGAGAGGTTAGCATTTACTGCACTGGAACAAGAGCCAGCACAGAAGTGGGAATCATTTCCTGACTCAGGGCTCCTATCTGTGCTGCTCTCTCCCTGGGTGACAAAGATACAGATGGCTGCCTCCCTGCCAGAATCCATGTAAGGGCTACTGCCTGCACTGCTGCAAACTTTGAGAGACCTCGAGGATCCAGAGTCTGAAATTCAAGAGGAAATGAGAGAGACACAGATGGAACAAAAGGGAAACTGTACAACAGCTGAGGTTTCATACACACGTGCAGGCTGGATATTACATATATATATATATATATAATATCTAGCCTGTGTGTATATATATACACACAGGCTGGATATTAGATAGATAGATAGATAGACAGACAGATAAAAATGTATTTTATATACATATATGTATATATGTATATAAAATACTCAGCCTCTGTGTGTGTACAGATATATACACAGGATATAATGCCATGTATACCAGGTGACTGGTGGGAGTGCTCCCTCTCTCCTGGAGAATTCCACCTGGACACAGACACACCTCCCTACACACTGCACTACCACCACTGGCACATTGTCCTCAAGATTTCAGATTCTGGGCATAAAACACAAGATGTCCCAGAGGCCCCAGTGATCACAGCCTAAACAGAGCAGATGAATGGGCAGGGATCGAGAACAGCACAGCTCAGTCCCTATCCCTCTGTATCCTCACTCTTCAAGCAGAACACAAAATTAGGCATTTTATAGGCTCTAACAATCCCAAGCATCTTCAGGATCAGAGAATCAACTTGTTTTCCTGCAGAAATCCTTCTGACAAATCTGCTGTAGAGAGATTTCTCTTCTGGACTGCTCTGCAGAGAGACAGCAGTTCCACAGGACAGAGCCTGCCAGCTGAGAGCTCACATGGCAAACCTTACATCAACCTCACACAACCTCGTGGAGGCCCTCCCAGTGGCCAAATGTACCTTCTGTTCTGTAAATCAAAGGTGGAGAAGTGGGGTGGGGGGAGGAAGTCAGCTGGGTAGGGTGGTGGTGATTGTTCCCAAATCACTCCTGCCATAACTGTTCTTGCTAAAAGGCATTTGGAGCTCTGCACTTGTGGGGTTACTATTGGTCATCATCGTGTGTATGAGACTGGCCATCCTACCTGTAGAGAAATGCCTGCCTTGAAACCCACTGAGCAAAGCCATGCTGCACAGTTGGAGACATGCTCAAAACCCCACTGAATAAATCTTGTTGCTGCAGTCAAGTGAAATATTTGAGAGGCCAACTTTTGTCTCCGTTTTTCCCTGCAGAATGAACGGGAGCAGATCATGACTACAAATGTCTGGCTGAACCAGGTAACCAAACCCACAGAGATGTGCCCTTGCAAACCACAAATGCTTTCACTCCATCAAATGATTGTTTTGTTAGGGCTGGTCTGGAAACTCCCATCACTGCTCTACAATTCTTCTCGTAGGAGTGGATTGATTATCGTCTGGCTTGGAAGCCCTCGGACTATGAAGGGATAAAGATGCTGAGAATACCTGCCAAACACATCTGGTTGCCAGACATTGTGCTTTACAATAAGTAAGTACAACTTCTGTAGTTTATGCAGACAATGAACAAAATTTTGACCAAGAAACAAGCACCAGAAACAATGAAGTAGGTCTGATAAAATTATAGAACTGAATTTTGTAACTGTTTGATAGTATCAGCTGTATCTGACCGGGGCACTGGCCTCAAAGATAATTTTAGTAGCTGACAATTTTGGTTTGCTTTGGTTTAAGTCTCTAGCAAAGTTTTGAAGTGGATGTTATAAATTTTGGGGGGGAAAAAGAATCAAAATTTATACTTTCATGATACTTTGAAAACCAATGAATTCACAAACAGATGATGATTTATGAACATATACAGATGGGAAACCCGGGAAGTTTATATATATCTGAGTTAAATCCTTGGAATCCTACAACAAATCAGATTTGATGAACACTTAAAACTAGTGTATTAGTAACAAAATAATTCAGCCAGTGGATTAGGATGTACTGGCTGCTCGAAGCTTGTTCTGGTGAATTGTGCCCGTGCCCTCTGCTTCTTTCTGCTACTCCCCAAGTGATACCATCTAGTGATTTGTAAGAATAGAAGGAAACCATTTTAAAAGGTTTCTTAAATGTAGGGGAACAAGCCTCACCATATTGGATTTTTACATCAGTACAAAGCTTCAAATTGAAGTTTTAGATAAAGGACAAGCCCCTGTAATTTACTGCTGCTGGAGCACAGTTTCATTGGCATCAGTGAGTCCTAAGGCAAACACAAAGCACATCCCTGTGCCCACAGCTCTGTCCATGCACAGCACTGCACAGGGCTCTGAGGCAGCACCAGTAGCTGAGATGGGGCAGTCAGCACAAAACCCAACACATTCTCAACCCAGGAGTGTGCCCAGCACACTGTCTGACAGGACAGTAAAGCCAACTTGGGAGACACAGATATGTGAGAACTAAGATGCTATCGATTTGTCAAAAAATAGCTACTCATTGTCAGTGAACTAACAACCCCCCTGTGCTGCAGCCGCTCACTTCTGCATCTGGTTGTTCCACTGCCTGCATGAATTATCTACAGGGGTCTCAGCTCAGTGCCAGGTACTCAGAACCTCACCAAGGCAAGCCCTTTCCAGAGCCAAACCTTACTGATCCAGAGAACAGCTCCACATGTGCCAAGCCTTGGATACTTGTAGCACTTCCCTGCTGAGAAAAAAAAATCAGCCTTAGCACTGAAATAACCCTATTTTCCATCATGTCTTGTCAGCAAACAAGGGTACTACCTCAGGATACTTAATAGGTTCAACAGCCCTAAGTTGTTTGCCCAGGAACATTGGGCAGGAGAAGATATTGACCACTGAGGGATAATGATCTGCTCCCTGAATTAAAGGGCCCATCTTCAAGCAGAAGACTCCCCTGGTGGAAGTTCAGCAGTGGGAAGAGATATAAAGCCAAGATTATTTGTGGGCACTAAGAACACTGTGGCTTGTCTGTTCTGGTTTTGTAATGAGTAAACATTAACTGGAGTGACGTCCTAAATTATAAACCATATAATTACATTTCCTCTGCCTACACTCTCCCTGCATTTCTAACTAATGCGGCTCATCCTAATTTCCTTGTCCAAGTCATTTAGGAGTGTGCTCTGTGCTCTTAGCAGTGCCTGTGTTTCAGATCAAAGGCACCTCCATTTTCACGTGGGATGATCTCATTTTCACTCGGCCTTCAGAGACGTAGGGAGCTGAAGTTGCTTTAACAAACATTTACAAAGTACTTTGATTTCTCTGGATGAAACAGAGGTGTATATCTATTATTTAACAACAATTTGATAAATTGCTCTTCTGTTCCGAGCTGTGTTTTCCCTCTTAGTGTTTCATGCCCTCTCTCCTTTGTCTCTGCTCGTCCCCTAGCGCGGACGGCACGTACGAGGTCTCGCTGTACGCGAACGCGATCGTGAAGAACAACGGGAGCATCCGCTGGCTGCCACCAGCCATTTACAAGAGTGCCTGCAAGATTGAAGTCAAGCACTTCCCCTTCGACCAACAGAACTGCACCCTGAAGTTCAGATCCTGGACGTACGACCACACAGAAATCGATATGGTGCTCAAAACTTCCATGGCGAGCATGGACGACTTCACGCCGAGCGGAGAGTGGGACATTGTAGCACTGCCAGGCAGGAGGACTGTAAATCCTCTGGACCCCAGTTATGTCGATGTGACATATGACTTCATTATTAAAAGGAAACCTCTTTTTTACACCATCAATCTTATCATTCCCTGTGTGCTAATCACGTCCTTGGCCATCCTGGTATTCTACTTGCCTTCAGACTGTGGTGAAAAAATGACCTTGTGCATCTCTGTGTTGCTTGCCTTGACTGTGTTCCTGCTGCTGATCTCCAAGATTGTCCCTCCGACGTCTCTCGATGTTCCACTGATTGGGAAGTATCTCATGTTTACAATGGTACTGGTGACCTTCTCAATAGTTACCAGTGTCTGTGTGCTCAATGTCCACCACAGATCTCCAAGTACCCACATGATGCCCCCCTGGGTAAAGGTGGTTTTCCTTGAAAAACTCCCAGCCTACCTGTTCATGAAGCGTCCAGAAAACAATCCCCCACGGCAAAAGCCCTGCAGCTGCAAAAAGACAAAAGCAGAGCACCCTTGTATGGAGGCAGCTGACTTCTACAAGAACTCTACCTATTTTTTGAATACAGCTCCTGCCAAAAAGTATGATACGAAAGTCTCTGAGACACTCGACAATATCAGCAGTCATCGAGATTTTAGGTTAAGAACAGGCACGAAATTTTCTCCCGAAGTCCAAGAAGCAATTGATGGAGTCAGTTTTATAGCAGAGCACATGAAAAGTGATGACAACGACCAGAGTGTAAGTAAAAATGAGAAATCAGCCCCATCTTTCCAAACTTCATCTCCTGTCCTCCTCTGTAACATGCTCTTCCTCAGAAAGTGTATTTGAAGTCTCAGGTTTTTAGAGAGATTCTAGATATAGCTCGTAAGAGGAAATAATTGTTGCCATTAAAGGACTTAATGAACAGCAATTTGGTAACTGTAAATACTCTCCTGATAAGTAACATGGCTCTTTCTACAGAGAGAGTTTGTTGATTGCTCAGTTAACCATGAACACCCTTGAAAAAGCTGTGTTGTCACACTCAAGTAGTGCTTGGCAGGGGAAGAAAACAATATTCAGTTCCAGGTTAGAAAAAGACTATTTTTCTCCATCATATTCAGTAAGACTGTGATTCAACCGATGGCCAGGCCAAGTTAACCAGGAACTGTACCTGCAGCTCCAGCATTTATTTCCCTGACTGGGCTCAGCAGGATTTAGTGGAGTTGGTAGAAGGCCTTTGCAAACACCCTCTCTGGGTAAGACACCTGTCTATAGATGGCAAACATGATGGGTAGCATCAAAAACCTAAAGCCAGCAGAGCTGCTGCTTCTTTCATTTGAGATAAATCAGACTCATTAATGGTTACCAGAAATACTTTATCCAGGACACATTTAAGCAGTGCTGCTGCTGCCCTGCTCACAGGCCACCAGCTGGAACACCAAAGCTGAGATAATACACTGGGAATAATGCTTGGAAAACTCAGCTGGCTCACAGTTTTGTTTAGACAGGCACCCACGGTTAGGAAAAACCCTCTTCATACCCACCAGTGTCCTCTCTCTGACCCAGATCCCAGTCAGGCTCCGGGTTCTCTATTCCCATTGTGCTCCCCCCACCTCAAACAAGAAGAGTCTGGTTTCTGATCTTGCAGAAGTCCCTTGAGGAGCATGCTGCTGCGTAATTCATGTTTTCTATTAACTGAAATTACTGTCAATATAAATAAAGAAGTTCAGCTATTAACATTAGACATGAGCTCATAAACACTGAAGCTGACTGAAGAGCAGCAGACTTCACAGAGCAGAAAAAAGGCTAATAGCTTAGAAATTCTTGCAAGAACGTGTTGCACACTAAAGGATCTACAAAGCTTGCAACTGATAGTAAGAACAATTTTCAAGGGTATTTTATACATTAAAAATTCATTTAATGCTTTTCATACGATCCTCCAATATTACATATCGTTTTTCTAGATTCATAACTTTCTTCTCTGCTTCCTTCCTTCATCACCATGGTCTGATAACAACTGTTCATGTACATTTACATAGTCTAATTTCAGAAGAGTTTAATTTCCATTAGTGGAAATTAAAAGTGTGCACCGAAGGAAAAAAATATGTAATATTCTAATAGAAGATGTGAGACAATTGACCAGCATGGTAAAGTCATCAACGTGAGGATGTCCCACATGGAACTAGAAACAATGAGAGAGGAAAAAAATATCCCTGAGATATAAGTGGAGGTTGATATATTCCCCTTTTACATTAATAGCCAGACAGTTTGAGACAAAATCCAAGGCTGTGGCTTTCACAGACAACACATGCAAGGCAAAAAGGGATTTTAATAAAAGCAACGGTATTAATATGCATTAAACCCCTTGATTAAGATGACTGCTGATAAGAAAAGAATTCTGAAGCTAACCTTGTTTAACAGCAGAACGCCACCTATTTTTGCCCACTGAGATTAATAGCATCTGCAAACCAAAATTAAAGGAAAAAAATCCTTAATTGGATTATCCTGTGGGTCCTTCAGGACTGGCTTCACCAGGCAGCCACGCTCAGGACCTGATGCATCCAAGAAAGCTGAGAAATATTCACTGTATTTTTCTCCAGTGCTCAGAATGGTTGTAAGAGAAAAATCCCTTACCAAGCCTAAAGTCAGTTCATTCCCTGAACCTTGAGATCTGTTTCCTTTCATTTTCATAAACAGAAACTCAGCATTAGCAAGAGGAAGAGCAAAAGAGTATGACAAATTGCTAATATCTTTAATTGGCTTTTTCTTCCAGGTCATTGAAGATTGGAAGTATGTTGCCATGGTAGTGGACAGGCTGTTCCTCTGGATATTTGTCCTTGTTTGTGTCCTGGGGACTGTTGGATTATTTCTGCAACCCCTTTTTCAAAACCACACTGCTGCCATGAACCCTTAGTTGCCATTTAAAATTGTCAATATTTACACAAATGTTGGGTCCCATTCTACTCTCAGTTCCCCTCTGTTAAATCCACAGAGATGCCAAGTGACTTGCACTTACATCCCTTAGGGTAGGGAAAAGGAAAGCAGAACTTGACTTACTGTGGTAAGAAAAAAAAAACAAACAAGCAGAAAACTAAAAATTTTTTCCAGTGAGTCCAGTACTTCTGGTGATATCTTGGCCCTTTTTTCAATTGTTTGAAATCTGAACATTACAGAAAAAGGCTTTTACTGTACAACATGCCATCCTGGCTTATTATTATTATTATTATTGTTATTATTATTATTATTACTATATTTTAAATACATTGCCTTAGGAAGGATCTTTTCTTTCCTCAGAATACTGAAATTTCCCTGTTATGAAGAAGGTATTGCTATGAAATCTGTTTCCTTCAAATGCATCAAAACAGTTTGTGTCTGATGTATAAAGAACTTTACAAGTGGGTTTGATACTTAAACCTGAGCCTAGAAATAGAAACACACTTCTGAGGTAACCACTGCAAGGTTTCTCACCTTGCCATCCCCGACAGCTGAACGATCAACAACAGCAAAAATAATGTATGATAAACAAACACGTAGATAATACTCTGTTCATTGATGAAATACAAATAAAACATACATTTTTCCTTTATATAGATTTGGTCCTCGAATGTTCCTGCAACTTTCATGTCCCTGGGGCTCATACACTTTAATGAATCCCAGGCTGAGAGCACAGGAAAGCAACTGGAGAAGACAACTGTGAAAGGCAACGAGAATGAGAAGGACACCTGAGAACACACAGACCTGTGTGTTTTTCTGGGGAGACTTTAATGTGGATTTAAGTCTAATCCTCAACAAATTAGCTAGGGAAGCACATAAGGTATGTGGAGTCTCAAAGGCTTTGGCAAAGGACAGATGGAGGCCCCAGACTCCCATCACAGGACAATCCCACCACAGTTTCTCCAGGTAACCTGCAAGCAGAGACGTGGGCTCCTGGCTAACCTCAGCTTTCCCCTGGGGTGTTGTCAGGATACATAACAATTGTACCACCACTCATAAGCACAACTAATGACTGGAGAACAAACTGTTAAAATCCTCTACTACTTGTGCAGGGGATTTGAGGCTCACCTGTCCCAGGGGAGAACCAGCTGACTCCTAAACCTGTGTTCTTCAACAAGCCACAGGTGACAACAGTTCCAGATCTATTTGCCTTCATCAAAACTGAGCTACATCTCCCCCTAGATCAGCATTCCCAGGAAGCTCCAGATAACTACATAGATCTAGACATGCCAAAACAGCTCCATCCACCTTTCCAACTGTTCAGAGCAGCTACAAGACCTCATTCCCTCTTTCCCAGCCCGTGGCTGAACTCCCCTGCACCACTGGCACACGCATCCTCACCCCACACGCTCACCCCTGAGCCCTGGAAGGGCTCTCCTGAGGGCCTGAACACTTGAGCATGGCCTGGTGCCCAGCACTCTGGGAAGGACAGGGTGAAAAAGTATCACAAGTGAGGTGGTTGAGCCTCCTTGAGGTCGTATGTTAGAAGGAGAAAGGGTTGTCACACTGTCATCCTCCCTCCCAGTCCCCTTCCTCGAAGCACTGTGACTGTGTCCATCACAGACAGGCAGGTGGGGATGGATAACTGCAGGACAGCCCTCCTGGAGCAGGTACCCCCTGTGATCAGCCAAGCTGCCACATCCTGCTCTCACAGTGGGGGGCAATGCCCTGGCCACCTCCCCATTATCTATTCTGGACACTCCCGGGGTGACTGGTGGGCGGGGGAAAGTCAAACCTGCTTTCCCTGCCTTAAATGTTTTCTTCTCCTTTTCAGACCTAGAGAGCAGAGCTGTTTCTCTGCAGGCAACTGAACAGCTGTGAGATGAGATGGGGCACAGGCAACCCCTGGGAGCAGAGGTGCCCTCCCAGTGCAGGTTATATATATATATAAAATATATATATATACATATAATCCTCTGTGTTAGGTTATGTCACAAGCACAGGTGCACACACTGCCCCAGCTGCTAAACAGCTTTTTCTGCTGACAGAGAAGCCACAGGGAAGGCAGAGCAGTGCCAGTGCTGTGCAGACAGTGTAAAGGTGAAGGCCCTTTAAATATCAAAATAACCCTGACCAGTGAGTCTGAGAGAGGCAGCACAGACTTAATGGGCTGTGAGAGACCCTGCACATCCCTTGGGGGCAGAAGGGAGGGGACTCACCCTCCTAAACAACCAAAGGTTCACCAAGTCTGCCACGGCCCCTGCAGTCCCCCCACTTGACACCGGGCCTGTGCAGAGCAGAGACCCCTCTCTCTGCCATTTTTACCAGCACCAACAGCACTTTTGGCTCTGTCCCCCCCTCACCCTCTTACCAAATTTTACTGTTCTACCCAGTCCCTCCTCCTTCTCATCCTCCCCCTCACTGCCTGAGCGCAGCTGAAAGGAGGCCCCTGGTGCTCCCATCTCAGAGCTGGCTCATCCTCATGAGCAGTGAAGACTGATAGCACTTGGCTCTGTAACCACAGCCTTCAGCTGAATTATCCTCAGCACACAGGAAAGTTTTAGAAAGGATTTGGCAGCTCAGCTAGCAGCTAACACAGAGTGCAGGCAGATGAAGGCCTCAGACTTGACAAACCCAGAAAAAGCTTTCCAAAGGCACATCGCTG
The DNA here is from genome assembly GCF_003945595.2 of Pipra filicauda. Lineage (NCBI taxonomy): Eukaryota > Metazoa > Chordata > Aves > Passeriformes > Pipridae > Pipra > Pipra filicauda. The sequence goes on from NW_024104118.1 coordinate 1,626,784, forward strand.
GCCCCAGGGGGATGCCTGGGGAACACGGCTCCTCATCCAGGAAATGGGCTCTGGTGCTTTCCATGCACTCCTTTTTTAATCCCAACTGGAACAATATAAGCTTTCCTAAGGACGTCCTTGGAAACCACCACTGTGTGTTTAACATTTCCAGAAATAATTCAATCCGTAGAAAACTTTGGAATGAAAAATTTCACCCCAAGTCCTAAAATCCTGAAACTGTGCTTTCAAAGTGGCAAACACTGTTTTTGCCTAACCCTCAGCAGCTCCACCCACGTAATAGATAGAACTGTTCCCAGTTTAACTTGTCAGAGAATTACAGGGTTTTCCACTTTGGTTTTCCTGGCGAAATTTCAAAAATAAAAGATTTCTGGAGAAAAGGAAACGTCAAAAATGTCATCTTGCAAGCAAATATGCATAATATCCCAGTTCACCAAACAAAATGAACTTCAACATTTCCACTTTTCCAGGGTTTTACCGTAATATTTTTCATTTAAAAAAATGGACATTCAAAATGTATTTTACACTAAAATTGTTTTTCAATAGCAGTGTGCAACCAGTCTGCTTCCCTACCAGTGAAGAAAAGCCTCTGTTGGCTCTCTCCCCGTTCCCTATCATCACAGATTTCACAGAATATTCTGAGTTGGAAGGGACCCACGAGGATCATCAAGTTCAACTCTTACATGAATTATAAAACTCTTTAATCCTGACCAATCCTGCCTTTCATCAGAACATGTAGAAATGCCACCACCACCACACACACGTACCACCTGCATCCAGGTGCATTTATTTGGGACTGTTTCTGCACCCCTGCAGCCACAGCAAGCTGGGAGCAACAGCAGTGTTGGATTTTTAAAGAGGGAGCATCAATATCCCAGCAAAGGTGCGAAAATATTCTTTCCTTCATTACCTGAGTTGATACCTGAGTGTATTTATTAAAAAGCAAAGGCTTTGTTACTGCAGATCTTCTTGGGTAGATCAGCTTCCCCCTAATCAGACAAATTCTTCTTCTATGTAGTTCTGCAATGCAGTCATGGTGACGTGTTCTCATCACATCACTCTCCCTTGGCCATAAAAACAATCCTACCACAATCCTGAGCTGATTTCACCAGCACCTCCAGCATGGGGTGTTGGGAACAAAACATCTGTGCCACATAAACACCACTGAAAATTTCAGTAACTCAGCTAATTAAACTGAAGTACCTGTGTCTCTTGATGTAATGGCTCTTTGCTTCCTCTGCAGATCAGATGTTTCCAAATTATCCAGGCTAAGCACTGACTTTTGGGGAATACGAGTTTATGATATTGTCTTTGAAGCTTTAACTCATTTCTAGTTGGGATTAAAAAGAACAAACAGAAATTTCAGTTATAATGCTGCTTATAGCAGGGAAGCAAAAAGGGAAGGCATTTAGTCTCAATGTCCTGGAAGGGCAAAGACAAAAGTATCCACAAAGGGTTAAGTTAAAAGACCAAGCAGCTGAGTTCTCTGGAAAAAAAAAAAAAAAAAAGAAGAAATAAAATCAAATGGACAGTAAAGCCTATTTCCTCCAAGCTAATAGAATTACAGAAATTATCATAAGAGCATGTGTCTGGGGACAGAGTGAATGATGCTCTGAGAGACAGGGCTAACAGGATAAACAAGCTCAGTGCCAGGAGCTGAGCCCAGCCTGGTGCTCTTTCTCCCTGTGTTACCTCTTAACACAGAGCAAAGGGGTCACTGGTTACCAACCCCTAAGAGCAGGGAGTGAAGCACCTCTTGGTGCAGCTCCTGTCCCACAGGGCTTCTCTCTCATCAGTCCTAAAAATGAGGGTGGAATCCCACATTTTTCTCTCCCCCTTGCTCCCTCCCTCCACACAGCTGAGTGCAGCTGTGCAAGCCTTGGACATCTGGTCATCCAAGGGGGGGGGACACAAAAGGTGACAGAAGTTAACAAGGAAGCTGATGGGCATCTGGGGAATGAGTCCCTTTGTAAATCAGGATTTTATGACTGAACTTCAAACACAACTCCCCATTCTTCCCAGTGTCCTTCCTCATGAACAATGAGGATTTGTGGGATCCTGTGCTCTTATTCCCTTCTCAAATTTCACCTTTCTAATCAATGAAAGCAGGAATGGCCTAAAGACAGTTATTCTCACCGGTTTGATCAAGTTTAATTCTCCATTCCAAGCCCTGGCTCTTGCCAGATCTCAGCTGCTGTGTTTACCACTCTGGGCTTAGATCCTGTCAACAGTTAAACATGCCTTTAATTACTCCTGGGAATAGCACATCCCTTTTATACAGCCAAGCACCCAGCACATGCGCTTGTGAGACACGGGCAGGAAAAAAGCCTCGATGTTAACAGCACAATTGTAAATGCAGGTCCCAAGATCTCAGTTCACTGCTAAATCAGGCATCCCTAATGCCAATATTCATTTCAGCACAATTCAATTACAAGATTTTTATTAATTAAACTTCCCTTAGTAGATTGTTATGAGCTTCTGGTAGAGAAGGATCCTACAGAGCAGCTGACAGGAAAAATCTTTAGCACCGTCAGACTACCAGGCTCATTTATGCACCATTTGAAGGACTCTTGCCCATTATCCCTGCCAGAAGACTGCTCTTTGCCTACAATAACATCTGTTTGGCCTGCAATTTGTTTGCCATTTCCCCAGCTCTGACAGCCCGGGTAGCCAGGAAGGGGGCAGCACAGCAACCCTAATGGGAGCTCACTGCGCAGAGCTGTTCAGGGTCCTGCCGGCTGCTGCTTCAGGCATTTCACGCATCGGAGGAGCGCAGCTCTCCCTGCTCCCTGTGCTCGCACAGTCCTGGCAGCGACGCTCGTCTCCAACAGCCTCTGTCGACAGGCAGTAATTCATAACACCATGGAGAGCATCCCCGCTCTCCTCCTGACTGCTGCTCTTTGCTTCCTCTGCCAAGGTGAGTGATCCTTCATTTGTTACTGCTTGGTGGTGAAGGGGGGGTCGAAAAGGTGGACAGGAGATGGCTTTGGTGCAAATTATTTTTAAGAAGCTCACTCCAAGCTAAGGGCTAAATCCTAGTACAGCTCTTTTTGTTACACAGTTTGTTGTTCGGTGGGTGGGTTTTTAAAGTTTATCGTTGTAAAGTATTTAATTGTCCTGATTAAAGATGCCAAACAGGACACACAAAGCCATTTTAACTTTAAGGAAAATGTGTGATTTCACATATTGCAGAGAGGACCACCAGAAAGTGGTTTCAAATACAAGCTGCAAACAGCCCATCTTCTCTCTGCAGATACGGAAAGCACCAAAATATTCAAATAAAAACCCCCACATTAGTGCACTTCTCTAGAGATGGTGGATGCTGGATTTAATTAATGCTAGTGACATGTAAAAAGGCTGGCAATCTGGGATCGACTATAACAGAGTCGTTAGGATCCAGCTTTGAAATTATTTACCTAAAAGATTCGAGAGTATTTATTCCAGGAAATCTTGATATGAGAGATAGGAGATATCAATAAATAATATGGACAAGACTGGCAATTACAAAAGCGTTCATTTTTTAGCTTGCAAGTTGGCTTGAATGATTTCACTAATCTGAAAACAAAATTGCCCTCTAAGTGAGCAAGAGAAGGGGAGAGGGGCAAAAACCAGTCAGCCAAATCAAAACTCAAACAAACCAAAACCCAAACAAACGAACTTTTAGCTGAGTAGATTCACTTGAGAGGGACCCTCTTGTTCTAGAGAGAGGAGAGGACTCACAAAGATTGGAAAGTAACACCTGCTTTGTGTAACATTTCAGATCAGTCACCTGCAGATACTTCTGCCTCCCTCCTCTTTCTCTGTTGAAAAACAACTGACAAAAAAAACCCCATGTCCCTGCAAATCTGTAGATTCATATTTGTGTTTCACGGGAACTGTAGAATATGTTCAACAGACTTCAGTTCATGCCTTTGCCAAATTTGCATAGTGCCATCCATTAATGACAAAACAGGCCTCGTTTTCCTTTTCAGTTGGGAGTTCATAGGGATGTGTTGTCCAGAACGAGTTTAAGAGAGTTTTAAGAGATCATTTGAAAAATAAAAGGCCACTGCCTTTTTAAATAGCATTAGGATGGTCATTGCCTAGCGAGTTAAAGAGGAAAAAGGTAATGTAAAATACAGGCTCTCACACCTCATCCCGAAACAAGTAAAGTACCCTAATTTTTTAGAATTTCAGTTTGCAGTTTTTCTGTAGGCCACAGGGTATGAACTGCAGTTGTGAGTGGCAAAGGGACAATACAAATCTATTATAAATAAAAACTACTTAGAATAAAAAACGGGTAATTAGCACATTTCTTTGAATGTGCTGAAAAGTCTTTGAATATAACAGTTAATAAATTTAATACTTTTTTTTATATTTTAAGAAGCAGGCTGTTATTGTTGCCATAATCACACAATCGTGACTCAGGCTGGAAAGTAGATTTGTTTCCTGGGAATCCTCCTATTGCAAAACGTTCTGACCTTTCACAAGCGGCCTGGTCTGCTGGGCTGCACTTTCCCCTTCCTGTGCTCCACAGCTCTGCCAGGTCTAGGGGACCGGGCCTGGGAGGGGAAGGGGCTTTTGTACCTCCAGTTCTTCAGTAACTCCCCGAAACTTTTTAACTCATTTGAAGAGATGTGTGTGAGAAGACCTCTATCATAGCGTTACCCTTCGCTTTTCTTCTCCCCAGCCCATGCTAACGCCCCCCTGGCACGGTACTGCCCACCTAGGCGAGGCTCGGGCAGTGCCCAGCCCAGGGGATGCTGAGTGGGCGGACGGGGGGCTCTGCCCCGGCGCTCACCGCGTGTCCTCCGCAGGCTGCGGCGGCTCCGAGGCCGAGCACCGGCTCTACGCGGCGCTCTTCGAGAGCTACAACAAGTTCGTGCGCCCCGTCAAGAACGTCTCGGACCCGGTCATCATCCAGTTCGAGGTGTCCATGTCGCAGCTGGTGAAGGTGGTGAGTACCGGGCGCCGCGGCGGGGCCGGCGCCTGTCCCGACACAGCTCTCCCGACACAACTCTCTCTTCCAGGACGAAGTCAACCAGATCATGGAAACCAACCTGTGGCTGAAGCACGTGAGTAGTGACCCACCTTCCTCCCCAGCGCGGGAGTGCTCCGGGGCACCCGGGCCGGGGAGAGCCGCCCGCCCTGCCAGGGGTCTGCGGGCTCGGGGAGCACCGGGGCGGCATTCCCGGGGCGGGATCCCGGGGCAGGATCCCCGGGGCAGCATCCCCGGGACAGCATCCCCGGGCGGCACTCCCGGGGCAGCATCCCGGTCTCCCCGCCGGCAGCGCCGCCCGGCCCCGTCCTTGGCGCTCTGCTGCCTCCCGGCGGCCACCGGCCCGCTCTGCCCGGGGGAACGGGAAGGGATGGGAAGAGACGGGATAGGATGGGACGGGAGCGGAGCAGCGCTGCTACACCGGCTGGGAGTCGCTAAATAAAACATTTTTGCTCTCAAGATTCCCACACGCGCTGCCTTGGCAGACACTCGGCGCGGCTGTCCCGCACAGCATCACTTGGTGCTGTTTGGTTCCCGGAAAATGAGAAGAAACCCAAAGTGTTTGCCTCACTTAAAAAGGGTCTGTAGAGGTTAAAAATGCAGTTACTCACTGTTGCAGTCAGCTGAATAACCAGCTTAGTTCCCGCTTTCAGCTTGATATTCAATTTTGTTTAAGCGGAGTTTAACGAGCCCTAAGGACCGAGGCTGTTACTGAACTGAGCAACCACACCCTGCAGCTGTTTCTGACCCACATACCCCGGGTCCCTCACTCGATGCTCACACCTACCCCCACGGCCCCCACGAATTTGTTCTCACCATCTCACAGATACCTGGTTTCTTGAGACTGAAGTTATTATTAAAGTCCTACATTCTCTGACAAGAGTCTTACTCCTTTCACCTTGTTTCAACTGCTGAGTAGACATTCCTGGCACAGAGTCACAGACATGTAAGTCACATCTAGATAGGACCAACAAGGTCATATCTAGGCCCACCTACAATCTGCATATGAACAAACACCACACACATGTGTTTGTTAAAGAAACAGCTAAACACTGTGTATCCAAGATAAAACAACCCTAGGAGTGATATGACAACACTTAGTTCAGGTCTAGTCCACTGAATTTCAGTTTCTTCACAAACCTAACGCAGACTCATTTTGTCCATAATTAGATCTGGAATGATTACAAGCTTCGGTGGAATCCAGCAGACTATGGAGGTGCTGAATTCATCCGAGTACCATCTGGCCAGATCTGGAAGCCAGATATTGTTTTATATAACAAGTAAGACTCTTGCATATTTATCTCCTTACTTCAGGAAGAAGGGGGGTGATGTTACCAGTTTTAAAAAAAATCAGCAGCAAGTTCCCTGAATACACTGAGAAGCCTGCTTTCCACCACACCTGTGTCCCACATCCCCCACTGCTGCCCTCACCTCCATGCCAGCTCCACCAGCATCCCTGGGCAGGAGCCAGCTCTAACCTGGAGCTGCAAGTGGGCAAGCCAAAGTGAACCTGGCTTTCCCCCTTCACTTTTACTGTTATTTGTACCACTGTCTACCAGGGGAGCTGGCAGGAGTTCCCTTAGACTGGAGAGTTCTTGTCTGTGAGTCAGACTTTTAACTGAAAAAAAATGCAACTTCCAGCTTTTTAGCAGTTAAATTCACAATTTAAATTCACAACCTTTCTAATAACAGTGCTGACATATAAAAGCCACAGATAAAGTTTACTTTAGATGTCAGTTGCTGAGACTGAGGAGCCAAACCATAACTCAGTGGCTCCCTCTGCTAAGTAGGGAAGCAGTTCTCAGGGAGATGGACTTACCCACTCAGATCCAAAACTTAGGTCTGTGGATCAACAGCGATGACACTCCTTTTTTAACTGTAGTCTTAAAACTTCAGATTACTTTTTTAGTTTTACTTCTTCATAGAAACAACTGATATTGTCACATGGATCATATAAGATAGCAAAGTGGGACTCAAAAAAACCCCTCACCAAATACTCTCCTTAGGCAAAGATGCACCCCAACCCTAATCCCTCTTTCAACAGTTACTACCTGCACTGTCCACAGAAGAGGTGGGAATACCAGTAATACAGGTATCCTCTTATCAGCCCCTGGGTTCTGATGTGCTTGATTATCTAGAATAGAACAGAATAAAATAGTTCAGTTGGAAGGGACCTACGAGACTTATCTAGCTGAACTGCCATTTGCAGTCTGCTATTTGCCATTTTGAATATTGATTGCACTGAGCCATATTATTAATAAGGGAATTAATAATATTCCCTTTCAACTCCTCCCTGGTAAATTTATACAGCTGTTTGTTTCAGTTTAACTGTGCAAATTTATGGTGGCCACTGGCTCAGTCCTGCACATGCAATTCAGCTCCAAGTCAACAAGTAATTGCTGACTTTCCCAAAGCAGATTAAAGAGTTAACGTATATGATCTGAAGGTATGAAACTACCTGGTGTAGATCATTCTAATTTTTGTTATTTTTATTTGTTTTACAGTGCAGTTGGGGATTTCCAGGTTGATGACAAGACAAAGGCCCTACTAAAATACACGGGTGATGTGACCTGGATACCTCCAGCTATATTTAAAAGCTCATGTAAAATAGATGTAACCTACTTCCCATTTGATTATCAGAACTGCACCATGAAGTTTGGTTCCTGGTCTTATGATAAAGCCAAAATTGACTTAGTTTTAATTGGCTCCACAATGAACCTGAAAGATTACTGGGAGAGTGGAGAATGGGCTATTATTAAAGCTCCTGGGTATAAACATGACATCAAATACAACTGCTGTGAGGAGATATACCCAGACATCACATATTCTCTTTACATTAGGCGTTTACCTTTATTTTACACCATCAACATGATTATTCCCTGTCTGCTGATTTCTTTTCTGACTGTATTAGTTTTCTATTTGCCCTCAGACTGCGGTGAGAAGGTGACACTCTGCATATCAGTCCTTCTATCTTTAACAGTGTTCCTTCTTGTTATCACAGAAACCATACCTTCTACTTCCCTGGTAATTCCCCTTATAGGGGAATACCTCCTTTTCACCATGATATTTGTAACTCTATCAATTGTCATCACGGTATTTGTGCTGAATGTGCACTACAGAACACCCAAGACACACACGATGCCCGTGTGGGTGAGAACCATTTTCCTGAACTTACTTCCCAGGATCATGTTCATGACAAGGCCTGCCAGTGATGAAGACAACAACCAGAAGCCAAAGCCACCGTTCACTTCTGAGTTTTCAAACCTTAATTGCTTCAGCAGTTCTGAAGCCAAATGCTGCAAAGATGGCTTTGTGTGTCAAGACATGGCATGCAGCTGCTGCCAGTACCAACGCACCAAGGTCTCGGATTTCAGTGGCAACCTCACCAGGAGTTCAAGCTCTGAGTCTGTGGATCCCCTGCTTTCATTTTCAGTTCTGTCACCAGAAATGAGAGATGCTATTGAAAGTGTGAAATATATTGCAGAAAATATGAAAATGCAGAACGAAGCAAAAGAGGTAAGAACATACTTTACTGTTGCTCAAACTGCAGATACCTTTTGTCATTGGAGTCTTTTGTAAGAAAAAAATCTCAAATACACAAACAAGCAAAAAACCCCAAAACAACAGAGACCATTATTTTATAAAAGTAAATTACCCAAGCTGTGTACAAGCATGTGCAATTTTGAATTGATATAACTGGGGAGCAGCTCTGCTGCACAACATTCTCTTTCCTGACAATATAACTGCTGAATGAGGCATGTTAAGGTCACCATTGCTGGGGGAACACAGGAGAGCATCCATCCCACCAGAGCTAAAGTTAGGATTTTCCAAGTCATAATCTTAATAGTGGAATTTGCTGACTCTGTGGCCTTTGGGAAGTTACGTTCTCCCTCCCACAGCTTACCATCAACAACAAAACCACAAGTGGATGTCCCTCATAGGGATGATGTTGTTCATTCTGTTCCTGCTGCAGAATAAAGTTCTGTAGCTAAATGAGGCAACTGCTGCAGGACTGGGACCAGCATCTTTCATAAAGCTGCATCTTAATGCAATAAAAAAAACAAAAATGGAAAGCTTTCTCTCTATCATGTCCCTCAAACATATTATGAGCAGTAGCCACCCCCCCCAATTATCACAGACTGTAAACCCTCTGCAGTATAGCACTTAATCTCATTCTAACTTTACTTCATTTGTGCTGAAATCAGAGCTTTATTTATATTTAGTTGCTACAAAAAATACAGGGTTGCTTTGGGTTTTTAAGTCTGCCCTAACAAACAAGTTGTAAGCTAAAAAGCCTGAATTTCAAAACCAACTAACGCATTATTCATTTATTAGTGCTTCTGAAGAAAAACAAAGTAAAAATTTAAATTGCAATCTCAATGGGAACTAAAATGATCACCTGGTCACTGTTAATATATAGCACATATAATATTTCAGTGTCACTCTTGTTATAACACTCACTGTAAAAAGAAAAAAAAATTAGAAAAAAATCTGGGTTTTTTTGAAACGTCCTCTACAGGAAAAGCACAGAGATGAATTTTACACCATGCAGGAGAACAATCAAACTTCAGTACTACATAAGAAAAGTACCAAGTAACTATGTATCAATTAGCTTTTGCTTTTTACATACTGCCTAAAGATGAGTAGGAGCAGTCTGTTTCAGCCAAGTTTTCTGGACAAACCTCTTCACCTGAGAATGTAAAGCTTTACATTTTCATTTTTTGGCACAGAGAAGTTGTATCTCCTCAAGTCCAGTGTCTTGGTGAAAAACTTTCTGTATTTGAAGTAGCAGCTTTTGGCTTTGCCACAAAGAGCATATTCAAATAAAGCTTCTTCAAGATGAATTAGTCAGTGAAAACAGAGATGTGTAAGTTGTGTAGCATGAAAGATACCTACACACAGAAAAATCTATATAAAATGGCACTAGTTGCTAATGCAAATTATTGACCTAATAAACATGCCAACTTCCTATTCTTTTTTCCTTTTTTTTTTTTTTTTTAATTTTTCCAGATTCAGGATGATTGGAAATACGTTGCCATGGTCATCGATCGTATTTTTCTGTGGGTTTTCATCCTGGTATGTATTCTAGGAACAGCAGGGTTGTTTTTACAACCTCTGATGGCTGGAGATGAGATGTAAAGGTTTAAATAATATGTTGTGAAATCAAATAAAACTGCCAACCAACTCTGTATCACCACCCCAGCACCCCATGTCTCTTCCATGTGCAGCAGAATAAGGAACTCTCAGCTCTGCTTGATGAAGAAGGCTTTGTTAAAAGGGTGGGAAAAGAAATGATTTTGAACCTTTATGACAGCTAATCTCCACGGAACAGGAGCTGTGCTTTTACAGCTCCTTCTTGCCACAACAGGAAGTGATGTAGGTAGAACATTAAACTTTATAGGAATGGTTTAAGAAGGGGTGAATAAAGAAATGGAAAATCACATGAATATTTGGAAAGTAAAGAAGGGTTGAATGCTTTGGGCTGTTTTCATGAGTCTGGCACCAAGAGTCTTGAGCCCACGACAGGACCTTCTGGAAGAAGCTCATCCTGAGTTCCATGAATGCCCTCATGTGGATGGGATGGTTGGGAAGGCACAGGTACCAAAGTGCTGGAACGCAGACATCACCACCTGGAGTGTAAACTGCCCCACAGCGTGGGAAGAAAGGACCGAGGGCAGGTTTGTTCCAAAAGAAAGCAAATTGAAATGCAGATGATGGTAACAGAGCAGCCAGGAAGTAAACTCTGCACATCCCCACAGTGTAATGGATGTGGAGGCTGGCAGGAAAAAAAGCTACTCAAACCTAGTGATGTTTAGAGTTGTGTACAAGTCAAACACACGCTGGGACAGTCTGCAGGTGGTGCAAAGGATCAAAACACTCTGATGGGATAGTCTGGATACAGAGGCAAAGGGGTTTATGACAAGGGAAGGCAGGGAGACACAAAATAGTCCTGTAAAGTATGCTAAAAATCACTGCTTAGGCATATGTATCTTCATTTTTTTAATCAGCAACTGCAAGTTATTTAAGAGCATGAATAAAGAATGCAACAAAATACTGTAATGAGAACATATTTTGTACAAATATTAACTGTTCTCTCTGTACCAACCTTTTGGAAATACAGTGTATCAAGTGGTGTGACATTTATGAAAATAAAGAGAATCAAACTGTTGAAAATGGTGCCTTTTTTTCCATTTATTTTGACCAAGTAACAAAAACCTAGATAAGGTAGCATTGCCTACAGTTCAATACATTCATTATAAGTTACAGGATAAAGGTGCATTTCTCTGAGTCTGTTAACATTCTCTTGTTTCAGACACACCTGATAAGCTGCAGACCCCAAGGATTCCAGGGTCAGCTCCAAATCTACCATGATCAGACTGTGGAAGTGACTAAAAGAAATCCATGCATTTGCAAAAATTGGGAATTATTATAAGGACTGTGACTCCATTGGGCAATGTGCTGCCCATCAGGGCAGTCTACAGACATCACTTGACAAGGGGAAAGAGATAAGGTGGAGAGTTAATAAAATATATATATATTTATATATATATATATGTATATATAATCTACTTTTTTACTTACTTTGCTTTCTGTTTGGGTAAGAGTAAATTTCAGTAATTCAAACCCAAGGAAGACTATAAAAGGAAATTTTGTGTTTGAACAGGAAACAAGCTTTCTAAAGTATTTCTGCAACTTCCACACAGAGAAGTCACTGATGCATTGTTTAATCTTAGTAATACCAAGGAAGTTAAAATTCTTATATTAATGGATTAAAACAGATAATCTTTGCAAGCTCACCTTTAAAATTATGATGGCAGTAGAGGAAACACAGATATCCAATGCAAATGTAATTGGGTAGCTGAAGAAGAGTAACTCCCTTTACAATCAGAATTATTTATAAATTGTTATTAAAAAAAAGGCTTGCCTGGCATCATTTCTCTACCTGTGAGCCTTAAAAAAACAAGAAAATCCTACAGCTTAAGACAATCTGAAATAAATATTCAGTTATATATAAGTTATGGCATAAGCAATCACTATTATAATCAAACAGGGCTATTCTAAAGGAGCTCCAGGGGGGTGTGTGGGGAATATGTGTCTGGTTTTCAAATTTATAACCACTATAAAAGCTTATATTATCGAAGATACCACCATTTACATTAAAACTTCTCATCTAAACCTGTTATTATTAAGGTAGTAACTTAAGCAAACAAAAAACTTCCCCAGACTTGCTCTAGCTTGGCATTGCTCTGCTAGTCCTACAGGATAACAACTATATTTTGAAGAGCACTGACAAAACTTTGGTGTGGGAAAACACTCAACTATTTCAGAGTCTTTTCCACAAATAAACCTTTTAAGAAAGGAGGGAAGGTGGCGTTGGAATCAATGTAAAGAATAGATTTTAATGGAATAATTGAAAACTTGCCAGTTTGTTTTCAACAATCTCAGGAAAAAGAAAGAATGGAAAGCTGTAAGTCCTTGCTGCTTAGAGTTACATGTGGTTTTATAAGCAAGAGAACCTACTCAAGGCAGCTCTCTTGAGTTCAGTTTAACAAATGTGTGAAAACTTAACCATCTGTATCTGGTTCCATGGCATAATAATTCAATAACCTTTCCTTCAGAAAGACATTCCCCCAGATTCCTTAAAATTAAAAAATTAAAAACCTCTGCTTAAAAACTTAATTTCTGAGAAGCACACAAAGACAGGAAACAGTTAACAAGTTTGCAAGTTACAAACTGTATCAAATTCTTCATCAAGGATAAAGAAACCTGAATGTTCCAGCCCTTGTGCAACTTGGGAACTCATTTAACTGTCTTTGCCTTCCTTTCCAAAGCTGATGGAGACATCAATATACTCATGTGCTTTAGGCATTTTAAGGCTTATTGAATGTTCATGTTAGTATCATAGAATTGACAAGATTTACAATTTAGCAGCAAATTGCACCGAAAATTTATAGAGGCAAAACATGGTCAAATCACTATTTTCAGTTGTATATTGGACATGCAGGAAGTTTAACTTGCATTTTTTTCTATTATTTTAAATTACTTTTACAGCACATTAAAGAGAGCTGATAAAAATTCTCCTTTTTATACTATAGTAAATCGAAATAAGCAACTCCACTGTGTAACTGCAAATATAATACTCTGTATAACAATTTATATAGTAATTTAATAATTGGACTACAGTGATCATCATTAAAAAAATTTAAATCCTTCTAGTTTGCAGTAGGTGTCAGTGTATGCTTTTTTCATATATCATACATGCAAGTGCTTGAGAAAGTTCTTTTAATTCTGACCTGGCTTAGAAGTAACTTAGTAGACTGGCAATAAGCAAATTGCCTCCTATGTGTCCTAGGAATGCCATGCTTTAATATAATCCTAATTTTCTAGTTTTGGAATGTTTTTTTTTCCACTCTATCAGAAACATGCCTACAAAGAACGAGCATGGAAACAGAGCTACTGCAAAACTCTTTGGAGCCATATTAGCAGGAGACAGCTCCAAAAATCTTTTATGCATTTGTACTGCCTATATGTGTAGGTACTATTATACTTGCCCACTTATGAATAACAGGAATAAATAACACAAGTGATCCAATGATTGAAACCAGAAGAAAAGCCCATAAGAACATTCGATCAAGCACCTGAGCAATGTATTTCCAGTCTTCAACAACCTAAGAAATAAAAGAGCACAAGAAACGGTCAGTATGTGCAAGAACAGGTGAAAATACAGTACCACATCCTGCAGTTCTTAATCATTTCAAAGTACACTTTTTTCAGCCTTGTTCATTAGATAATCCTGTTTAACAACATTTTATAATTACAGTCAGAGGTAGAACAGGAGCAAACTGCCCCCTGTGAAGACTGGTAAGCTGTGTAGACCAACATTAGATTTTAATGCAGAAACCAACCCTGGCAAGCACTGAAAATCCTCATCTATAGAGAGATGAAACTGGTATGCCATTTTCTAACACACTGCAGCATTCATGCCACACGACAGCATAAAGTGGAAATCCCAGGCAGGAGCTAGAAACAAAAGTTATTAAGAAAAAAACAAAAAAGACAACAACCCCTCCCATCACCTAAACAAAAAGCACTAAACCTCCCAAACTAAAAAATAAAATAAAATTACAGTACTGAGTAGCTGTTGTGTTACAAACAAGATCTGAAAGCTGTGAAGTTACTGCTGCACAGAATTGCACACTGGGACAACACTCACTGTACTTCCAAGACTACCTTCCTTTTTATAGGATTGTTTTGCAAGTATAGCAGATATAACTGTGCAAGCAAATGAAAGCCCTGCCAAACAACTGTCTTGGAGTTGAACTGGAGCTCTCCACATTTTCCAAGCCTCATGCTTCCCAAGATGTAAGGCTACAACAGCACTAGCTGGGGAGTGTTCATTAACAACTTTTGCAATTAAAGCTTGCAAACTCTCTGGAGCCCAAGCAATAAAACACAGGTGAATCCCCACTCATCTGTATGTTAATTTCTGAGGTTTAGAGTCACAAAAACATCACATCTGAAAACCAAAATACTTATCGCTTCTCTTGTCACTCACAGTCAAATACAGTAACTCCACAGGAGAAAGAAAAGCAACCCATAATATACAAGAAATTATGTATTTAATAGCAAATTATTTCTGTTGTTCGTACAATGCAGAGCTGTTGGATGCTGCTTTAACAGTACAGCAGATACATTTATTAAGAATCTAGGCCGGATCCCTTGTGACAATGTCAGAATCAAGTCCTGAGAGGGCACATGAGAGGAGTTTGCTCACTCCTAGACTGTGAGAACACTCTTAGCAACCAGCAGCTTCTGAAGAGAGCCTTTTCCATATAAACTGAAATAATCCCAGGCCGTGCCATCAGAAACAGGCAGCAGTATCATGAGACCACACACAAACTTCTATATTTCTAAACTAGCCTGCAGATTACATTTAAGTCTCTGGTGTACCAATGGTGCCAGTTTAAAAAGCATGTAAAGAAAACAGATCCAGAGTGCTCTTACCCAAGTGGTGTAAACATCCATTTAGGGTAGTTCAGAGTGCAAATGCACAGACTGAAAAAAAGCCTTTGACATCTTTTAATATAACTTAGAGACAAATAATAATAAGGGCAGAAGAGAACTCTTAGGAAGTCATCTAGTCCATGTTTGACCTCAGCACAAATTGACCTACATAGGGCCACAGCTTGTATTTAAACTAATATAAGTTAGAGCATTGAAATTGGTTTTATTTGGAATTGAAAGGTGAAAAACACGGCTTGGTCATATTTATTCTGAAAATATAAGGCGAATATAAGTAAAATATAAGGCATTGTTCAGACAGCCTTCAGGTACAACATTCAAGGGGAAAATATCTCCTCATCTCAGCAGCTCTGTAGAGAACAGTCAGAGTACACAGGTGCCTCACAATGTGTAACCAACAACATGAACCTAACTGCTAGAAGAAAGCAAAAGACTTTTAAAGAACCCAAGGACTGTGCTGTATCAGCCCAATGTCCAGAAGAATTCTCAGCATTGTACCATACTTGCACTTCTTTCCAGTGGAAACAATTACACAGCTTCCAGTGGAGCACAAAACCTGGAAATCCCCAGCACATCTTTAACAGGACACTGCACAGTAAACCATTACTTGGTTTTCTAATTTCCACGGGTACGGGATCAGTGTGACAGGACCAATCCACCCACCTCACGAACTTCGTTCTCCTTCATGACGTGCCTCGTGATGTAGCGGATGGAATCCAGAGCCGCCTCCAAGGTGTTCCTCGAGGATTCCGAGCCGTTCACGTTTCCTGTTTCCTCCTTCTGGGCAAAGTACCTGTCCACGTGACTCCTCATGCAGAGCAGCTTGGGAAGTTTGTGAAGAAAGATCTTGCGAACCCAAGGTGCCATCGCGTTGTGCGTGGACGAGGAGCGGTGGTGGATGTTGATGGCAAAGACAGTTATTACGATGGACAAGGTCACAAATATCATAGTGAACACCAAGTACTCTCCGATAAGTGGGATAACTTTGGAAGATGAGGGAATAATTTCTTCAATAACAAGAAGAAAAACAGTCAAAGAGACCAGTACTGAAGTGCAAAGTGAAATTTTTTCGCCTTCATTTGAAGGCAGATAGAAGACAAGGACGGTGAGAAACGAAAGTCCAATACAAGGGATGATGAGAAACAATGTGTAAAAAAGGGGCAAACGCCTAATTATAAATGAATATGTAACAAAAGGATACCAGCAGCAGCCATCAGTCCTGTTTCCCTTGCTCCCCGTTGCAGTCACTATTTCCCATTCTCCGTTATCAAAAAAATCTCTTTTGTCAACATCATAATCTTCAAGAATTAGATCGACCTGTGAGCCATCGTAAGTCCAGGACCCAAATTTCATTGAGCAATTTTGGAGGTCAAAGGGGAAGAAGGTTACATCAATAGTACAGGAACTTTTATAGTTTGCTGGTGGAGTCCAAGCAATGGTGCCATCATATTTAACCACAGTTTTTGTAGATGTTCCCTCAAAACGTCCATCTGCACTGAAAGAAGAGAGTTATTGCAATTACAACGGGGGGCTGGGGGTGCATTTAATTAGCAAAATATGCTTTGTTATTGGCATTTCAGCTCTTTATTCCTTATCCCCCCTGAAAGCCAAAATTTGGTACTGTCTTCATAGTCTTTTTTTTTTTTTTTTTTTTTGGTTAGGTCTGAATCCCACAGAGGTAAACAGCTTTGGAAGAGTGAAGAGTACTTTTAAGTCATTAAAAAGTCTGTGCAACTTTCTTGCACGGACTTTCTGACTTATGAAAGGATTGTGCAAACCCTGACCTTCAACAGCATGACCCAATTGTGGTGTTTCTATTAGTAATGCAGCATAAGTACTTTTCAATTTGGCCTAATCATAATTATCAAGGAAAAGAAGTCATGAAGCAGGTAAAAGATTACTTGTTTGCCACCTCCAAACTGGAATTTACCATCACTGCAACAGCCTTTTATCCTGATTCAACAAGTCAGGAAATGTAAAGCATTGTACATGCACCTGAGTTGAGCAGAAAGGTCAATTCAAAAGTTATTGCTTCTGATATTTGGGGATTTTCAAAAGAGAAAAACCCAAACAATATAAACCCAACACAATCCCCCCCTTAAAGCTGAGAGTACTTAATTTCAATTCCATGTTAAATATGACTTATAACAGTATAAATTAGCTGTTTCCCTCCCATCACCCTACACTGTTTGTACCCAGCACTGTGCAAGACATTGCTTTCTAATAGGGAGTTTACATGAAGAAATGGAAATAAACTTTATTTAAAGAGATGAGAAATGCCATACAGAAGAAAAGCAAAACCTTTGGCATTTAAAATGGCAACAAAGTCCCTCTGCATTCAGAGGCAAGTTCTTCCAGCAGCCTTAGCTCTACTAAATGTCCACATGTGTCCGTCCAATGAGCCTCCCAGAACCAGCTGGGACAGCAAAGTCAGAAAAGAAATGGGTTTTCTGTGAAAAGACTCAAATCTTACTTGTCATACAGCACAATATCTGGAATCCAAATCGAATCTGATGGGACACGGATAGATGTTATTCCAGCATAGTCTTCAGGATTCCACCTTAATTTCACATCTATCCATTCCTGTGGATATGGGAGATGTAAAAATCATTATTGTGGGGAAGCAGACTTCAGCAGGGCAACACCAGATGAAAACAGATAATAAGGCAATTCAAAACAAAGAGACTGGCTTCTAAAATCTGTATAAACCAATTAATTTGCTGAACAGTCATGTAGTTACCTCACTCAGTATTTGTTTTCTCTTGTAAGAGCCACTTGACATTATTTCTGTACAGAACTTAAGATATGAAGTTCCTTTTACAGAGCATGTATACATAAGTAAGGGCTGCCATAACATAATTTAATTGTATAAATTAAGTTTGAAAAAAGCTTGTTCTGAATCAATACCAAACACTGGAAGCTAATCAGAAGCAATTTAGACATTTCCATGACAGAAAAAAAAATCCATCATGATGCAACTCTTAAAAGGCAGTTTTGATTTCTACCAGCAGCACTAAAAATAGCACCATTAAAAGCACAGGAGTGTTTTGGTAATTTTACACTTGAACTACAAGCTCAAGAGGAAGAATTTAAGCTTCTAAGCATTCACCATCAAACAGAATTTTAAACATATATACAGGTCAGTTCTTATTTCATTTAAAGTGGTTCAACACATTTGCTAGGTAGTCTCAAAGTTTCCCTGAAAATAAAAACTTGGCCTGAAATTACAGTTACTGGAAAAGAAGGGAATCAACAGGGGAAAAAACAAAACAAAGCAAAAAAATGCAACCAACCAAACAGAAGGGAAGTAGCCCAAACAAAAACAGTGAGTATAATCAGGGTCTGCAAACATGCTGCTGTGTTAAATCAAGAATGACTTGTGAGCAGCATTTCCCAAGTTAATACTGCCAATTAAGTTCAGCCCGGGACCCTGATTATTATAAAGCCTGAGGCTTTTTTCTGCCCAAACCCAAATATTCCTAAGAGGGAAAAGTATTTCCTTATAGCAAGCATACACAACTTTGAAACTGAAACTCTTCAGTGATGTTTATCCCACAATCTCAAATATCCCAGAAGAAAAAGAACTCAAAGCTATTTTACAGAACACTACAGCAACCCGTGCTTTTCTAAATAAAGCTTTTGAATGAAAACTTTTCAGCAACTAAGTTTTTTTAAATACACAAGTAATTAGAAAAGTTTCTCCCAGATTTTCATTTGCAGTTAGGAAGCTTCAGAATTTTTCATCAATATTTTACACATACCTGTTTCAACCACACATTTGTTGTCATCAATTGATTTTTCTCATCCTGTAAAGAAAAGCATATGTTACAAAAAATAACCAGCATACAACATTCATAGTAAATAGCTGCTTTAGTTCATAGAGGTCTGTAATTTAGAGTACAAAATACACTTTTGAAAGCATTCCAGTCACTAAGTATGTTTATATGAGGACATCACACATGCATCCACAGTGCATTTTTTCGTTACACTGACAATAATTTCAGAAGATTAATCTACTGTGTTTGAGCTAAAATATGCACAATTACTTCACATGACATTATGCTCCAGAATTTTAAAGTTAGTGAAAAAACCACTCCAACTTATTAGCTATACATACCACATCCACTAGCTGAGAGATTGCAAGGCCAAACTTGATTTTGATTGTGTCATTCAAGCGCTCCACTGGACGAACCCACCTCTGGTAGTCTTCAAACAAGTGCTTGAACAAACGATCTTCACTTTTAGCAATGAAAGAAGGTTCAGACACACCTATGAAAAAAGGAATTTATTACCACTGATTTCATGTTTACACATTATTTCTTCTACTGTTTGGCCAGATCTATCATGTATAAATTTTGCTGCTCCTGCCTGTAGAGCACTTCCCCCCCCACTGTTTTGCATCTTAAATGCTTGTGCAATTCTATTTCCCAGCCTATCCTCCACCTATCCTGATGTTATACTGACTGGAAAGCACCTTTCTAGTTCTTTTTGTAGCTCTCAAGGAGTCAATTCAATGCCTGGAGACAGACAGAGGACTGGAATAACTAAAAGTCTTTGTACAGCTTACAAAAAAAGTAGAAATTAAATGTATTCTTTTGTCTTCTGAAAGAATGGAATACATGGCAGAGCTTTTTTTGGGAAAAAGAAGTACTGTAGATGTAGAAACTGCGTAGAGAGCAGCCTGGACTTTAAAGGAGAGATGTAAGTTGTCCTGAAGCACCTCATTGAGCAACTGCTGTCCTTTTATCTTTGGGAATCCGTGAAAAATTTGGTTTTTACCTACATGTTCTCACTGAACTGTGTCAGAAGAAACCCTGCTACACAAAAAAAAAAGGCAAAGTCTAAGGTTTATCCACTGTGAGAACCCACATAAATGTTATGTGCCCTAAAAAAACAAGAGAAGGAGAAACCTGGGGAAGATACAGAGATAGGGGAGGGAAAAAAGGCAAGATCAGTGTCTGAGTAACTCAGTAAGAACAGCCTTCAAATGTGGTGTGAAACACCTGAGGATGCCTCAAGAATCAGCACAAACTACACACATCACCTTGAATGGAAGGGTTCTCCAATTCCCAGACAAAAGTCAGAACAATCACCAGAAAACATAAACATATGCTCTAGACAGAGATTTTTACTACTCACTGATGAGATCTGAACTGACTGAAACTACTGCCAAAAAGACCTAACAATTAATATTGTCACTTTAAGGGACAGAGCAAACAAAAGAAAGAAGTTTACCACCATCTCCTTTTAAAGCAGACTTAAAATATTATGCCATTACATAAATGTATGGCATGACCTCTCTAGAAATCATGTGCTCACTAACAGCATCCATCTAAAAAAAGATATATCAGAAACAGAAAAGCACCAGAAAATGTCATGAACAGATTAAAACCGGAGACAGTCATCCATACAAGGAGAGATTTAAAAGCTTAACTTAACATTATTTTGTTTGGAGGGGAGGTAAATTTAGTCAACATAACAAAGTAGAGCAAGCAGTGACCAATACATGCAGAAAAAACATTGGTTGTATTTAATCTTTCTCAAAAAAGAAGGTAAAGGAAATAAAGCATCAGTTAAAGGCAGCAGAAACAATGTCCAGTTGAAGTTCATCACCATCAGCATTCAGTAAATCAGAGGTTATTAGACAGTGAGGAGGACTAGAATTCTGGAATTACCTGGGATCACTAAATTGTGTATCAGGCAGTGTCACACCTGCAGAGGGTGTCAGTTCTCATTCCAACACAACCAGCAAGAGCTGCCTCAGGGTTGGACCAACAGTGACTTGCATTTATTGCAGAGGTTTGGCTAAAGCCATTGATTTGGGCTGGCCTAACCTAGCTGTGTGTGACTGCAGCCACTGCAGCCCAGACAACCAAGGCAGGCCACCTAAGTTTTTAAGTTCCTTCCCGCTCATCAAACTGTGACAACAGCAGCTCTGCTGTGCTGCAAAAGGCTTTAATTTAAAGATCCTTTGGACAAAACACCCAAAGCTCTGCAGGGCCCAACGAGGCAATTCCCTGCCTTCTGCACTGGTGCTTTGGGGCAGTCCAGTACTAGGATTTTAGTATTTTAACTGAAACTAGTTAACTAGTTTTTTAAATACTAGTATTTAAATACTAACTGGATTTTCTCTGAAATGTCACAGGAGGAGCAACAGCAGAATGCAGCTTAAGGAACAGGATCAGCAAAGGGGGAGCAGCAGATCTTCCCACACCCCAACATGCTGCTGAGTGGTTCTTGCTGTGGGCCCAATCAACATCTGGGTTTTAAGACAGTTCACCCTTCTGCTTCAAAACACAAACCTAATTTCATCTGTTCACAAACCCACTGTTCTTGGAGAGGGATTATTTGTACTTGCTCTACAACTGGACCCCTTTCCATCTCCAGGCTGCTGACACGTGGGATGTGTGACAGCAGGGAGCTGATGGGCAGTCTGTGTTGTACCACTGAACACACCTCAGGCAGGCACAGGAAAACTCACAGCACATAAGAACTGCTGCCAAAAATGATGCAGCAACACAAGGCTGCACGTGTACAAGTTGCCTTCACAGCTATTAGGTCAAAATATATTTATTTTAATTGGCTCAGTATATCCTCATTAGCCAAGGAATTTTCCTTATTTGTAAATATGCACGGATTTGCCAAGTCCTACATGCTACAGGCATCCAAAAGAACGCTTCCTGAAGACACAATCTGATTTCTCTATCTCCATATCCCTATTTCCTGAATTATGGATGGTTTTGTGTATATTTCAGCCTAATGTTTCATAAATACTTAATGTTTGTATTAGCATTAATTACATTTCCCTTCTGCAGTTACAACTCTCAACTGAATTTTTTGTACAGTTTGAGGCTGACTGTGCAGCTGGATATTCTCTCTGCATTAATTGACCTTGAAGCAATGCAGAGGCAAAGTTGCACTTTCACCATTTCTGTGTTCTGTAAGATGACCTCCTGTGCAGCAACACAGCATTTCAGGGGGTGTGTTGTTTCCAGATTCAGCTTCTCTTAAAACACAGCAACTTCTCTGCTCTGCTAAATGGGGACACGTTATTTTACTGCTTTTAAACTCTTACAGATCTTTGTCCAAACGTTTTACACTCAGACCTACAGTACACTCACTGATCTATTACAATGGCCATTATTTACTAACAGTATAGTTTGACTAATTTTTTTTCTGTTTTTTCTTATCACAGAAATATCCCTGCTTTTCAGTATTTCTAGTTTATTCAGTTTATGAAGAAGCTGGGGCATACTGGTCTATAAAAGGCTGCTAATACAAAGGAGAGCTCCATGGGGGGGCTGGAAATGGTAACAGTATATTAAGAATTAGCAAAAGTAAAGTAAGTAACCACCCCTACCTTGCATATTTTATTTAACAGGACCATTCAACTAATTTGTTGCATAGACTGCACGGGTTTCATTCTCTTTTCCACTGTGGATATGCTTTTAAGATTACAACAAAGGGTGTGATTCTCAGTTACCCCCTGTATCAATAACAAAACTGTGAAGAACTGGTGGCAAGCAGAGAAAATGTACAGAAGAGAACAGGTAAAACACAGTCAGAGGTTTAAGGCAGCAGAATAACTACGAAAAACAGAAAGAGGTTAAAACCTATGACTAGCAAGATTAGCAAACCAACAACCCGGAGTACAATCTCATCCTAAATCAGATGGCAAGAGATTATGGAAGCATCACCCCTGCCACAAGCTCCCTGTACTAAAATAAACTTGGGAGATTTGTAGCCTTTGAAGGGCAATTCTAAGCCTGCCTGTATTTGTGTGGCTTCATTTTTGTTGGGGCAGGGTAACCTCTGCAGCCTCGGGCAAAGGGAGAAATCTCACTGACAACATTTACTTGATTACTTGCACCTTAAACCCTTCTCACTCCCTCTCTGTGGGATGCCATGTCAAAAAAACCCCACCCAAACAACCCCTAAATCACATAGGATGCTGGATGGCCTAAATTTGAATTCTGCACAAAGGAAACAAATGTTTATGCACAAAGCAGACTGATCATTAAAATTTTTTTAAACCCTGAAATAGCTGGAGAACACTTCTGACAAAATGGTTAAGTAAAAATTCTAATCAAGCACTTGATCTTAGACAAAATTGTATTTAAAAATTCAGTTCTACCATTTCCTCCCTAAGCACTTAACAAACTTCTTTTATTAAAGTACTTTGGAAGAACTACTCAGAAAATAGGAGGAAGCATTACATGGTCTCATGCATGAACAGCACAACAAAACATGTCCATGTCTACTCATCTTGTTCACATTCTCAAGTCAAAATTTCACTTGTGCTGCTGATGGCAGACTTTTTAAATGCCACAGATAAATCACAACAGTGGTCTTCTTTTGTAAAATCCATCTTTTTAAATCCTTTCTTCCTGTACCATTATGGGATTAAATTTCTTAGCATGTTAATATGATTTGGCAGCACTATTCTTTTTATAAGAATAAACAGTCAGTGTTGCAGCTTTATCTCAGATGTATTTTCATAAATATTTGTTTGTTTTTAAATGAGAGAACACCACAGTCCATGTTTCTCCAAAGAATAAGCTTTCTTTGAACTCTGCATTCCTCTGCACTTCCTTAGATAATGTGTCTAAGAACCACACTGGGATTGCAGGTATAATGCTGGTCCTTATACATTAAACAGCACAGTTCAAAGCATTTGCTAATTGACAGAGCTGAGTGTTAATGATTTCAGGTTTTCTTTGCATCACTACCTGGTGCATTTTCAAAGGAAGTCCATGGGAAAAAGGAAAGGGTCCCTTTTTAGAAGCCTTATGTTAAGGTGTGGATTCAGAAGTAATATATATTATTAATGCACATTTATAACCCATACACCATTACAGTGAAAAAGAACACTGCTAAGGACAATAAACATTGCAAAATATCCATACTTTGTAGTTAACATTATATTGTTTAACTCTGTGTTATCATAACATACAGACTATTACCCACAAATCTAACTACTACAAACTACAACTAATAATTTTCTTACAAGCCTGGAAGGTGAATGAATATATACAATACACCTGCTTTCAGTACACTCGTATTTATTGAGATGATTTCCCACCATTACTTCATTAAGTAGAAAATACATGTAATATAGTAAATGAAGCATAAAATGGAAGTTTTATTTCTGTCCTGACTCCCCCCTCCCTTTCAAAAGGACCATGACTCACACTTTCTGCATGGTCTTCAATTTTTTGGCCTACTTTTCCTCCCGTACTTTAGCAATTGCCAAGAACCCAATCACGAACAGTCAAGCGTTTAATTAACAGCAAGCATTTAGAGAGATCAAAATCATCTTTTCTGGGATGTCTGTAAGTCAAAGCAGCATTACCAACTCCATCCAATTTACTGAGAAAGGGTCAGAAAAGCCAGCTATTACATTCTGAACTCCCCAGAACTATTTTTTTTTCTCCCCTGTTTAACAAACTACATCTACAAGCACAGAAAAGGTACATATACATATATATACCCATATACAGGGCTTTCAAGCTATTGGGAGGATTTCTGCCTTCCCTCTTACCTCACACATCAACCTCTGCCCAACCAGTAGCAAAATAAAATGACATATATTGGACATGAAACTATGAGAAATTTTGAACTGTAACACTGCTCAGTACTTACCAACATGCCCAGAGGTACAAGAGTTGCCCACAGAAAGCAGGGAAGGTGTTTCTTACACCCAAATCCAATTTAAAAATTAAAGTTCTGAATTCATAATTGTAAAGCAGAATTAAACTATCTCCTAGTTGCTTAACATCAAGGTATAATTATGTCCATGTTTTTGAATACATTTACAAGTTTGATTAGTAACAGAATAATATATTGCCACGTAGTTTGTAACTAACCAAGAAATAGATACGAATTGGTGGTCAGTCTTTAGATTAGGAGATAATTGGAGCACAGAGCACTCCTTTCTGAATAGTTGTGCTGTGGTTCCTGTGGAACACACACCCTGTGACCTCTCTGGTGACACGGCTGCCAGCAGCACCTCCTGACCGACAGCCCCCTGCAGTCCAAGGGCAGGGCTGTGATCTCCTCCCGAGCTCAACACTCGGCTGCCCCGGGATCCTCCTCCCTGCCCCACAGCCGGGGCACAGCAAAAGGCTGCCCCAGGGCAAAAATTCCACCACTCTCAAAGCAGGGGGACTTTTCCTGTAACGGATCCAGGGGGTTGTCATCTCTCTTTATACCATTTTTTAATCATTTCATCCTTTCCACTGATTCCCGATCTGTCATTAAGGACTGAAGATGGACTGTGAAGACTGCACTGAGAAATGCTGAGAACAAGCAGCAAACAGGGTGCACACAAGTGCAGAGCTCAGGGAGAAACAGGAAGAACAAGGATGTAGAATCTTATCAGTAGAACCATTTATACATATAAATTTAGAGGCTGTGCATCAGGGAAGCGAACACAAATCCAGGATTTATGTAAATAAGACACAGGCTGGGGCTCCTCACAAGTTGCCAGTGCAGCCACTGGCGTTACCTTCTGCCACAGCAGCATTTTGCCCACCCAGCTCAATTCCAGTCCTGGATACACCGGAACACACAACCCTACAGCTCACTGAAATCAGAGGCTCTGTTGAGAAATCAGGTACTCTGCTCAAAACTAGATACAGAGCAGAAGATTTCAGAACATAGAATATCACACAAACCCCAGGTTTTACCATTCTAAAAACTAGGAAACTGCAAGTGCTTCCTTCCACAGTTCCCTCTACAAATCAACGCTCATGTTTTTCTTCCTAAGAATCTCTAAAGAAAGCACAAAACATTTTAAGGGGAAAATCACAAGAAACCCATACAAGCAGGAAGGTTTGCAGCTCCCTTTTGGGCAGGGAGAAGGATCTGCTCTGTTAAAATGACTGGAAAACGTTTGGGTGCATGAACTCCTGAGGAAACACCACCACAGGTCTGCAGCAAGCAGTGCTAGAGGTGCTTGGTAACCTCATTTTTTGGGCAGTTAAGTCTCACCTCTTAGTTTAAGATTCAGTGCAAGGAACAAAACTCATAATTTGATTGTACTTTAAATCAGCAAGTATTTTGCCTTGACAATTCAGAGTTATCCAAGACAAAATGTCAGTTCACTACTAATGAAAGAAAACACCAAATTAATTTACAAGCACTCTTACAGCAAATTTTGTGTTATTTTACAGCAAACAAATTGTGAAAAGAAAATGTTATCCTTACTCTGTATGATCAGTTCTCAATGAAGTCAAAACTGCTGGCTTGTGCAAAAAGGCCAAATTGGGCTTAACCTGACAACTGTGGGTAATTACATGTAGTCATATAAATCACATAATGTAACAAAAGGATTTTGCACAGCAATATCTTCTCTCATGATGAAAAACACTTTTCCAAATGCTGAGACAAAGAATAATCTTTTAGCAATAAGAGACTGAGTATTTTTCAGCTGAATTAAAACCAAGACATCAACACAATCAACTTTCCACAAACCACACTTACAACCACTTTTTCAATTTTGAGTTAATATTTAAAAAAAGGTCAAATTCATTTTTCATTCATTTTCTTTCTGCCTGTAAATATGGCAGTTATGGTTTCAAGACATTCTGCAAAACTCTTAGCAATGTACCCATAAATTATATACAAGCAATGCTTTAAAATAACTGTTTCTAAATAAATCTTTGACGAGTGATTTTACTCCTTTAATCTTTGTGTAATTCTATAAACACTCCAGATTCACATGCTGTTTTACATCCTTCAACTTGGAAAGTTACATCCTGATTGAACTACGAGACTGACTCTTCTGAAGTCGAAGAAATAACGCGTGACCAAACTAAAGAGAGTTCTGTTATAAATTCTTAAGAGGGCTGGTTTTATGTGCAGTCACATCCATACGCGAAACTGCAATTACTAAAATACATTCTGAAAGTTCACCTCCGTACCAGCTGCAGGCACACAAACCTACAACTGTACCAGTGAGCAGAGCAAAAAGGGAAAGCTGTGGCACTCGAAATCCTTAAAGTGTATCACAATACATACGCATTTAGAAAGCATAACCACTGTGTAATGAAATGTGTGGCAATCGAGGCTGATGTGCACCTGAAAAGCCGTAGTTTGGTAAAGGCACCTTCCCCTCCGTGCCCGGGGCAGCCCTGTGAGGCGGTCTGCCCGCGGTCTCTGCGGGTCCCCTTCCCTTTTTCGAAGCTCCCCCGGCGCTGCTCAGCCCCCGCCGGACCCGCTCCCCCTCGGCACCAGCCGCACCTCAGCCGAGTCCGGCCAAAACTTGGTGCCGTGGAAAGCGAAGCAGGTCCGTGGCGGCCCCAGCCCCGGCGGCGTCTCCCCCCACACGCAAATCCCGCCCGTTTCCCCTCACGAACCGCTCCCAGCCGGGCACAGCCGGGGGAGGCGGCGGCGCCCGAGCCCCCGGGCCGCGGTATCACCCCCTCCATCCCCGGCGGACCCGCACAGCGCCGGGAGGGCTCCGACCCCCGGCCGGCCGTGCCCTGCCCTCCCACACCCTCCCGGCTCCTGCTGAGGCGCCTTTTCCCCCCGCCGGCCCTCACCCCGCGGGGGCCGCCCCGCGCCGCCTTACCCGCCTGCGGGACTCCGGGCTGGGCGAGCAGGGGCGCGCAGAGACAGCTGAGCAGGAGCAGGAGCAGGAGCGTGGCGCGGCCGCAGCCCCGCAGCCCCGCTCCACGCCCGGCCATGGCTGGGGCACGGCCCCCGCTGCCTCCGAGCCCCGCAGCCGGGAGCGGCGGGAGCGGCCGGAGCCGGGCGGAGCTGGGCCCGCCCCGCGGGGGCCGTGAGGGGGCGCGGGGGGCGGGAACCAGCGCCGGGCGCGGGCGGGGTCCCGGCCCCGCGGGGACTCGAGCGTCCCGCACCCGGACCCCCACACACCTGAACCCCACACACCTGAACCCCCGCACACCTGAACCCCCACACACCTGAACCCCACACACCTGAACCCCCGCACACCTGCACCCCCCCGCACACCCCCACACACCCGCACTCCGCCCGCCGCGGCCCCCCGGGCTGCCCGAGCCGCTCCGGGAGCCGGTGCCGCCGCAGGAGCTCCGGGCAGGTACCGCCGCTCCCTCAGGCTCGTCCCCGCCGCGCCCGTCAAACAACTCCGGGCTGAGCACCCCCGTCAGCATCTGCTGCTGCCACACCGCGCTCGGGGGAGGGTGTGAGTTTCAGCGACTTCTAGCGAAAAAGAAAATTAAACTAACTTTTAATTTCCGTTCCGTATGAAACAGTAGGTTTGTGTGGTGTTTTGTTTTTGGTTTTTCTTTCGTTTGTGTTTTTTTTTTTTTAATTTATTTTTTAAAGTTTCTAGAAGAATAGGGTTTTTAGAAGTTTCTAAATCAGAATATTTTGGAACTTTTAACCAAAAATAGGAAAACTGATGCAAGCTACAAAGACCCAGAATATTTCCATCTATATATATATATTATAGATATAGATACACATAATATGTATAATAACATATAACGTGTATAATATATATAACACATATATATAACATATATAACAGATATTATATATAACATATATAATAAATACTCTGTACAAAACACCCACCTTTTTTTCTGCACCAGATCAATAAAATCTGCTACAAAAGACAACTTTCAGTGCACGAACTGTGAAACTCAGTTAATGATTTGTCCTAAATCGTCCTAATGGAAATGCACGGTGTACACATTGCCACAGAAAATAGAAGCAACTGGCACTTTTTTTACATCTGAGATATTAATGTTTTACAGAGAGAAAAGATTTGGAAATAAGGGCTAAGTGGCTTAAGTGTTAATCAGCTGCAAGATGAAAAGTGCTAGATACCATATTCCTCAGGAAAATGGTCCTTATTTAATAAGGTCCTTATTTAATTCAAATAATTTTAGCAACTTCATATCTTCCTAAAATGGGCATTACCCAAAGTAGCAATTTCATTAAGTGTGTTGTCAGTTGCCAAAATTCTTTTCCAGAAAAATAGTGCATCTCTCTGTATAAACTGTGAATCTTCTCAATGACTGAAACAGAGTACTGGAGCATTTTAATCCCTTAGTTTTTAAACTTGTGTTTTTTCTGTGTGATCTTACCCCGCAGCCATATTTGGGTTGTGCATGTCTGTGCAAGACACAACGCAGTCTGTGCAAGCACCCAGAAAAAGGCTGCTTACCCAGGAGTTCCTTCCAGCACACTCCTATTGATTTGAATACTCTGCAGTAAATATGGTCATTTTACATAGCGAGAATCCATTTGTGTACTGCACAATCAAAAGATACATGTGTGAAAGGATGCAGCATGACTCCTCCTATTTTGAAATGCTCAGTGTGTATGCAGTGGTCAACCCAAGATTTTAGAGTAAATTAAAAATATATTTTAGCCCAAAACAAGGCACAAAAGAACGCTATTTTATTTCTTTTGTGACACACCAGAGTTCTGGTGTTTTCTGAGTTGCTCCAAAAATTACTTGGCAGTATTTGTACTGAAATTGCAACTCTGTAGTTTTTGATGACAACTGCTTCAATTCACCACTGCACTGCACCTGGTGTTCCTAACATAAGGTTATCATGTAAAATCTGTATTTCTGTTAGCAGAGTGTGTGCAGTAACTGCATTTTAGAGCCTTCAGGTCTCGTTAACAGTGTTGAGATAGCTGCCACTGGAACGTGCAGGACATAGCAAACTGGTTTTATTACATAACTGTGGATTTGTGTGCAGCTGGGTCCTAACCAGGCAAAACAGATGCTGTAAGATATAAAAGGATTAAACTGTGTCTGGGTTACAGGCCCAACCTTTTGCTAAATATTTCATGTAGCGTCATCTGGCACATGTTAATTATGTTGTATTATTACTGTTTTAGAAAACAGTAGTTATAAATAAGCAGCTGTTTCTTCCTGCTGCTTTGAGCTTGGAGTAAAATGTTAACACCAGCGTGTTGAGTTTAGTATTTGTCATTAGGTGAAACCCTAAACAATTACATGAGTAATGGTGTCTTTCCAAGGGCCCTTGTCTGCAGGAGGTGACATCTGAAGGTCCCCACTAAAGTCTGCTCTCAGAATCTGCAATAAATTGGCTGATGGCAGCTTTTACTGTGCACTGAAGAGTAGTTTAACTGGAAAGCCAAATGCCAAATTAAACACAGATAAAAATAGCAAGCTGCTCAGTTCTCTATTTAAAATCAGAAATATTCTAAAAACTTTGTGAAGCTGAATTTTCTCCAGATTAAAGCCAGTGAAGGATACCCTTAGATCAAGTTACTTCAGTGGTTTTTCATATTGCAATAGAAATAACCGCAATTAAAACTTGAAAATGAGGACAGCTTTTACTACAGAAGAACTGTAATGGAAAATATTCTTTAAAGAAAATGAAAGACATTTAAGTCCTAGAATCTCATCTAGTCTGAAGCCACACAGTTTCTCTCATGTATGAAGCACCCAAGTGCATCAACTTCTTGGACTTAATGTCTTGTATACACCTGGCTCTGTTATCTGTTACCACATCCAGCTCTGTGGCCTCTAAAACCATTCACCTGAACACCTGGCAGTCATTAATGTACTCATTCTCACAACGCAGTGGAGAGGGATTGTCCCTAATTTTGAGGTTATGAACAGAAGGAAATCCATAACAAACCAGAAGCAGCTGTCAAATTTAACATCAGAAGCTTTTCATCTCAATTTGGGCGCTTTCGTAGCTAACAAGTAAAATATTTGGATGAAGAGGGAAGCATACCTAAAGGAGGTCAGATAAGAAGCAGTCTTAGAAGTAAGTTTGACTTTATTTGAACAGAATACAGTCACCTAGAAAACAAGCTAACTGTCTTTTT
Organism: Pipra filicauda; assembly: GCF_003945595.2. Taxonomy (NCBI): domain Eukaryota; kingdom Metazoa; phylum Chordata; class Aves; order Passeriformes; family Pipridae; genus Pipra; species Pipra filicauda. Next base: position 1,657,589 of record NW_024104118.1, read on the forward strand.
ACACTGACAGATGCAAGGACAGCACAGATATCACTGGAGAAGCGGTAGTTTCATTACCTCTTAAGCTACTTAGAATAACAAACCACGTTACAATTTCTTAGGACAATCTATTTGTGAGTATTTGCATATTTGCCCTATCAAGTTCTATCATGCAGTCAAGTGAGATATAAGCTACCCAGTTTTTAAGTTTACAAACATCATATTATGCAAACAGTTTCAAGTAAATACTTCTACCTAATTTGAAAAATCTGTCACCTTCCACAGCACCACACAAAGTTCTGGTGTTAAAGTAACATTTAAGCCACAGCAATAGCTAAATATTTGAAATATTTATGTAATACACTGTAAACTCTACGTAAACACTACGTACACCAAAAAAACATACAAAGAACAGGAAGATCTTTTGATTAGCAAAGATACCTCAAATGTATCGCCAGAATCATTTTCTGTTCTTACGACTTATCCCCAAACCACTCCCAGAGAAGGCACAGATGGTGGTGATTTTTTTTTTAGGTTTTTTTGTTTAAACACACAAAGCCAGAATCAACACAACAGGCCAATGCAGTCAAACACTGCTCTTATCTCTAGGAAGAACAGGTAAGGAACTTGCAAGGATGGCTCAGGAAGATTCTAGTTATGAAAGATCCCCAGCATCTGCTTATTGCCCTAGGCTCAAATGCAGAAAAAAATCAGAAATTAAGTTTATTTCAGGAGAACTTTGCTGTACAACTTGGGCAGGAGTGCCAGCTGGAGTTACTTGCCTGTTCCAAGGCAGTACTGAGGCTCAGCTCACAATCAGCTATTAATGGCACTCAGGAGAGATGATTTTTTTTTAAATTAAACTGGTAATTACTGTTCAAAGATTATACTCATAAAGTACTTGACACTACTTTTACTTTGGGTAAACAAAACCTTTAAATAAATAGATCTTTTAAAACGTAGTGTAACTACACAACTTAATGCTTCAAGACAGAATAGAGTACAGATCAGAAGATTATTTAAGTCATTCCAACTTTTTTGTTGTTACAGTATCTAAAAAGTTCTCCTTTACCAGCAAATTATGCAGTGTTTGGCAAAGAAATGCTATTGGTAGTTCTTTAAACAAAGATTATCCCCATTTTGTTAGAAAAAGATGCATTTACGAAAAAATATTTCAATAAGTCTATATCCTAAGCTAGCTAATAATACTTACACGACTGCACTGAACAAACTGCCTTGCATGGTCTATATACATCGAGGAACACAAGCTCAGATGCTCTCCTGGTTTCCCAAAAGACAGAAAGCATTGCTGGAGCCCATCACATTTTGTTGCAAGTCATCTTTGAGAAGTGAGACAAAACTCCATTTTGGCATTGCTGTTTTAGAGCATGTTCCAAGCACTTGTATAACCATCATCAGTGATCCAGAAATCTGCAAAAGATGCTGATATATTGCATTCATGGCATCAAAAAATAGAAAGACTGAGCACTGGAATTCTACATAAAAATGGAGCTTGAGGTATTTATACAACCCTTTATGATGGAGATTGAATCTTACCCGTTGCACGTGGTCTGCAACTGCTCAGGGCTCGTCACATGAAATACCATTCCTGGGTTAGTTTGGAAGACCTGCTGTTGCACAGGGTGTAAATAAGAGTCAGTCCAACTTTTACTGGCTGTAAAATTTGAATATTAACCGTGTGCTGTCTAAGTTCAGTACAAAGGACTAAAGCAATTGGCCTGCACTGAGCTGTAGAGAATGACCAAGCAGGTCCTGCAGCCTGGAGAGAGCCCCCAGCCAGCCCTGCTGCCCCTGCAGAGGCTGCCAGAGTGCAGGGCCTCTGCACCAGGTGCAGCACAGACACCTCAAGGCAGATTCCTTCCCTCTGCTCTCAACAGTGACTCTCACAGCAGCGAGCTCCAAAATGGGTTTAGTGGAGACGAAGGGTCATTTCTGGCCATGTTGACAAAGTACATTTTAGTCAAAAATGTCTGGGATGGATTAACAACAGAACGCTGCATGGATTCACTCAGCTTCTTTAAATGGTCATATTCACTCCTGTACACATCACATAACCTTCGGGGTAAAACTCCCAACAGACCAAACCAACCAACCAAAAAAGCTACAAGATGGATACAATCCAGGGTGGGCACAAAGGGGCTGGATCACCAGTGTCACAGCTGGAAATTCAGCGAGTAAGGCCTCACATTTAAGCAGGTCACTTGAGCTTTTCACTTTGCTTTTGAGATCTGAAAAGGTGCACAATAATTTTCAATAACTTGTTTTCATTTCCTCTATTTTTTTTTTTCAGAAGAGATTTTTGCTTATCTGGCAAGTACACTTTCTTGCATTCAGTATAGGGGCAAGCTGGACAAAAATCATAATAATTTCTAATTCATGCACAAACGTTATGATTTCTCAGGTTGTTAAGGCTGTTGTGCCAGAAAAAGGAACCAAATTCTCTGGGGAAGTATCAGCAACACTAAGCTAAACATAAAACATCTCAACTTTCTTTCAGGATAAAATGTGAAATAGTCAACATGGCCTAAAATCATGCACTCTTTTATTCACCTATTTTTATTCTGACAAGATAGATTAACATTTTCACATGGCCTTTGTAAAATGTCTTTCTAGTTTGTGTGAATACAGCTCGTGTTGTATGATTAATTTCTTACAAAACACATGCACTGGTGAAGGCTATGATAAACTGAACACATTTGCTACAGGGCATTTTTAAAACACTACTGCTTGCAAGACCATCAGTTTGACAGAGCCTGTTATAGAACAAAATAGGCCAAAACTAAAACTTGGCATGCCAGCACACTTTAATTCTGTATTTGTGAAATGACTTCTCAAACTATGGAGCTCTTTTCACTACCTTAAAAGGAAAACCCACACATACACACAAAATTCTAACAATTCTAACACCATATTTGTTCTTTACCAACTAGCATACATCTTAATGGTTTAAAGTGAATAAATTCCTCAAGATTGTGCATATCCAGGCATTACTAAGGAAATAAAGACACCCATCGCTATTCTTCTTAAATTTTATTCCATAATAAAAAATAGAAGATGAAAGAAATAGTGTGTTCAAGAATTAAAGCAATTATTGGTCAATGTAAGGAGCAGTAAACTAATTATCTAAATGATGATTAAGGACCTGGTTCATCAAAAGTAATTCTGGGTCCTCCATGGCGTAGTTGCAGGCTTCTACCAGACAGAAATCCAGATTATCTTTTACTGAAGCAGGTCCTTTATTATCTAGAGAACACTTGATTTCATACTCTATTTATCCTTCTCTTTTTGTTCCTTTTCCTTCTTTTCACGTTCAGCTTTTGCTTCCTCCTCCTCATGTTGTTTAATCAATTGTTCCACCTCCTTTTGCTTCAGAACCCTGATCACTGTCTTTCCGTTCTCTCTGGTCAGTGTTGCAATTTCAACTGAAACACATGGAACAGACAGCGCGTTACATTCTGTCCTGCGGGCACAGCGAGCAGCACAAGGGCGAGCTTTGGCAT